>NC_092832.1:25260191-25587941 GCF_039878825.1 Excalfactoria chinensis | reverse complement strand
CTTCACTGTGAAGCACTGAAAGCTGCTATTTTTTTATTTATTTTTTTATTTTTTTTTTAGTGCACATATGTCTTAATAAAGTAATGCCCAGCTAAGTGCTATAGGGAAGGCAAAGGATGCTGGCTAGAGGATGTGATACCATATACTAACAATCACACAATACAATAGAGCAAAATGACTACTCAACCACTTATCAGACACATATGAAAATCCAAAACATTTTATTTTTTTTTCTTTCTTTTTTTTTTTTCTTTTTTTTTTTTCTTTTTCTTTTTTTTCCTTAAATAGAGAATAACCAGTAAACAATTTTCAGAACTTGGAAGTTTTAAAAACGTGCATATAAAAATGGGCATTATATACTTTTATTGAACGTGGATTGATTGCAGTCTGCTAATAAAAATGGGTGTGGGATCTGAAGAAAAAGGAAGGTATTTTTTTTTCACTTTTTTTTTGTTTTTTGTTTTTTTTTGTTTTTAAGGCTTGCTTGTGAAAGGAACAGTTGTAAAACAAAAATTGCTTGAAGCAGGGTTCAGCTTAGTGCTTCACAGTTTGACTGCTTCTCTAAGAAGAGCCCTTCCTGCATGTGCATTCAAAATCACAAAAGTACAAAGACAAACACCTAAAACACACTGCGTCGAGTGCAGCACCAACTTTGGTCAAATAAAAGAAAAAAAAAAAAAAAGAAAAAAAAAAAGAAAAATTAATCATCGCTAAGCTTTTCTACGTGATATAAGCAGGTATTGCATATTTTCATATATCTGGGAGAAAAAATAAAACAAACAAACAACAAAACCAAACAAAAAAAAAAAAAGAAAAAATAAAACAACCAACCAAAAAAAAAAAACCAACCCCAAAACAAAACGAAAAGGAAGACTCCAAATAAAATGTAAAATGCAGCAACATCCAAAAATACTGATAATTCTAGCATCTACAGATCTCAGAATAGCACTGCCACTGACCATACAGGACAATAAACACTACTCCTATCTGCGGAACAACTAACATCCTATTTAATTCTAGATGTTGAAACTGACGATGGCTGACATAAAAGTCACATTTACAAAAAGTGTCTCCAAATGCTTGACTAGGGAAAAACCCCTTTCAATATAGGAACATGTGCAACAATTCCACAAATAATCGCTATCCAGGGCAAGGCACATTGATATGGAATTTTTGTTTGTTTGTTTGTTTGTTTCGTGCAAATTAAGAAAACAAAACAAAACATCGTTTCAGGGAAAAGATGAGGAGCAAAGTGTCTTCCCAAGAATTTCAGTTACTTGATTGTATAGGACAGTAGTAGAAACCCTTCTGAAGGGTCGAACAAACATAGTTTAAAGGCAAGTGCCTGGAATAGGGATTACAATATTGTGTCTTAATGCACTCTACTTTACCCTACATTAACTATATAAAAATTAGTTACTAACACTAGAACATGCAGAGACTTTCTCTGATTAGCTGGACTTGCCAACCAGAACGTATATATATGTATAGTATAGGAAACCTTCTTAAAGTTGCATGTGAAGCAAAGGGGTGCTCCGCTGTCTGATAGAAAAAAATCACTTGCACTCTTTTTTTTTTTTTTTCTTTTTTTTTTTTCCTTTTTTTTTTTTTTGTACATAACATACAGGACGTTTGGGGTCCAAACTTTCTTTCTTTCTTTCTATCTTTCCTTTCTTTCTTTCTTTTTTTTTTTTTTTCCTTTCTTTTTTTTTCTTTTTCTCTTCTTCCGCGAGTGCCCTCGCTTTGAACTGGCAGAAGTTTGTACGATCAGCATTCGTTTCTGTATGGTTTTCTTTACAGTCCAGAAAATGAACCAGTTCAGGGACACGAAGGTGTTTTAATTTCTGGACCGTTCTCTTATTATTCCCAAAGGTGTTTGAGAACCAATCAACCCTATATTGCCGGAAACACGTAAAATTTGTCAGAATTGGCATAATCCATTATAGTGACTTTCAGCTTATAAAATTAACAGATATTATGATTTCATTTTAGTTATGTGCTTTGATAACAGAAAATGATTAATTAGCATTTAATGTAGTTAACATATTGTGGTAAAAGCACCATTAGATTTGTGGTTTGTTTTTTTTTTTGTGTTTTTTTTTTGTATTTTTTTTTTTTTTTAATTTTCCTTCAGGTTTTAAAGGGATACAAGTCCAACAATAAAAAACATAAAAAGCAAAAAATAGCTCCCCCTTTTTTTTTTTTTCTTTTTTTTTTTTTTTTTTTTCTTGCAAGGCTGTTTTTTACCCCAATAATTTAGAGTCCCGGGGTGGAAGGACTTGGAAAACAAAAATAGAATTTTCAACAATCTCTATCTTACAAAGATATTTAGCTATCCAATGAAATTGCACTTTACTCAATTCAAAATTCGATTGTTTTGATTGATTCCTGTCAGTTTCTGTCAAAACAGACCAACTTCCCCATTTCTGCGTGAATTTTTGTGTAATTGTTGAAAATTGTTGGAAAATGGTGTTGTTTTTTGTTTTGTTTTGTTTTTGTTTTTGTTTTTTTCAATGTAAGTGCAGCATTTCAAAACTTGGTTGTTTTTGTTACTTTTTTTCTTTTTTTTTTTTCTTTTTTTTTTTTTTTAAGTGAATCGTAGTAGGTCGATGTTTCAAATCGCTCTGCAATTGAGTGGAAAATAATTGCTGACAATGCTCTTATGGTTTGTGTTACGTTTCTAAGTGCCGACTGTAAAAAAAAAAACAACAACAAAAACAACAACAACAAAAAAAACCAACAACCCCCCCCTCCCCCAACAACAACAACAACAACAAAAAAACCTGCATTTTTTCCTTTTTTTTTTCCGATATGTTACAGGAAAACATGCTCTATGTCTGTCCGGTAAGTTATATATTGCAGAATTCAGCTACTACAAAAGTTATAGTTTAAGTGTGTTTCGTGATTTCTCAAGAAGTCTCACACCTGTATGGGAAAAAAAATCGATGAGGATACTGTCAAACAGTTAGGCTCCATATGGAAAGTGTGTTACAACAGCGAGTTGGTAAGCAGCAGCAGAGGCTAGTTCTACTCAGTGTCACCTAACGCTTACACTACCAATGAAACACTTCAAAAGTTATGAAGCCCAACCATTTCCAGCACCATAGGAGAAATTACAACAGTCCTAAGTTGTTCTTAAAAAAAAAAAAAAAAAAAAAAAAAAAAAGATCTCGAAAAAAGTTACGGCCTTTGCCATTCAACCATAACGTTTGCCATTTCCATGTACGAGTTTGCTGTCGGTGTCTGCTCGCCTCCCCTTCCGCCGATGAGAAGTCGCTGCGCTGCGATGCTGCTGCTTCCGTGTTACAGAGGTGGGAAGGGGTCAGGTGGTCTGTCCGGTGCGTGGTGGGAAGCGGAGACTTTTATCCCAGGTACCAGGACTGCAAGAGAGAAGAGGAAAGTGTCAGACCCGCTGCGCGCCCGGCTGCTACGGGAAGGGCTCCGCGCACCGCCGCGATCCTCGGCCGCCAAGGGGGGGCTAATTGAGGCTGTGACGAATCGACCTAATTACAAAGCTTAATTAAAAATACTGTACGAACCAATATATTTTTTTACCAGTGACAATCGCTGGACGTAGCTACAGACGAACGCGGGGGTCATGTCATGTTACAAGTTATCAATCTTTTTAATAGATTATGGCTTGGAGATCCCTCTAGCTCACTTTTGTCTAATCCCCTGAAAAGGCGATACAGATTCACGTCTCGGTGCCATTTATCACCCTGCAGTCGGGGTTTTCTTGGGTATTTAGGCATGTGCCAGCATAAGCATCTGTTGCTTTATACTGCCCTGCTTCAACTGTCTCACTGGAACAGATGCACAGAAACTCAACAACAGGGCTGTTTTCTTGGGAGAAAAGTGGATCGATAGAGAAAAGGGAGGATAAAACAAATCTGGGGAAAAGTGGAGCAGGAAAACGTCCCATATCTCTGGGCATCCGCATGCTTGAAAACAAAAGGTGAACTTCAACTAATAGCTGTTCTTTGGAGAAAGAATCTTTGTCCCCCCCCACCTTCTCCTTTCCGAAGGGAAGAAATTCCCCGGGATTCCAGCTCTGCAGAGTACACAGTGCTGTTCGTACCCCACCAGCACCAATGCCCAGAGCACAGGGAGTGGGATACCATGGTAGGACCAGTGGGGCCGCAGGCCGGGGCAGAGCCATAGGGTGGGCAGCCTGGCTCAGCCCTTGGGGCAGGCCAAGCCCAGATGAATGCAGGCACTGTTAGGCCCGGGACGTGCATGGGGATGCCACTTGGCACTGACATATTGCTGCAGGAGTACACCAACAGGCAGCAGCTATTTAGGCTAAAGTAAAATAATACAGCCAGGGAGATCCAGGTATTAGAGAGCTGTTGCTGATACCCCGTGTTCTCCTCTGGCTGCTGTAATATATGAGGTGCGCCCGTGCGCACGTATGAACTGACGACAAGTTTTACCAACTTTTTTCTCCGTTCCTTTTCAGTGTCTGACTTGATTGATAGTATAATCAACCCAGGGAGGATTTATTAACATTTACAGAAGACTCTGAGGCAAGTTTCATGTGATACTTTGAGATTATGTGGTCTTGCCATGGAGGTAGGAACCGGTAAAATAAATAGCACGGTCACAGAAGTTGTCCCGCGTCCAATACACCTCATTAAGGAACTCTTCCTTCGCTCAGCCTTCTGAACACAAACACGCCGTTCTCATATCGCCTCCATCTATTGCCTACAGATTTTCTATTTAGACTTAAGCAGGCTGTAATTAAGCGAAATAGTTCTCATATGTAAAGTTCATAAACAGAGCGAAGTTCCTGCAGGGTTATGAGGCTGTGCCAAGTCCCGCTCCCCGCTCCTGGCTGGCCGGTGCTGGGGGCTGCCAGCAATCCCCCATTTGAGGGAGTACCTCTCCTGATCGGCACTTGAGCGTGACAGTCTTGAGCCAGGCCAAGAGCTGCGGGAAGGCCCCAGAAGGGAGTAAAGGGGTTAAAATTTCAGATTTGACCATTCAAATCTATATCGCAGATGTCCAATTGGCTCCTGTTGCCGCTGGCCTGGCCACATGGCTCGGCTGCCGGGTGACGGCAGCGGGAGCTGCACTGGCCTCGCGGGTCCCCCTGACTCCACAACGTGTTTCAAAAAGAGAGAGCGGGCAGCGAGGCGAGAGCGTGTGCCGTGGGCAGGCCCGGTGCAAGGCTGCGTGCCCATCGCATCTCCGCCAGGCCTGGCCTCAGGGCTGCCCGCAGGCCAAGCACCGACGACAGGGGCTGTGTGCCTCCATCCGGCCGGCCGGCCATCCGTCCCGCGCGGCCGCGCTCCCCCACGGCCCGGCGCTCCTTCACGCATCTTGCTATTCAGCCTGCGCCTCGCAGACAAGGTTACCCCAGAGCGGCTCTGTAATCCTTCACTGAAATAGGCTTTATTGATTGCTCTGGTCTATTGTTCCCTTTTCAAGTCCCCCAAGTTCAAGTTCATCCTGGTGTTACATCATGTCTCGTTGCTAGCAGCAACCAGACAGCCCCAGACGTGACTATCATTAGCAAGAGCCGCGCTGCGCCCTCCCACTGCCCGCCAGCCGCTCTGACGTAGCAGCCCCGCTGCACACACATTGAAGTATTTATTCTGCCTAATTTATGACCTACACAGCGAGAGAGACCCCCACTCCAAAAACCAACACTGTTGTATATTTAATTAATCTGTCTTTCTCTGGCACTTGGGAAAGTTAGACAAAGGCCTAATTATTGTGTTTCGCTCCCCACACTTTTCTTTTTGGGGTGACTATTTGCATGGGAAAAGAAACGGCGCGGCCCGGCGCGAGTCCCCTCCCTCCAAAACACCTTTTTTTTCCTCCCCTGCCCTATTGACATTTCATGAAATACTTTAGCTGCTTAAGGGAATTAGAAAAAGAAAAAAAAAAAAAAATCTGATGTGAATGTAACTCCTTCTGAGTCGGTATTCAGTAACACAAATCAACTCATGACATGTTTAAATTTAAATGCTAACCACACACTCGGAGAGTTACTTTAAAGGTTAGTTTTTAATCAATAGAAGTTGCTGACTCCGGAGTTTTTCGCTGCGCAGTGCAGCTCTGGGGCCTTTGTCTCGCGTTAGGCTTTCAAACTTTTTTTTTTTTTTTTTTTTCCTCGAGATGATTTTAGCAATGATTTGCAGACACAGAGTGCTATTGTGCTCTTGACTAGCAACATGTCAATAAAGGAGTAGAGTTACCATGCACCGGGGTGTCAATATGACTCCTGCAGACACCGCTCAGCCTTAATGCCGATGCAAAACTTAATTAACCCTTACGGGATCAAACCCAACCGCGTGGATATTTTTTAAACTTCTGTGCAGGGCCTCCGCACCAACTTTACTGAAAAGCTGCTTTTAAAGGAGCTAAACTCCGAGTCCCTCGCAAACAGCTGCACCGCGCTGGCTGTTCCCGCAGCCCGGCTTTGATGAAATGTTTTATGGGCTGAGGCAGCAGAACAGCAAGACAGAGAGTGCATTTACTCATCAGATCCCACCGGCACTGCTCTCAGGATACCGTTTTAATTTAGAGCCTCTCACAGCTGAAACGCACACGCAGAATGATCCTCCTTTTCGACTAATCATTTTAATATTAAGATCTCATATCCCCCTCAAGCCTTCTATACATGTCTAAGTCTTCCTGGATTAGGTCTGAAGAGCTCCATTGTCCCTTTGAAGCACCTGTGAAACTTTCCCGCAAGGCGAGAGGGACGTCGGTGCCTCAATAGGATGCCCGGGAAGTGCACGAAGCGTGGGGCTCTGAAAAAGTGTGCACGGTTAGGGGCCTCAGGGAGGAACACGGCCCAGGTCTGTACACTGGGATCGCTGCCTTCTTTTTTTGCCTCCTTGCAGGGTGCGAGTGGGGCTCTCCTGCCCAACCCCTTCACGTTCTGTAATCTATCCGTCTGCGCTCAGGCAGAGAACAGCGTATTGCCTTTCTTAATTTAAAATCTCCATTTAAATCATGTGTGCTATCGCAATACAGTCAGGATGATACGATCTCCTGGCATTTTCATAAAAGAGACGGTGTTTTATTTCCTCTCTATTTACTTTGCGGTAGTGTTCTACCCGTGAGTTCAGAGCTCAGTGAATGTGCTGGAGCTGAGGTTGCCACTCGGTGTGGGTGTGCACCGTCCTGCGGAGCATCCTGCGTCCTTCCCAACACTCAAGGTGAAACATCAGAAAGAATTCTGCAGTCCGGCACGAGATCGTCGCTTCCCTTTCTCCAGTCAAATGAAGAAGTAATCTCATCAGGTCGAAAAGTGCTGACTAAGGATTTAATAAAGTGCCTGCAGATGTGTGTCATCTCTAAGGTATTCAACTCATGTAATGCAAAACAGTTCCACACCGAATGTGCTTATAAAATTCCATTTAACCATTGCAGAGCTCTATTTTACTGTTCTCGGAGGAGCATTATCACACTTTTTTTTTTTTTTTAAACTTTTTTTTTTTTTTTTCCTAATTTACAGCACCATGAAAGTTGAAACTCTATGCTGCCAGTATCTGAGAATCCTCACAGTAGTAAGGTTTTATGAACCATAAACAATATCTACTTGACTGAATCCTAAACAGGAAGTCTGAAATGGCAATTACGTGTCTTTGATAGCGGAGTCTATTTGTTTCTTATTATGAAGATAGCACAGACACACAAAAATCCTCCAGCAACTTCTTACAATCGGGTCCTTTGTATCGGCAGAACAGTGAGGAAACACTCCGCAATTCAGGATATTTAAAAGGAGGAAAGCTGAAAGTGCCTCATTCACTTCGGTACAGTTTCTGCCTGCATCGGGAGTACTGAAACAGGCCCACTGTTTATAAGACTCTTCTTCCAGCAGCCTTCCTGCACGATGCACTTTATCCCTGGCTCCTGAGCCTCACCGTGATCGCAGCCCACAGGTTTTCAAACAGAAAGACAATCAAACAAAAACTTAAATTTGCCTCTCTACCTGCACATCCCCTGCTCTAACAATGAGGCCTTTCAGTTCGCGCAAAAAGTGAAGGTTGTAAAGTGGCCCTATCTGTTTTTCAAATTAAAAAGTTAAACAAAAGTCCTCAAGGGCAAAGTTTAACGCTGCGGAAGGAGGTTGTTAATGTGGAATCCAGAACTGGGTGTGACAGTTGGCTTATTTCTCCGGGCGATGTGGGTTATTTAAGGACATTCACACAGTTGAAACTCTGACAAACTCCACACACTGGAGATTTTTCTTCACCTCCTCCACTTCAGCCTAGGACCCTTTGCTGGCCCTTTTCTTGATGGCCCATGTCCGTTCTGTTGGCCGGCGGTGGCTGGGCTCGGGACTTCAAACACGCTTTCTGCTGTGCCGCAGCCGTTGCTGCTCTTGGCACGGCTGCAGCAAGTTATCACTGTGCCGTCCGGGACGGGAAATCCACCTTTGATAAGAGCCTGAATTTAAAAACCGTGCAGCTTTAGAGCTTGCCGGCAAAGGGGCTGTTTGAGCAGTAGAGCCAAACCTGAGCCGCAGCCGTCGGGCACCTGTGCAGTTTCATCACAGTGCATCAGTTCGTTTGTTTTGTTTGGGGCTGACATTTCCGTCACTGCAAGAACTTCAAGGCACTCTGAAACATTAACCCCAGGATGGTGCATCGGGGTAACGAGTCCTTCTGGTTTCAAAGATAAAGCGAGAATGTAAACAGTGAGGTAGCGAAATGGTCCATTAGACATCACCTTGTGAAAGGTGCCGGCGGGGCCCTTCCCCATGGCAGGTCACTTGAAAGGAAGAGGCTGGAGCAGGGGCTTTGATGTGCTTTCAGGAGGGCTGCCAGGGTGAGCGGAGTTTGTGTCAATTCAGCTTCTGGAGCGAGGGCTCCGGCCGATGCAGCGTCCGTGTCCCCTTCCCTGCGCCTGCACTCTTCCCCCTTGTATATTGGTTTCTCCAGAGTTTCTTCAGGCATGAAACTCGATCCTACTGTGCAAACCAAAAGGTGGATATCGAAGACAAGGTCACCTTTGTGCCTGTGCAAGTTATTTTCTTAGAGCTGGGATTAATTATTTAGTAATTATATTTTCTAAAATGGAATACCAAAAGAGACGTAAGTAGCGTGTTGGTCATCCCCAAAGGGACATAAAACAGTGAGTGAATCTTCTGGTTGTCCAAAACCCAAACCCAGGAGAGTTGCACGCCCCATGACAAGCATATTCATACTGTCTCGAGGAAGATAAAGCTTGTCCCGTGAGGGACACTAGTCTCCAGGCGTTGTGCACAGTAGCTCTGCATCCAATAGCTTTTGTGAGAATGCCAATTGTGGCAAACTGCATTAAATTATGTGCAATAATTCTGTAATACGGACTTCTGCCTGCTGACTATTAAAAATGTATAGTAGTCCAAACCACTTCTCTCCTGGGACCAACAAGCTCACTTCAGGCAAGATTGCTGCTTGGGTTCAAACCTCAAGTTGGGAATAGCTCTTGTTTTCTACTAAGTCACCCCAAACCCTCCCAAACCTATGAAAACACACTCATACAGTAACTCCTGCTGTTGTTCCAGACATCTGAATGTTCCAGTAAAGCGTCCCAGCTGGCCCCAGATGTTTCCCAAGTATAAAGCAATGCTCTCAGTGCTGGACCCCCTGCTGCCCAAACCTGAAGCTCAGCGGATTAAAGATTGACTGCGCTATGACATATTCGCATTTAGTCTGAACATAATACAGCAAAGACTTATCAATGGCAAATGTCTGAAATGTAATCCTGCGAGCAGTGTAGGCTGGCACTTTGAATATGATGTATAAATAATGTATGGGAACTTAAAATCTAAATTAGATCTACAGGAAGAAAAACTTTTCCTTTTCTCCGACTTAAAGAAAGTTCTCTCACAATGAGATCATTTTTATGTCACTCTCTCAGTTTGCAGTTTTGCTTTTGGACAGAAGATCTTCATTTCAGTTTGGGAACATTTTGTGAGTTAGGGTTTTGCCCCTAGCTTTCTGCACAGTTAAGGGAATGAACTCGTTTAGCTATTAGTAAATGGACTTGGAAAGCTGCAGGACAACTTCTAAACTTCGTGGTGCGCACCGAAAGCTTGCGGCAGTTACGCTAAACCATAACCCTTGCTGTTAAAAAAAAAAAAAAGATAGCTGAAAGACAAAAAAAAAAAAAAAAGGAAAAAAAAAAAGAAAAAAAAAAAGAAAAAAAGAAAGGGAGAAAGAGAGAGAAACAATCCCATTTTGGTTTTTGTTAGAGGACGGCATACTACATAGATCAGAGACTTTTCAAAAAATAAAAACCCCCACTGTACACAAAGCACAGGAAAATGTGAGGAAAAAAGGAAAAACCTAAAAGCAGCTTAGAATGTGTTAACTCTGCCATTCTGTCAGCTTAAAGAGTATTTTATGCTTGATCAACAGCTCTCTTTTATTATGCTTTTCTTTCATTCATTCAAGACATCAAAGACCAGAACCACCAGTGTACCTGATCTACCAGAAGAACTTGTAAGGGTGTTCTAAAGAAACGGGGGTATTGGGAGCCAGACACCCCTGCGGACAAGGCAGTTCAAAGAGAATATTTCAACAATGATTACATTTTGTAAATCTTTGTACGAAAGACAGCTTATTTCCTGCTTTTTCATGAAAAATAGATTCTATCCATTAAAGTGAGCCCACAGTATGAAAGTTACTTGAGATCTGAGGTACAGCAAGCGGATTAAGTGGATGGTGAGATGAAATCTTTGAGAGAGACGATGGCTTTCTCTGATATTTGTCGCTGCCATAAGGTACTCTGATCGGTATAGAAACTTTTTTCTTTTTCATTTGTAGACTCGCTGGTGGCAGTGAAGTCGTTTGCAAAAGCAAAATAAACCGAAATGAAACAGAAAGGAAAATCGCAACAAATAAAAGAGCTACGAAAACAAACGGCTGCAAAACCCTTTTGACACGTTTAGAATAAAAAATATATATATTCACGCTACTCCCAAAATTGCAGCCCAGCCATTTAAATCCCACAGACGACTCCGAAGTGCCGCACACAAAACCAAGCCAGCTGTTTACTTTGCAAAGCCCGCAGTGGTTTCTGCATTGATAAACTATATAACCTCACACACACAGAAGGGATTTTAGCTCTGCCAGACCTCACTGCTCTGTCCTGGTCTCTTTATGCGCTGTCACAGGATAAAAATGATCCTAACACAAACCCTGAAATAATAACTTGCTCCAGAAAGGACATATTTGTAGATATTTCCTGAATAACTGCCAAAAAGATTTTTTTTTTTTTTTCGCCCATTCATCCTTTCAAAGTTTTGCTACAAACATGGCCAAAATTGTTTGGGAGTCATCTGAAATGACCCAAACGTGTCCCTGAAAGCTGCTGGGAAGGTGCACCCTCACCTATTGCTACTCTGCCGGCACAGGGGAAGAGCAAGTATCAGGGCACGTTTGGCCAAAGGAGCAAAAAAGAGGCTTTAAAAACTGCCCCGTGGTTTACGTTTGCTCTTATGATCTGAAAGTAAGTACTCTGTGAAGGGGCGTTTGACTTTTGCACTCTTTCCGCCTCACTGTTTAGACTGCCCTGTATTTAATTCTGCTGGAAGCACACTTCGATTTATGAAGAAATGCAACGGCTCTGCAATTAAACCTCACTTATTCCCTTCCCTCCGTCCAATAAAGCATGCAAGTAGACCCCCCCTCCCCTCACCCCCTCCTTCTGCCAGCAAAATTGAGCCAGGCCTCGGCCAACTCGCTGCCATCTCCCCCGGCCCTACATTGTGCCATGAGGAGGGGGCTCCAGCTGCTGGAAGCCCCCAGCCCTACGGGCTCTGTAGGCCCCGCAGGCCCCGCACTGCTGCCCGCTGCCCGGCCCCGCGCCGGCAGCGCGTTTACAAGTTCAAGTTCAGGTTTAAGCGAAATAAAACGCTCCTCGGGAGTCTATAGCCAGCCCTCATTTACATGTGATCCCTCTGAACTTCGCCTGCGCCAGCGCGCCCTGTTTCCAGGGCCCGCCGAAGGAATGTTTTACAGTTAGAGCCCGCAGTGCTTTCTCAGGCATTTTAGACCCAGAGGCCCAAGTTTCAAGCTGCAGCATTAAAAGTTTCCACAGAGCTACTGCGGAGAGAGGGAGGAAGGAGGGGGGCAGGGAAATGAGGAGAACAATATCGTCTTAATTGTCTCTATATAGCCCCACAGTTAAAGTATTACTTTTTAAAGGGACATAATTTATTCTGGAGGCACGGTGTTATAACAACCAGTACATACTTTCACCGCGGCGTAACCCGCTCCATTCTTCATTGTGCTCTCTGGTTTTGTTGCTTTTGCAGAACTCCTTGTTACCGAGTCCCCCATACTGTACTTACAGTTTTATTCAATTTAAGCCAGTTCCTGCAGTCCTCAGGCAAGCAAAGCCCTCCCGGAGCCTCAGGAGTTTTGCCTGCATCAGGACTGCAAAAATAATCTCCCCACAACCGCCATTTCCCCCGAAACTTCGTTACTTTTATTGCTTTAGACAATCAGGGAAAGTCATCCAAAAAAAATCAACCCCCAGTCTGGGCCTCCCTTGCTCCATTTGCAGCAAGACAGCCTGAGTGGGCGCATGTGCGCACGCACACACACACACACATACACCCTGCACACCCAAACTTGGGGTGTTTGCCCCCAGGATGCTTCTCTCAGACCCCCAGCAGCAGCCCTGCAGCATGGGGATGGGCTGTGCTGCAGCAAAGTCTCGGCTCTCAGCTTCGGACAGCCTGGGGGACAAAAGGCAGTTCTGAGCTGTTTTTCTGGCTTGCTCTGAGAGTCTTTTTAGCACACACGGAGCGAGAGGAAAGCATGCGTGGGGGAAATAATAACCTGGACTGGAGGGGGAGAGTGCTCTGCACCAGCCTCTGAAATTCTCCCAAAAGCCTTTGGTGCCTGGTGTCTGCCCGGCACTGACTGCTTGTGGGTGAAGCAGACAAATGAGCAGTCACGGTGCGCTGCCGGGAAGCCAAGGCAGCACGAGCAGTGCATACAGGCAGAGCAAGAAGCGGGACGTGCGGGCTGGGGGCAGCAGGGCTGGGAGGGGAGGGCTGTGCAGATGGACAGGCAGACATGGGAATGGGGGGCGAGGGGGCTGAGGTGACCTTTTAGAAATGGGCAGAGAAAGGATGAATGTGAGCCCTCAGAAAGGGAAGAGGAGTCAGGATTTGGGCAGGTCTGAGGAGTGCTGGGCAAGGAGACACAAACCATCCCCAAATTAATACGGCCAGAATAGGGACACAGAGGCAACTTTGGAGTTTTTGCCACATTGACCTCAAAATTAGACACTGAGCCGGAGGAATAATGAATCAATTCAGCAGCGAACCCCCCTTCCCAAACCTCTCCTTAGAAAGGAAAACCGAGAAAGCATTGAGCTGAACAAAACAAGCCTCCTGAATGCAAGAACTTTTGATGTCTGCATTTCTCCTGATGCTTTGTACTTCGCTAAACTGAACAAACTGCTCTGAGAAAAGTTCAAGGCCACGCACAATCCCTGGGCTCAGCGTTTTGCACGCTGGGCATGCAGGGCCGGCGGCGATGCCACGGCTTCTCACATTACGTGGTGGTGACCCGGTGACTGGGGACATGGTGGCCCTGTCCAGCGGAGTGGGGTGTCACAGGATCTGGGTGACCAGAGCATGAAGGGCAAAATCTTCCTCCACTGTGTTATCTGCCTTAAACGCAGCGGGATGCCTGAGACGTGGTTGGGTGTTGGCCTACAACAGTGTGATTTTCACACATATGGGAGATGCCAGTGATGGTGGAGTGCAGAATCACTAATTGAGAAGAAATTAAACAATTTAGTTACTTCTGCTTCATCATATTTGTGCAGTATGGCAGGCAGAATGAATTGCTACTAATGATCAAATTTAGTAAGACTAATTAAACTATCTCAATTTAATTAATACTAACAGAGAAAACAGACAAAATTGCCAGTGTAAACCTTGAACTTAAAATCAAAAGGTGTCTCTTCACTTTTATGAGTCGCCGAATGTGGGGCTTTTCTCTGAAAACAGACTGTACAGAAGTGGCTCTTTGTACTCAGTCAGTAAGCTGCTCCATTGTACTGAGAATTACAGCTCTCCTCCCCGTATTTTTTTTTGCATGTTACTACTTTTACTCCTCATATTTCTGAAAAGCCTCCAGCCGCCGCAGGAGGACCTGAGCTCTGTTTTGACTCAAGCAACATCAACAGAAGTGATAAAGCAGCTGCAATTACTGGGCCAGACTCTGCCCTCGTACTGCTGTTCCCAGCACAAAGAGTTTATCAGGAGCCTGCGGAGCTCCCCCTGACCGGGAACGAGAGGGGTGGAACATGAGGGGTGGAACACAACCTGTCCTGAAGCTTCAGACCGAGCCTCGTGAGAAAAGAAAACCGGGGAAACCCCAAAACTAAACCCACCTCTACATCAAGGAAAACTGCTTTGGAATCGCTGAGAGATAATACCTGTAGCCACAAAAGAAAAGTGCAGAGATACACAACCACCGTGGTTCCAGCCCTCCCTATGCAGTTAATGTGAATGTTATCGTTTAGCTCATTTATTTGCAAAAGACCGGGTTTATTCTATTGTGCATATCTGTAAACAGAATTTAAACACAATTAAACAAAAAGATTATTGCATTTCTAAAACAAACTCCTGCCAATAGCAAATCTTTCATCTCCGGCTCTCATCAGCGTTAGTCAGGTCCAATATCACAGATTACAGATGTGATCTTTAACCCAAAAGAATACAAAAGACGTACTTGAAAAAAAAGTGGGGGGGGGAAGGAAAAAGAAAAAAAGAAGAAAAAGAAGAAAATGAAGAAAAAAAAAGGAAAGAGGAAAAAGGGAAAGGAGAAGGAAATGGAAAAGAACAAGGAAAAGAACAAGGAAAAGAAAAAGGAGAAGGAGAAAAAAGGAAAAGAAAAAGGAGAAGGAGAAGGAGAAAAAAGGAAAAGAAAAGGAAAAGGAGAAGGAGAAGGAGGGAAGGAGAAGGAAAAGGGGAAGGAGAAGGAGAAGGGAGAAGGAGAAGGGAGAAGGGAGAAGGAGAAGGGAAGAAAGCCAAACTAGGGATATTATGAGTTCCTGAAAAATCTCATTCCTCATATCTTAGGACTTGCAGGGATAAGTAACCCACAAATGCCACGTGCAAATTGGGTAACCTATTTTTTTTAAGATGCCTTCTCTGTTGCTACACTTAAGAAGGTGCAGTTATGGCAGAAAGCACAGAAGGACAGCTGAAGTTGTGTAAAGCTGCTTCAAGCAATGCAGAGATTCTAATGTTCAGCCTCAGAGGTGGCTGCTTTTTATATAGTGATATTTTCTTCTTTATGTCTCATAAATAAAATTACATTTGATTGGCTTCTGAAACATATTTATCTGCATCTCTTCTTGTGTAACAAGTATTATTTGTGTAGATGATGCAAGAGTGGCTCATGTAAGTGAAGCTGCCTGAAAATATTATGATTATGGTGTCAGTATTGTTTTGAAAAATGGATATTAATAACTAAAGTAACTAAAGGCTGCATAGTTAAGCTGACAAGATACGTTCAGCCTCTTTATTTCTTAATATTAGATTTATTTATTTTTTAAAGATTCAATCTTATTGGACTATTTTTCTCCTGCTGCACCTATGTTTGGCTATGCTATAAAGACAACTGTTGGAGCCAAAACAATACCCTTACCTGTTCTGAACTGATCACACTATAGCCAGGTAAGATTTGGAAGCCAAATCTTGGCACGCAGCTAGTAATCCTCACTAAGAACAACATCTTTGTTAAATTGAAAACACAAGCAATTTAAAACAAGCTGACAGTCGTTTCGCTGTATCGTTTTGCTGTGTTCCTTTTGAAGCCCAAATCCTTCCCTACATACTCTCACATTGGAGTAGGATGGTCCAATGAGAGGTGGTGCTCACTGGTTTGCAAAGATTCAATCTGCTGCAAACTGCCTTTTGCTTCTCATCTTTTGGTCCCCTCTTAAGGAATTTACCATTAATTTCAGAGCAAGACAGTCTGTTTTGTAAGATGTTCACTTCTGAAGCTTATACATTGCTTGAACTCCCTGCAAAGGCCATTAAGCAAAGATGACTCTTCGAACAGAAGAAGCTGTAATGCCTATCCATTGAGAAGCATGTAGGGACTGCGGCCTTTAGTTTTTGACCTTCACTGTACATTGTGGCCCCGATCCTTTGATTGCAGAATTGTTAAAAAGTATATATGGCAGTTGGCAAAAATCTTAATGTTCCAGTAAATGCAAAAGCCATAAATTCAGCTGCTGACCTTTTCCATCCAGGTCACATGTGACACCTCCTGGAGTTTGTCAGGCTGGGTGGAATTTATAGGGCTCGTATAGGTATCATCTGCAAAAGCTGAACTTTCATGAAATGTCTTTCAAAGGCGCTTCCAGAACCCTTGTAAAAAGTCAGTATGTCTTTTTTAAGGGTATACATTCTAGATGCATTTTAAAAGGTCTCATCATGCCACCTCTGCAAATCTTCAACACTCGGGAAACTTCAGCCCTTAAATGAGTGCTCTTCACCAAACAGAAAAATCAGGCCAGGCACGTAATTATCGTGATTACCAACTTCCAACAACCCCTCTCTGAGCCTGCAGAAGACACTTAAGGTCTGTGAGCTCTTTTCATTCTCAGGAGCTCCTCTCTGCCCCTCCCTGAAATCAATTGTATTGATGGAGTATTGTCAGTCAGGGAAATATGATTTGATGGTATCCTGAAGCAGTTGCAAAAGAAGGGGAGGAATGCAAAATCTACTCAGGTCCACACCGTGAGCGTGAGATCAATGTTCTCAATAATACGTTTGCCTCTGTGTAGCACCCTAACTGTCGCAATTAATAATGTAGAAGGAGCTGATTAACTTAAGTAAAGTGCTCTCCACTGTGTAAACACATAAAGATCTATAGGGCAAAAGAGGAGCGAAAGAACAAAACGTCATTTTTATATTTTATGTGGACACATTCTTGCTTTCCATTCTGCTCTTGTAACAATTACTGTAGTAGCCACTCTGACAGAGTCAATAAATCGATCTGGGACCTGATGCAGCAGCGAGGCAGACTAATCCAATACAGCATTATCTGCAATGGAGGCCGGGGCGGGCGGGGGCGGCAGGAAACCAGCTACGTCAAGTAAAAGCAGTGAGTACATAGCTATCATCTGGCCTTATACTCCTAGCTTTGATTTGTGTGTGTGCATGCACGCATCTGAAAAAGTGTGCAAATCTGTGAGAGGAAAATGCTCTACCCATGCTGCGTGTCCCAAGTCCCTGCAGCCTGCAGTTGGTCCCAGGGCCGTGTGGCTCCACGAGGACCCTGTTTGACTGGAGGGCACAGTCCCAAAGTTTGCAGCCTGCCCAGGGCTGAGCATCCTGAGCCTGAGCAATCTGGTGACTGCCTCCTGCACTCCACAGAGGTCAGCACTGGCTCCCTCCTCTGAATGCAACCCCTGCCACAGCCACTTGCCCACTGAAAAACAGATCTGGGAGCCCCCTCCCACGTACTGATAGGAACTGTCACTTCTTGTCAGGCTAAATGGCCACTGGGGTCTGGTATTGTGTCTCTGACAGCGGCTGCACTCCTCTTCTGAGGAAGATGCGAGAATCCCTGTAGAGGAGATGGACCAAAACGATTTGGCCAGAGGGGAAGCTTCTTCCCACCCTGTGCAATAAGTGGTAGGCCTTGTAAATCCATGCTAGTGGGGAATATGAGTCCGAAAAAATAAAAAGACAGTTTCCTGCTGAATGGAAAAAAGAAAACTGTTTTTTTGGCAGAAGTTCTTCAAGAAGCAGAACACAGGCCATTGTTATTAAGAAGACTTTTCAATGAAAACGCAGAAAATCATTGCCTTTTAGAGTAATTGTTTAGCTAAAGAAAGGTTACACAGCTTGTGGAGAATTTAGGAAGAAATTAAATCTCTCCAGCTCATTCATCATATTTCTGCATTTGCCAACTCTTCCCACCAGGCCCACACTTACTTCTTCTCTCCCTTCTCCCCTACTGTGGAACATAAGTAACGGCCATAAAACCCACAGAAAGGGTGCCTTACACGCAGGCTTCCTGTTTATTGTAAGGAGAGGAAAAATGCAGTAAGTTTAATTGCTTAGTTTGGGAAATTTGTCTATGTCCATTGTAAATAATTGCATGCTATATCTATTGGAAATAGGATGCTTAGTGTTAGTTTCCAAAAAATAATAAAAATAAAAATAAAGAAAATCTGAGCTGCTCACTGGAGCCTATGAGGAGGAGGGAGAAAAAGCACAGGAAAAAGGATCTCCCCTGCTGAGGAGCAACCCAGGCACTTCTGGACTCATTTGGCTCCAGCCCACTTTGAAGATAAGGCCACATGATGGTGCTGGGAAGTCTTCTATGAACCTTTACCTTTATAGTGCAACATGTGCTTTCTTCTTGAGGCATACTGTTCTCTGCTGCTTTTTAAGAACTGATTTGAGAGTGAAATTTCATACTGCCCCTCGGCACGAAAGCTCAATTAAATGGGCTTTGTGCGCTCAGCTGAACAGACAGTGAAGGGAATGGGAGTTGGGGAGTGCCCCTGATTTCTGGTCACCTTTGTATCCCCTCTCTGTGGAGCATAATCTGAACTTCATTAGCAGCTGTGATCAGAGCGACACGTTCACACTCGTGCAGCACTGGGGACTGCTGGCTGCCGAGCTATTATGTGAGCAGGGCACATCAAGAGCACCATGACTGTGTGCGGGCTCTTTGCTCCCATCATGGTGGAACCATCTCAATTTTAACTCGGGAAAGGGCTCAGCCCACATTTCCTTGACTAGTTTCCACAAAAGCAAGTTTAATATGGCTAAACGCAATGCAAAGGTAGAATCTGAAATCTTATGGACTCCCAGGGTCTGAGACCTGCTTGTTCTTGGCAGAGATTGACACTGGTTTAGCTGTGCACACTCTGCAGATCAATGTCACCTTTTTAAAGCCATCTCTAGGCCACCCTCGAGGTCAGGCCTGTACAGCTACTTGCTGGGTGCAAGGTGAAAGGCAGCCCTGACAACCAGCAGCTTGGTGCCAATGGTTGTGCAGCAGGATACTTTCTGCAACGTAACTTTCAGAGGTCGGGGTAGGGCTTGAGCCCGTAAGAGCCCATCCTCCTTCAATGCCCTTTGGTCCAAGCACTTAGTGTAAATGAAGTGCTCACACATACAGCTTTCTCATATCACACCCTCCAACGTTCATTACAATGGCTCTGGCTCTGACCTCCAGTCTGCATCTCTCATTTTATATGTAGGAAAGCATCCCCCAGGGCACAGGGCCCACACATGCCTACAAGTAATCCAAAACTTGTGGCATTTTGGATACTGGGGCTCTACTGGGAGCCTCAGAGGAGGGCAGACCTCACATCCCATTGCCCCTATGGAAAGCCTACAGACCTCTGCTAGCTTTGGGAGGGCAGAGACCCTTCCAACTTCAGCAGCTCTGGAAAGAAGCAGTTCCACACACCAAATGTCTTTGGATTTTTTCCTTTAAATTTCTGTTCTTTACCCAGGACAGAAGTTATTCCTACACTCAAATCATGTTCTTAAGCTGCCACCATGTTTGCTGCTACAGGCCAAAGGGTAGTCAGGCCCCTGCTTAGAAGTGCTCTGCAGTTAAAGTTTCTTCCAAAGAAAGCCCTGTGCGCTCACCTAGTGAGGTTACCTGATGGAATATGCGGCTCTCAAGGGGCTGAACTGATTAAAACAAGGGCTTTTAAATTAGTGTTCTTCATTCTCATTCACTCTTAAACACGAGTGGTGCATTCAGCCCTTGGGATAAGTATTCCTGTCCACCAACAGCCACCTGAGCAACAAGTAGCACTGGCCTGACTTATAAATAGTCCTGATCAGAACCCCCAAAATAAAAGGCCTGATCTTGTTCCTGCAGCCTCTCATGTTCTCTGCACGTCCCCTGCAATGTGCAAACCACACGCACCCCCCAAACACAAGCTGCTTGCAGCGGCGAGCTGATGGTCAGCTGTTAGTGCACGGCAGCGACAGCACAGACTCCTGACCTTGCCCTTCCTGCCTGCGGGCCAGCAGGTGCTACACGTCTGAGTGAGCAATACTGGGCTGGGGAAATGGGAGACACAGGGGGGTGCGGAGGCAGAAAGGACAGGCAGCTTGTGGTGCTCATTAATAAAGCCCATCAACGTGGGGCTGGCAGCTCGGCATCCTTTTCTGGCAGCGCAAAGGGCAGGGCACCGTGGCAGAGGTTCAGCGAGATGCAAAAAAAAAAAGAAAATCCCTGCGAAGCAAGGCACATGTTTCATTTGTCGGAAGGAAAATGTGTGCACTGGTTTCTTTCTTCCATAGGGTGGCAATGGAACCTGGGCACAGAACAGCCGCGCGGTTTCAGCTGCAGGAGCGATGGCTCTGGATGAGCTGCATTAGCTCCCTGCTCAAGGTGCAGACTTTGATCTATGGATCCCACACTGCGATTTGCTTTCGGCCCTTCTACCTGCGGGACCGCCTCCCAGCCTCCCCCCTGCGTCCACTGCACTGAGGGGCATCACCTGCACCGCATTCCTCCAAATGAAGTGTCTGGGCAGCCAGGCTGGTTGTTATCACACAAGGTCCATCTACTCTGGAATTTGCCTCCCTCCCTCCCTTGCCTGACGGAGCTCACATCTGCTAACCTACAGGACACAGCAGAAAGCACTCTCCTCTTATTTTTTCTCCAAGTGTCCTTTGTTTTAAAGTGCTGCCAGTGAAACACTGCAGGTTGCAGTTTGTTTTCTGAAGGGACTGTGGGGAGGGAGAACAGTCTTTCCCTTGTCTCTGGGAAAGAAAGTAACTGTGCAATTAGAGTTTGATATGCACCTGAAGCACAAGGCCTTTTTCTAGAGAAAAATAAAAGCTCAGAAGAAGAGCACTGTCTAATTCAGGAAACACGGAGAGCAGGAGCAGCTCTAGAGGAGTTAGGCCATTTCCTCTGACTGCCAACGCAGTATCCCTTCTGCTGCACTGCAGTGATTTACCCCTAACTTAATACAGGGCATTACTCTTCACAGATGGGCTTTTGTACCTTTCTAAGGCAAAAGCACAGCTGTGCTTGTGAGTTTGCTGCTCTTCATACTGGTAGTTTTCTGCAAAGTTCTGGATCAATTAGAAAGGATTGGCTCTGGCCAGAGCACTGCTGTAATGAGGTGGTTCTGGGCCCCACCATGGGAGCAGAGCGTTCCTGGGCTGTAACTTTGGGGTCCTGCAAAAGCAGAACTGGGGAGAACTGCTGTTTCTGTTCTTTTTGATAGCTTGTATCCTTTCCTTGAGAAAGGGATAGGAATAAATATTTGCTTTCTGTGCTGAGCTACATTTTAGAAGCCAACTGGGATGAATCTGATATAAAGCAAGTTTACGTTTGAGGGGGTTTTTCCTGAAGCGTCAGGTCAGGAGGATATAATGGTGCGTTTTCTCTCTTAAGTGGAGAAGAAAACCACTTTCTCACAGGTGGTAAAACAGCTGATCCTCTGCTTCAGTGGCTGCAGTGGGAGGTGGTCAGTGCTCTGTGCATCCCCATACCCTGTAGGCTCGCAGGTAGCAGTGATAGATGGGGTAGGCGGGTGCTGCTCAGGAGCTGATGTTAGCATCCCGAGTACAGTTTCCAGGAAGATGCTGGGTAAGTAGGTGGTGAGCAGGGCTCGGCCTAGTGAACAATGTTTAGTGGAAGCGGAGCCGCAGCACACAGAGTGCTTATGATCCCTAAAGGAATTTCATACTACAGAGCAAAGTGAGGGCATTAGAGATTGACCTGCAGTGCTGAGAGCAGGGAGGGACACCACCAGCTCTGGTCGCTGCTATCTTGGTGCTTCCAGCTGTGCAAGCTCTGAGCACATACCCTGTGTTTCACAAGTACTTTTATCACTAGGCTAGGGAAAAAAAAAATACCAGCAAACCTACTCAGAGCCCTTTATTCTGTTGCTATCGATAGGCCAGTCCCTAATTAATGTGATGGTACTTTCCCATTCCGTTACCACTCTCCTTATTACAAGCCCTTGGCAACATGAGAGGCGTATCTATTACTTAGTCATGAGGCACCCAGACCAGCTTGCTTTTGAAACTAAAGACCGTGTACCCCAGGCATACTGTATTTCTGATTTGCATATGGAAAAGGTAGTTAAAAAGCTGATGCCCCCATATTGCTTGCAAGTCAAGTAGCAAAAGTAAATGATTTATCAAGCAAAGGTTACAACACCTGTGCCTTTTTGTCAACAGACACAGAGGATGCCAAGTCAAGTGTTTCTTCTAATAGCTCAAACAGAAATTCAGATTCAAATAACCCCCCAGATAGGACAATTACGTGGAGAGCCACCACAGCGGCAGAGAGATGGATGGAGGAAGCAGAGGCAGCATCTGCAAGACCAAACTGATGGAGAAGGGTGTAAGTGGCTGAAGCCAGGCCTGCCCAGCAGCCCTTCTGGGGCTGTTGTGACTGAATCACGACTGACTTAAATCAGTTTCATTCCTGTTCTCTTCTGCACGGAGCTGTAGTCTGGCTACAACCTTTGTTGATACAGGAATACAGCCTTTCCCTGAGTAAAATATTACATAAATTGTAAAACATTCCTTTAAGGGATTATATTTGACGCAATCTGACATAAATTAGAACACGCTGCTAATGGAAATGTCTATTGCTAATTTTTATAATGCCCATTAAGAAAGGCATGTACTGTTTTTGGTTGTTTAAAAACAGCACAGGACAGAATGATCCTTGCTCAAATCCAGCCACAGCGTTGAACATTTGTCTGCGATTTTATTCCAGTGTTCTGTGAAAGCCCTTGAGTGCCCATGTATGGGAAACACGACTTCTGCAGAACAGCACTGTCACATCCCTGTGCACAGACGCACTTTTGCAGCACTTCAGGTCTAATAACTGTGATGTACAACCGTTGCTTATAGTCCAATGACCCGCCTATGGGAAGGGAAAATCAAAGCAACCAGAACGCTGATCATAATGTTTCCTTCTAACTTGTAGCTGGACCGTAATCTCCACCCCCAAAAAAAGGAGAGTTCAGATACGGTCTTTGTTGTTACAGGAGCTGCTTCCTCCTGTTGAAGGGAGCTGTGTGGCCTGATGGCTAGGGGTCCTCAGGACCCATATTTTAACCCCAGCCTGAATGTACTATAAAAACCCTGATGGAAAGCAGCCACCCCATCTGCTTTTAATAACACAGCCCTATTTGTTTTTATATTTTCATTTTGAAAGTATCCTAAGTGATCCTCCTCATTTATACACTAACGTCCTGCATAAAGTATTACAAGAGGACGCCTTTGTTTAGAGGAACCCTAGGTAAATCCCCAGTCATCGCAGCCAGCATTTTTACCTCACTCTTCTGATTTAAAATGCGGTCAACTTCAGAGTTATTTCATGAATAAGTAGTGAGTTTTACTCCCTGATAAATTATATATTTAGTACCAAGTGGGCTGCGGTGGCGCAGCGATGTACACAAGCACAGAGATGTGGCCGGAGCCGGAGCCTGGGAGTCAGTCTGTTCCCCACTGCAGCATGTTAGACTTTAATTGAAAGCCGTGCTCCAGTATTGTTTTCCATATTACAGCACTGTTATTCACTATGCTGCATTATGGAGAGGCAGCTAAAGTAAGGCTAGAGCACTTATAATGATTCAAGTCATAAGTAAGGAGGAGAAGAGTTTACAGTCAACAAACTTATCTGGGAAGCCGTGGCTGCAGGATGCAAGGAAGTTTAAAATATTTCTGGAGGCTTCATGCTGTTGTATCCTACTCCACGAGCAATTTGCCAACTAGTTGTTTTTCAAGTCCTCTGGAAAAGGTAACGTACCATTCTCCAAAGGGTTTCAAGTTTCCTGAGCTATGAAGGGAAAGACCAAATGCTTAAGGACTTTAGCAGCGTACCTCACCATTCCCGCTTCCTGCTTTCAGTGTATTTCTGTGTACTCCAGTTGTTCCCAAGGCTGGAGAAATACGATTTAAACATGAATGCACATGAAAACTCGTCACGTAAATGAACCGAACAAAGGAAGAGGCCTGAAACTGGGGTGCAGGCTGTGTTTTGTTAATGTGTGAACAAAAATCAGAACCTGATGAGTTAAAGCCCTGCTCTGCGCTGCCGGTGTACTTTCTTTGACCCTATTTAATGCAGGGAAGGTTGGAGATCCAATGTAGTTTAACCTGTGCTGTCGACAGAGCTATAAACTAAAGCCCCTAACAAATTGTACACAAAGAACAGATAGCAAGAAAACACATTGTGTTGGTGGGCTGGTCTCTGCAGCCCTGCAAACTGAACACCTTGGGGGCCAAGTGCCTTGTGCCCCATTGGCTCCATAGGTGCTGCCATCACAGCAAGGAGGGCTGCGGGATGTGACAGCCATGAAGCTGCACGCTGATGAGGTGGATGGACAGAGATGACTGGAAACAACTTACAAGAGCTAAAAGCAGTACTCCACAGTTTGCTGGTCACCGAAACGATTACTTTTTAGTTACCACTGCTGCCTCGACGCAAATATTTCTGATGTCTGCCTTTGGAAGAATTGTAGCACAGTTAAGCAATCACTTCAAGCTACAAACTGCAGTTGTCCTAAAACACTGCTTCTACTCACTTTTTTATACCTTCTCCCCCATGATAACGTGATATTAAGCATTGCCTTAATTTTTTCAACATCTGGCTCAAATTAGCTGCTAACAAAACTGCCAACAACTATTTTCTTAATCGACCCTGGGAATTTGATACAGCTTGGAAAAAGCACATTTAAACCTTGTCCTTCTCCTAAAGAAACACAAATGTTTACTTGAGCTTCTGATTCGACCGTAGCAGGTCTATGAATTCAGCTAACCCAGCTTTATAGGCCTGCCTCCACCGGACTGTTTTCTCTTTGTGTAAGGAAACAGATGTGCTCGCAATTACAGAACTGCCTGCTTGCTCAAACCCCCACGCAAATGCCCAGCCAGGAATTTGAGGCTATTTTTTCTGAACGTGGAAGTCTTTGGCAAAGGCTCCCATTGGGTTCAGGAGGGGACTGAGGTGCACGGTTACCTGACGGCTTTCTCTCTCAGCTCCTTTGGAATTGCAATTAAATGCACTGTCTAGGGAACAGCTCGGAGTCAGAGTCTGAAAACTTAGTCCTAGAGGAACAAAATGTGCACTAGCAGCAGTATCTCAGAAAGCAAGAGAGATCTTTCCAGTCACAGAAGCAGCGTTATTGCTACATAAGCCCAAAAAAACACAACAGACAAACAAACTGCAAGTGACATTTCACTGTAGTTACTGAGACCATGTGGGTGAAGTGACAGCGGCAATGCAGCTGGCTCCGCGGGGACACGTTAGAGGACACTGAAGAAGAAGAGGGTGCAGGCATACAGAGAAGTCGAAAGCGGCCCACCTGAGTCTGTTGAGGGATATTTACAAAGCTTGGATCCCGTGGTCCAACACTGACGAATCGGTTTGCGGGGGAGGTGCTGGGTGTCGAGTAGGCTGTGAAGGGAAGGGACACATGCGTTGAGGAAGCGGCACTAGATTGCACACGAACAACACCAAAACACACCATCTCAGAGCCACCTAAGCAGATGTTTAACATAGAAATGTGCGAACGTTTTAGAGAGCGAGAGTTTGGTTTTAGACACTGGAAAGGCTTGGCCCTAATGATGGGGGACACGTGTGAGCTGGGCCAGGGCTCCTTGCAGTAACAGGGCAGCGCCGTGGTGCTGGGAGAGGTGCTGTGGGGGGTCCTGGCATGGCACATGCATCCCTACTCTCACTTTGCTACGTGGGGTCTTTCACAGAGGTTGCAAAGCAGTGAGTTTACTGAAGTGCTTACTAATTATTTCGTGCTAATCCAGCATTCTCTCTCGATATAAAGTTTTGCTTTCCATACTGCTGTGGTCTGCACTCTCTAAAATGTTCACTTGATGTGTCTGACAAACTAGGAAGATCCTTTCGGTAAAAAATTAATGGGTTGCAGTTTCACTGGGTGGTAAGTGCAATCAGTCTGAAGGCTGAAGCTGCCTTTAAAAACTGGAATGGCTCCCATAAATGTAAAGCTATTAAATGCAATGCAAGCCAAGAACCCAGATTACTTCCAAACTTGAAGTACTTTAATGATTTTGTTGTTGCATTATATTCTCCACTGCAACCGTCCACAATGCCACGTACTTCCAAATTCAAAAGCTTTCAATGCATTTCAGTCTCCCTCTCATTTGAGAATCCCCCATGCAATCTTCTCCTTTGTTCAGTATTTGCATGTTCAAATCTAAATTGAAATAACCTAAATAGACCCCTTAATACCAACAGCGATTCCATCTATTTTAAATATATTTATGGGAATGCATTCTGATGAATAAAATCCCCAGACAATCTAACTATCCAATGAAGAGAGAAAGAAACAATGTCTAAAGGAAAGTTCTGTGCCAAATTCCAGTCAGGCTAAATATAATGTTGAGGCCTCAACATTACAGAAAAATACAGTGAGTTAAGAGTCAGAGAAGACACTGAGCTGTCTGTGAAGACGAAGCCTGTTGCCTTTCTTATGGCAAAATGTTTGGTGAGGACTCATTGCGTTGGAAGAGTCTCTGGTTTGAGGCTGAACCAACCCAACAGTCCACCTCATCCACTGCCCTCTCTTACAGAGATCACAAGCAGATGCACAGGTTCTGATAAGAGCCACATCATTTACTTTCCCAAATCCTTTACCACCCGCTGATTACTTTCAGCTGAAGGACAGCCCTGTACCCCACTGCCTGCAGGGGATTTCCCACTGGTGAAAGCGCAGGCTGCCCATGCAAACTCCTGGCATCCCGCAAATCCCTTTGGTGAGGGGTTCCCAAGTCTCCAGGAACGCAGAACTCTTCCCTTGGCTCTACCTGAATCTCACAAACATTTTCTCACAACTAAATGAGACAGCAGAAGTCACCCGACATCACCCAGGAACTGCACAGCTTCATTTCTTACTGATCTGAAGGGAGATAAGGCACTCCTGTCTTCCAGCAATGAATTTTCCCAGTTGTTTCTGGCGAGGGGAGCTTTAATTTCAAAGCAGCTAATGCTTTACTAACCCTCACAAAAATCATGCAAGGACCACCTTTCCCTCTCACAGATTTAAAGGAATTTTTAAGTGCACTAGTTCATTTTACCACAGTGATTTTACAAGTTGCATGTTGGATTATCAACAGCCACACTGGCTGTTATCCCTGTCTGCAAATCAATGAAGAAGTGAACCGAGTCCATTTGGTGAGTTGTTCTCCTTGCCTTTTTGTGGCGTTAATTTGCTTAATAATTCAAAGAAGCCAAAAGTTTGACTCATCTCTGTCGCTGGTGCCACATATCAAGATTTTTCTGCACTGTTTTAGAGTAACTTTTGTTTTGTTTTGTTTGTTTGTTTAATTTAAGTACTGAGCCCTGTGTCATGCAAGAACTAGGATTCCTTTCACAGTGGGGAAATCAGAAATCAGCCATTTGCTGTTTGGTTCTTCTAGTCCACTTTCAGGGAAGCAAAATGAATGGAGAGGCCATTCAATCTCCTGGAGCAGGTAAGTCCCACTCAGAAGGGAAGGAGCTCAAGACCTTGTTTAGAGTTCCCTTTTGACAGATACTTATGCCAAATGTGATACCTGGTAGAAAATCAAAGGGAAACCACCAGAACTCTGCCTTAAATATCATCTGTGTGCAGACAGATTCCAAAGCATTTAAATAAAAAGAAGTCCCAGCAAACCTTTCTGGGTGAATTACTTCATACACCTTTCTTCCATAATGCTTCAAACTGTGTTTAACTTTTTGAAAACATTCGGATGTCAGCGTGGTATTTCCTTAAGGGCACGTAACTGCAGTGCTAGAGCCAAGAAGCAGAGCACTGACACCATGGGGAACACACATGCAGAGCAGGCTTTGCGCTGGACTCTCCCAAGCTGCTGGACCCACTTCACTGCAAAATGTCCTGAGATGCTGGAGGATTTAACTGGCCATTTTGGCTCAGAACGCTACACTGACAAGGAATGACTATTAGCAGTGACTCCTGTTACAGCACAGGAAACTGGTCAGAAAAGGGAGCATTACCCTGTATTGCTTAGACGGTCTTCTTGCCACTTCTTAGAATCCTAGTATATATATATCCTTGTCTGACATGGAGGAGGGATTCCTGAAAGTCCTGCTACTCCTGATCTCAGTATTCTGTCCCGAATGAAGGGCCAAACGACTCACAACGGTTTGTGCTTGGTTATACTGTTCTATGTATGCACAGATACCCTAGCCCTGTCGTGGGATCTTCACACTCCTTTTCACGAAAGGGAAAAGCCACAGCAAGGAAGGGAACAGAAGCCAGGTCTCTGAGGCAGATCTCCTGATCTTTATCAGTTTTGCTCTATGGGAATTGCACAAACCTGGGCTGTTTAAACTAGCCCACAGGTAGCCCGCTGGGCTTGAGTAGGAACATCTTCCTGCCCAGCCTAGTCTTCCTGCTACTGGAATTCACAAAGGGTTGTTTGCAACATCATAGCCCAGAGCCAAGGAAATGAATGTGATGCCACAAATTTGCTATGATGCTTCACTTCAGGAACAAGCAAAACAGGAGCTGGCAGGGAAAGAACATTTGCTCACACAGACAGCTTTGATATTTAGCCAAAATGGCAAGAAATTGTATGAAAGACAAGACAAACAAACAGTTTTGGGAATGTCATGTATCTTGAAATTGTCGGCAGTAGCTGAGCGTTAATTCAAAATATACTTTCCTGAACTCATTTCTATGAAGTACAGAAGTGTTTTGTTTATCAATTCTGGATTGAAAAGAGAAACTTTCGGTTGATAATCTGGATGAGCAATAATCTAACGAACCACTATGCCTGCCTTTCACAGACCAAGTCAACAGGTGTGTGTGCTTGATAGGAAAAGCTATACTCTTTGCAGAGGACTGGGAACTAGTCTAGCAGTTGTGGAGTTGTAGAGAGAGAATTAACTGGAGGAACACGGTGCACTACAGCAGCTCCTACCACAACGCACTCTGCAGCTGAGTATCTTAGAGGGAACTGCACATTCTAACAAATTAAATGATACAGTCATCACCCTCTTTTTTATGGATGGGGAAAGGAGCGAACTGCAAGCTGAAATTGCTTGCCCAGGGGGTGCTCAGTCAACGCACAGCAGAGAAGGGGAGAGAAATCCAATCTGATTATGAATCCAGTACTATAGCCACCAGATCATTCTTCTCATCCTGACACAAATTCTGTTTAACATGAAATCCCCTTTGTACTAAGGGACATTATCTGATAACAATCTTGCCCAACAAGGGAAGATAGCAAAGTTTTTCTGCATGCTGAATTGTGAACCTCAGAACATGTTTAGTTAAAAAAAAAAAAAGCTCTTAGCAATGATGCCACAGGATGGCAATAGCTTAAGACTCCAAACAGGAATGAGGGCCACAGATTCTAATACACAGATTCAGTTATGGTAGCAATAGAGTCCAACTGGCATGCAGAAAGGTGCCGTTTTCTTTGGGCAATGAGATATCAAGCCCAGAAAATTGTCTGGTTTGAGAAAATATTCTTGTGTGTCTGTTATGGAATACCAACAAAAGATCAGATCTGAAATAAGATTGTAATTTTGGGGTTGTGTCTGATATTGAGGATGTGTTCCATTGGGATGGCTTTTTATGGAGGACAAATGAAGCCTTCTAAACCTCATGAAACCCATCTCTGTTGTGTCATCTCACTGAGGAAAAATGCTGGCTTTCTAAAGGAATAGGATGTGCAGCTGAAGTGTTCAACTCCCAGAGCACGCCTGGCCACCCAGTAGTGTTGAATCCCCGGTGTGCATCTCCAGGGGCTCTTCCTTCCTCGGACAGTGCTAACGTTCATGTTTTGGTTAATGTCACAGCTGGAGAGTTTCACTATTGCTCTGAGAATCATTAACCACCTTGTTGTGATTTTTAGCTCTCATTCCCAGGAGGCCATGCTGTATTGAACAGCTGCTCCTGGCTTCTGCACCCCTCAGGAGGGCTATATTCCAATTTTTGGTAGGGCCATAACTGTATTTTGTTTCTGCAGAGGGCTTTTTTTTGCTAGACCAAAAAAGGGAAGGAGAATGGAACAAATGCCAACCCTTTTCACTCCATTTCCTTGGGTGGTGTTGTGTATGTATGTGTGTGGGGGGGACTTAATTCTCCTCCACTCAGCTAAGGAGAGAGTCTGGCCAAAATCTAACATCACTCCTCTCTTTGTTGCATAAGTGACTTTCCAATATCCTAGAGCTGTGCAGGGCAGTCAGCCATAACCCAGCGACACTCCCAAACCGGTGCACTCAAGCAGCCCGTCACCATGGAAAACACCTTTTTGTGCAGCTTTTATGAAACTCTGGTGAATCTGCACTTGCTGTTTGTAGGCTAATATTTAGTTAAGAAAAAATAAACACCAGCATAAATGGAGGGTTGGTACTGATTGACACGCTGAATGATGTCCAGTGGGCCCTTACTGAAAGGCTAGGCACTTCGCATTGTCCTTCTCTTTATGTAGCCAGCCACTTCCACTGGCTTTAGTAAGTATGCAACGGTTTTTCTTTTTTCTTAAAAAGCATTTCCTACAGTCTACTTTTCTGTAAAACTTGTCCCTAAATTAAATTATATGCTTCTTTACAACTCAATTCACTATTATCCCAAACCCTTGTTTCTTACCAGAAGGAAGATGCATGTCTGACTACTCACAGAGCTATATGTTTAGATATCAGCGTAGCTAATTAACAAACAGTAATTATTTTCCTAATCCTTTGTTTAAATACCATTAACTAGCTGCTCTTGAGAAAACCTCCATTCCCAATTAACGTGGCAGCTGCCTGCTGAACACTGAGCCACAGTGACCAGCCTGAGCCGACACCAATGGCGGTGTTCTGCTAACTTCAGTGGACCAATGCCAGTTTTTATGCCAGCTGAGAATCAGGCCAACACGCCTTTAGCTTGTTTACATGATCACAGTATCACAAAAAAATTGGTATTAAGATTACTGCTGAAATGATGTTGGGATTTTTTTTACTTTCAGACACCACACACTGCCAGTAAACTGAGTCACAACCATGATGACAAATATACATTGACCTACTTTCTTTTTTCCCAGTTCTGAAGACCAGGAAACAGTAAGGCACTGCTGACTCTATTAAGTGATAACATGACTAAACATTAACCTTTTAGATTCTGCTGCTGTATCTTAGTGATAGGCCTTCAAAGATGGTATCTCCTGTCAGAAAGCATCAAAACTTCCTGATAGCGCAAGTGTTGGTCTAAGGTCAGAAAGAGGAGCGGAGGGGAGGGAATGAATCAACTGCTTGTTTCAACGAAAACTTGCTGATCAGTTCTAGAAGTCCTGATTCTAGATGATTACATTCACGATCTTACCAGACTGTCTCATACTAAAACCCATTTGATTTTCTGAGCGAGCTGGAGCATCCTGCTTAGTGTGAGGTTGCGTGCTTTGGCAGAGCAGAAGGCAACGCGAAGCTCTAAGAATGACTGGGTTTATAAAATGCCCCACGGAACCTGAGCAAATCTCCTGAACAGTATATAAAGGTTTAAAAGTTTCAGCTCCACATGTTCTGAATAGCGAATCCCTCTTTTCGCATCGAGCAGCGGCTGCATATAGCATTTAAATAATAAGCCTGAAAAGCACACAAAGGGATTTGCTCTTTCGATTAGATTGATTTTTGTTTGTGGATGTTATTTGGACACCCTTCACTGTGGAACAAGTCCCCTACAGTTGCCATTAAAGCACTGAAAGCTTCCCTTTTGTTTTTAAATGTCAGTTTGAGCATAGCTTCATTAAATCATTTCACAATTAACTCCCTGCACATCCAGACTTTTTTAAAGCATCAAACCCAGCTGAACTGCATTTGTTTCCCAGCAGAGTGAGTCCAAAGTGGTATCCCCAAGTGTGTATCCAGGAATTTGTATATTTGACTTGTGGCTACACAAAATACATATGGGAGCCGTGTGGGTGGTGGAGAGAGGATGAAAGCTTTCTCCCTGGGCCTAAGAAATACCATAGCTTGCCCAAAATGCAGGGCTCAGGAACCATGTCATACGGGAAAGACGCCTGGGTTAGTCTAAGAAGACTTATTCCCAAAAGAACTATAAATGAACAGAACTTGAAAGAGTCGTTAGTTTAGCAAGTATGTGTAAGCATTAATGCTTTCTGTGAGGCTATCTGATTTCTGTGTATCATCTAACCTGTAAGGTCTGTCTTGAGATACCAAATTGCCTCCTCATATCTGTAAGGATGCCAAAGGTCCCAGCTCCATGACCTAACTTAGCTACAGGCTTTGATTTCTCTTACAGGTACTTATGTGAAATGCCAACAAAATCAGAGACAAAACCGTAACCTTCAGCTAACTCTCTTCTCACTGATACGAAACAAGCTAAGAATTTGGTCACTCAGAGAGCAGAGAGCTCTCCTACATCCTCCGAGCTAGTCCAGTCCTCATCTCTGACCAGGAGATAGAGGACGACGGCAGCACGCAGTGCGCTGCTGTCAGCCCTTGCTTCCCGCTGCGTCTATACTTACTTGGAGAAGTGGGAGAGGTGGCCCCTCCTTCTGTTGATGTAGTTGGAGGTTTTGTGTCTGGCACTGGCAGAGGCACAGGCCTAGCCATTGGTGGCGGAGGTGGTGGTGGCAACATTGGGGTAGGAAGGAATGGATTGTGCACCTTGCCTTGGCTGCTACCATTGGGCTGCCGAAAAACAAGCAAACAGACAGAAATTATACTAAAAACCAGCTATTCGGAACCTCCAGTAACAACAGTCCAGTTTCAAACTACGTGCACCATATTCACAATTACTTTAGAAAAGAGGTGGCAAAGAGTGCTGTTTCTAATTCTCCATTGATTTCAAAGAACATTGTTTCAAGCCCTGTGAACCCTGCCAAACTACGGAAATTCTCACTGTTTTTCATGTATCCTACTAGCAACGGGTCTGAGTTGCTCTGGATTAAATTCTACCACCCTTTACCTTTCCTGCAGCCCTTTACTCACGCTCAGCAAGCGTTTCGGCAGTATTTTCAACCCCTTGCGTGCCCATATCTGTGCCTCTGCAATGCCCTTAGGATGTCAGTGCCTAGGACTCGAGTGTGAATTTCTCAAAGATACTGCTCATTAAAAGGAAAAATAAGCATTTCTGGTGGTCTTAAAAGTCACGCTGATATCTTATTACAGGAAAAATGAATGAGTGTATATTAGCGCAACTGTGCTCCCACATCCCTTTTGAGTTAGCGGTGGTGCAGCTCACAGGTTAGTAGTTGTTACAATTCTGGGGAGGAACAGCTGAACTCAGAACTGCTTTGCTCTGCACATTAGGAAAATTCCCTCCCTGTATTTAGTCTGGGATGTGGTCAGTCCCAGGCGGAATGGGCCTAGCCGTGTGAGTGCTGGCTTTCAATTAATCATCTGAAAAACCTGTCTGCATGTGAAAGCATTTTCAAGCATCTCAAAACCAAGAAGTGGCCTTGGAAAAACAATGCCACCCTTCCCCCTTCCAAGTTGTGGCATTTACGTTTTAATACAGCCTGGACACTTGAAAACCATATGCAGAGAGATGCCAAATGCCGTCATAAAGAGAAAGTAGGACAGCCCGTGAACCAGGTGTTCCATTTTAGTGACAAAAATGAGATCACTTTCGACGGCACTCTGCAAATTGATCTCAGTGCAGTTCTTCTGGCACCGAGCATTTGCTTTTCCATCAATGATAAAAGCTCGGCTTTAAACAGAGATCCATAGTCTAAGTACTGCTAAATAAAATAATATTTTAATCCCTGTTAAGGTTTCCATTAGCCTCAATTACTGGGGACAAAACACTTATCCTGGCAAACACTTGGGACCTCATTTTCATTTCACCTGCTTCGGCACTGACAAAAAGCCTTAAAGTTCTGTAGGTGCAAATCACACCCGTGCTAGAGCAAAAATGGTTTAGGGCATAAATAATACTCCAATTCATCCGCATTTTACTTAGCTGCACTCCTACTGACTTCAAAGACTACACTTCCCAGTGTTTGCAGTGAGAAGCAATCCTTCAGGGATATTTATTTTTCCAACATCCAGTGCCATTAATAAACTCATATATTAGTGACATCTCTCAAACACTATCTTGTCTCACAATTAGGTCCCTTTTTTTTTGCCAAGAAGACCCCTGCTGTATGTTCATCGTGAGTGTGCTAACAGTTCATAATGCTGAATGGTTTGGGATAAATTAAGCAAATGAATACTCAAGGAAAAAGAAAAGCACTATATTGATTTGTTGTCTAGACATAAATGTATCTGCTAACATATTGCAGACATTATTCAAAGCCAGTCCTGGCTGGAAGAAGTAGAGTCGGTATTTCTGCTAGGGAAAGGAAAGCACCGAGGACAATATAGCTTATTAAATAAGTGTAATAAATTAGATGCTAATAATTAAACTAATTCTCATTAACGCTTTCAATCCCATGTATGCAAAGAAAGAAACAGTCATTTTGCCAGTTATTACTTCATTGGCTGGAAAAACTTACAGGCATTACACTTCATGAAATATTCAGAGCATTATTTTAGGTATGATTTACATAAAATTTATAAATTCTGTATTTGACCGGAATGCTACTTCAATAATAGAAAGATGATTCGCTTTATTTGATTAAAAAAATGAAAATGGTTACTTGAAGCTTTGGAACTCTGCTTAATTTTTCATAGAGATAAGGGGAAAAAGATAACTGCTTACAGAAATAACAAACCATAATAAACTGTACTTTTAACATCTCGAGTTCAAGTACTGGTCAACTTGATCTAAAGTGCTATAAGGCAGTATTTTTTTTTTTTTTAATGAACTTAGCTGATCTGAAACATCTGTTTCTCACCCTCCCTTTTCCTGCTCCTTCCCCCCTCTCCATTCTCCCCCCCCCCCCCCCACCTCTGCTCTCCCCTGAACTTCAGAAATAATTAATAAAAATTATTCTGCCTTCATATTTTGTTAACCCTCATTCCACTGGGGTTGCGGTGCATGCAGCACAGCCATTTGTGCAGGGACCAGAAAGTCGCCGTGTCACTGCCTCCACCGACACTTTAGGTTGAATTCACCACAATGTGGTCAAGAGGGTTTCGTTGTTGTTTGTTGTTTTTGTTTTTTTATTTTTAACAGTATTTTTTGCCATGGCAGCATTTATTTTTCCTTCCAACGATAACTCAAGGTGTGCTCCTGTGAGCAACATGCTGTTAAAGTAACCCCGTCAGCCCACGGTTAATTTTACATAGGACAAACACTTCTGAAGAAATAAAAACGGCTTCCTTACATTTAGGAACCCCACCTGTCCAGCCTGCTGACCAGCGTCGGGGCAGACAAGTTGGACAAACTCTTTCAGAGTCTCCTGAGGATGATAGCGGATTGCTGGGTGTGAGAAGTATGGCCCAGGCTGTTGGATAATGGGTGATGTTGGAAAATGAAGAGTCGATGGTGTTGCATGTGGACTTGCTATAGGAAAGAAAACAAAGAAGTTATAGAGAGTTTTGCCTTTGGAAAAGAAAACAATTCAAATCTACTGTTGTTTTTGTTTTGTTTTTTTTTTTTTCAGCCTTTTTAAAAACGGTACCACATTGCTTCCACATCTGATCTTCACAATCAATATATCAGACCACATTGTGTCCTACGCTCACTCCTTCTAGGCCCTGGGAGCTAACGCAGCCAGACGTTTTAAAGAATTTGCTGGCTTTTTAGTGGACGTGGAGAAAGAAATCAGCAGCCCTTTGTGAAAGTGAAAACTGTTCATCACCTTAAGAGCAGCCCCAATCAATCAGGCAATAAAAAATGTATTTGGGAAATTAGGGTTGATTTAATTGGCATTTCATGTAACTTGGATTTGCACATAGGAATCCATTTGGCATTGTACTGTAAATGGTTGGTAATTTAAAGATGCGCTAACACTTCTTGTTGCTTTTTTTTCCATCTCGGTTTAGGAACATTTATTTTAAGTAATCTGTTTTCATCTAATGAACATGCACAAAGTGGCAAGATCATTTTGAAAATTACATTTACATTACTACTGAATAATGTTAGGCTCAAATCTTCCACAAGCCTCCAGCCTGCACTCACGGATGAGGTTTAATTTGGTGAATTTATAGGCCAACGAGCCGGCTGTGAAAAAGAGAGCTGGAAAATGTGCTGGAGTGAAGGTGTAATGCACGCGAGCCCATTGGCAATGACAAATTTTACCTCGGCCGATTCCAGCAGAGCTACAAGTGCAGCTGAAGGCAGACTTACACTCTCCTACCTGATGTGACACCCTCATCCTTTGAGACAGATTGAGCTGGAACCTCGTTAGTCAACAGTGCTTGCCACTGCCTGCTGTCACCACAAGGCAGCAATGCCGCTGTTCATAGCACTGTGACTTCTCCCTTTCCCCTCTAAAATGGGAATTTGCTCTCTCTTTACAATGGCCAGGTGATGTGGCTGAGCACAAGCTCCTCCATAAATCACAGTTTATTCCTCACCCTGCAGTGATCACTGTATCCCTGTGCTCCCTTGCGTGCTGTCCTGGTAGTCCTTCAGGGCTGTTCACATGCATTTACACCACTTGTTCATCGCACGTACCCAGTTAAATAAAGGCTAAGCAAGGCAGGCAGTGTCCTACAGAAACTTGCGTGTTGGCTTTCTACTGAGTTTAATACACAAGGGGAGAACAAAAGCCTTTGGCACTTTTGGAACAATTGCAGACATGCAGGAAAGTGAACCAATACAGACAAGCAAACACCTGTTGCATGACAAATGTCATGAAAAAACCTCAGATGAATAGAAACTTCTTAGTCTTGATCATCACCAGTTTAATAACATGACACTTTACTACAATTTTGTTCTTAGCTTACTAAACCGCTAACAAAATCAGAGCCTGAAGATGTGCATAAAACATCCTCAGAGAGAGCATCAAGGAATCCTACTGCATTACCCTACAGGTATTCATTAAGGGTTGGCTGGGCAGTGCTGCTATGTCCACCTTTCTACCCAATGAAAATGGTTGCCCTGACACCCATGAAAAAGAGCAGCACTCACGCCGCTGGGGAATGCTCACAGCTATCCCATGGCCAAGGCCAATGCCTCGGTGCCCAACCCACTCAATCTGCCTGCACTGCTGTGCATCACTCTCTCTTCTTGTTTGCATGTTTTACACACACACTGAGTTATTTCTTACTCACTTCAAAACCAACAGGCTTTTTTCCCCAGTTTTATTACAGCATACTTAACAACTCTTCAGAAAAAGAATCCAAATCCTCAAAGCTCCTAAAAAAGGAGCTTTTAAGAGTCAAAGCTCCTCTTAAGCGTGCTCTTAAGACTAAAAGCAATATGGGATTCACCTTAGTAAATGTGGCTGTCTACCATCCAAGCTCGCTGTCCCAGATGCAGCGAGAGCCAAGCAGAAAGAATGGAACCAAAGGAACAACTCCACTCACCACTTCAGACCACTGCCTTCAGCCAGCACTCCCTGAAGCCCCATGATTCCAAGCAAGGCCCCCAGTCTCCCCAACACCGAGCCGCAGGTTTGGCTGCTTTAATAGCACTTAAGTCATACCCGCTTCACAGGTACGAACGCATCGTCACCTCCTCCTGGCAGCAACATTCATTTTAGAGCTTGTCAAAATATTTTGCCGTGAGTATTTGTTCAGCAGAAGCTGGTGGGAAGCATTTTGATGACTACAACAAAATTTTGTTAGCATACATTTCTGTTTTCGTTTGGTGTAAAACAATTTATTTTTTCTTTTATCTCCATTCATATCTCCCCTCTTTCTTCTATGCTAAAGGAAGGATGAAGGATGGAGATAAATGTGAGAAGTGAAGGTTTGCATGGAAAACATCTAATTAAGTAACAAGTACCATGTGATGTTTTTTAATATTAATTAACAAGAATCTTAGCACCCAGTTTGTCTATGCTATACAAAACTATTGCATAACTGCCCCGTGTTTGTACACATCTAGGAACAAATGTGTTCCCTTTCTTCTGCTGAATGAAAAGGAGACAGGAATGCTGCTTCAGTCCAACAAGGAGGAGTAAAAAATCGTACCCAGGGAACAAGTGGAAATTCTGAGACCATGCTGTATTTAATTTTTCCAAGGTTTGGCTCTGAATACGGTAATTTAGAAAGTGGAAATATTCATAGACATGGAAGTAGTAGGTGTTTGCTGCCTTTGACCTCTGCAGCATCTCAGGGTAGAAAACAAAGTGGAAAGCATTTGTCAGTGATCTTCCTGAAGACAGAGAGAAGCAAAAGGAATGAAGAAGTGACAGGCAATAATTCACAACAGTAAAGTAAAGGAGAAAGTGGCTCCTCCCCTGAGTCCTGGCCAGCTCTGCAGCACAGCCTCAAGGAGGCTGTCCTAGGAAAGACTGGGGGAAGGAAACAGGACCGAACAGGCACCAGTCTTCTGTTTGGGACAGATGTAGGGTACATTTTCTCAGCATATATGGACTGATTTAAGACATGACGGAATAAGGAACCCCAAAAGGTTTGGTTTTGCAGTCTCTGACTGGAAAATACCCTATTTCTCAAGCAGCAGTAGGAAGGGTTGCTTGTTAAGAGGAAGCATCTACTGCTGTTAAGTGGATCAGCAATGGAAGTGTGCCTGCCTTCATCCAGAGAGATGGAATTCAATGCTAAAGGCTAAGAACTGCAGCTCATACACAGACAACTGCTTTGACGAGTGGTTGTGGGCACTCACTGAGATATGCAAAACCAGCCTTTCCAGCAGGTGCTGAGGGCATAACACAACCATGTTTCCAAACACACAGACCCTCACATTTTTAATCAGTTCAATTGATCCGTTGTTATTTCCTCTACTCCTCCTAAAGGTCATTTTAGTCACAATTCACAGAAATGCTTGACAAAAATTCTGAAGTCACTCCGTCCTCAAGCCATGCCTAGAGTGAAGTGACTTTTCCTGCATACCAGAAGGAGCTGGAGCTACTTATGTGCTTCTGATGGGCAATTACAAGTCTCAATCAGTGACTGTAAATTCCTTGAGATCTTCAAATGGAAGATAAAACACATCTTTGTCTATTATTTATTTACTTATTGACTTATTATTTATGTATCCCTAAGCAGCTCCGCACTGCCAAGCCATATTTCTCTTGGCGTCTTTCAGCTTGTGACATTTATATTTTATTATTGACCTCACTAAATGACATAAAATATAAGCCCTACCACCTCTGAAAGTAAGTGTACTCCAGATCGGAGCTTCACTTCTACCTACTGTAGGTATGGAGGAGTTGGACTATCTGGTGTTATTAGATCTGTTATTTGGGTGGGGATGGGCTGGCGGCAGGAATTCTCCTTCCATCTCAAGGCAAGCATAAATATTTCAAAGCACACATGATTCTAATTCCATTGAAGCTCACTTGAAACATCCCCGACTTTTTATTGCAAATGAGATGATAATGTATGGTGGCCTGCAACAGATATACCAGTATTTTAATACTACTGCTATTGGGCCAAGTAATTACGCAGTGCAGCTGTTGCATGCTATCCTGGATTTCTGAGCACTTTATGAGTTCGTGGTACTGTGCTGCATAGAATAAGAGGGTTTCTCAGGCTCCTTCCCTGGAGCAGTCCTACTACAGACCCATGGGATCCTTTCTCTCATGAGCACTAGCTGAGGCAGCAAAGGGACTTTGTGGTCACACCTGCAGCGCTCAGATTTCTCCACCCGCACAGTCTAACATATGGGAACGACATACTGATCCATCCACCTGCCATCTCCTCTTCCAAAAACCCTTGCCAAGCCCCTTTGCATCCAGATGATTAGGATGAAACTTCTTTCTTCATAAAGTCATCTGAAGTCAATAAAGGGGTCATTATGTGTTGCCTTCTCCCAGCTGGGAAAAGACCCTGCACTCCCCACCCGTTCAAGGAATTAGCGATCTGCGGATGCAATCCCACTGTCCCTTCAGTGGATCAGCTTTGCTAAGGCGCAATGATGAGATACCTCCTGCATAAAGTGATGGTTAGGTTTACTAACAGCTCATTAAAGATTGATTGATCTTCCTAGAAATAGTAACATTATAATCATAATGAAACAGGATCACTTATATCTGCTTGTTTTTGAGGCTGTTATAATTGGCTTCATTACAATTAAGAAAGTATATATATATTTTTTGAAGTCATTTCCCTGGAAATGTGATGGAACAGTTTGTTCTTCTAGATATTTCCACTTCAGGCTCCTAGGCTGCTTTAACTCCCTGCGTGCTGCAGGCCTTCAGCTAGCATTTAAGTGATGCAAGTGCCAGTTCAAATTATGCAAGATGTATCCCACCCTTTGTACCCCAAAGGTACTTACTCTCAAAATTGACCATATTAGAGGACTAATTGGCTAAGCCACCATGCTGGCTGATGTGAAACGCTTCCAAACACCATGAAACAGCTGTGTTTATCGGAAATATGAAGAGTGACTTTTTAATAAGGAGATCTGGCAATAACCCAAATTTGTTGAAAGGAACTTACACTTCTGTGTATAATACAATGCAAGAGGTGAAGAATAGAAGCCTAAAACAATAGCTTTAAGTCCAGAGATTTTTGTGATGAAAGCAGTTACCCAAAAAAAAAACAACAAAAAAAGTAATTAAGAAACTTGGTCTGGGACTTGCAGAGGTCCTGAGGGAATTCATTACCTGCTTTTCAGTTTCAGTGGGAGCTGAGTCCCTGTAACTCCTTCAAAGCTTTCTGAAAGTCCCCATTTTTCTCACGGCCCATTAGAATAGACTTTAGGGTGATAAATGTAGAGCAGTCTTAAATTCAGGGTAGCAAGGACTTGTCTCTACTTCAACATGGAGCTGCTGAGGATAGAACTGAGCAGAGCAGGACCAGCCCTGTGAGGGGAATTCAGATCGGTGGGAAACATATGCATTGCTTCAGTCCTGTAATGCAGCAAGAGGCACGCATAGCTGGAACATTCAAACTGTAATGGAAATGGCTGGCTGATGTGAGAATACAAATACCCTAAATGTGATGGATGGAAGATCTGTTCCCACCCATGGACGTCAAGAAGAAGGACTGAACTGCAGAATGCTCATCTCTCAGCTCCTGGAGTCAAGTGCAGGTGGGCGGCTGAAAAAACAGATCCGGAGTGACTGCGAGTTGGGCTGCCTAACTGCCCCTTTTTGCTGCTTTAAAGGCCAAACTGTGTGAGGCACCTGGACCCTTTGTTCAGGAAATTAGAGATTTTGCAGCAGCAAGTGGGAGGCAGAAAGACATTCTGCCCACGAGCTCCTAGCAAAAGGAGAACACGCTCAGAGCTGCGTTTGGGCACAGGGCTTATTGGTGTATGAGCTGCTTCTGAAAACCTGTAGAGCTGAACTGAGTGCTGGGTTCAGGTTCTGGCACAGGCAGGGGGCCACTTAACTTTGCTATTTTGAGCAGATTCTTTTAAAACATGTCAGCGTTCTCTTACTTCGGGGAGATCATAATGCTAAAAACTGATCACGTGGGTAGAGGAATAAAAATCACCTCTAATCAAAAGCACTCCTCCCTCCCAAGATAAAAGGTAGAGGCAAAAAAAACCCCACAAAACTATTTAACCTATTTGTGGAATTCCTATTTCACATCAAATACTGGCAACTTTTGCATACTACTATTGGTTTTAACACATACGATGTATTCACCTATATGAGATAAAAACTACAGCTAGGAGAATACATCATGTCTTCCTAATAATGAAATGCAGTTGATAAGTTTACAATAGAAATGCAAATTCTCTTAAAAACCACAACCTTTATGCGTGTGATGATATAATTCTGCTTTGATACTAAAAAGGGCATGGTAATGGAATCTGTGACTTTGGAGTGATATATTGCTGTTAAGTTAATAGGACTCCACATTCCCATTTCTAATATCAGTGTTTTTTTCCCCCTTTCATTCTGTAGATGGTAAGCTGATACTACATAAACATTGTTAAAGCTATAGTTCCACGCTACAGTAATTCACTTAACTTTAACATGATTTATGGTTCTGTCAATAGAGGAGGTTGAAAATCCAGAGCTCTCATGCTTAAACATGGGTTCCATATTTAAAGCCATAATGTGCTTTTTGTGTGTGTCTGAAGCTAAAAGAATTTAGCATAAAGCAGAGATAAAAATATTATAGTTCACTGCACTGTTTCAAGCATACAGTTTAACTTCACGGATACATCAAAGAGGGCAAAGAATCTGAACGCCGAATTGGTAAAAGCATGAGTAACAGACTTTGGTCCTGCAGCACTTTATTTTATATTATTTTTTAGGGATGCATGAAATCCTATTAGTATTTTTAACACTGTCCTTTTTATTTTTATTTTTTTTAAACTTTGTCTCATTCTTTTGCTCAGTTAGATCAGCTGCTTTTGTCAGGATGCATTTAAATCTGGGTCCACTGTGTTAATCACCCCCCATTCTTCTTTCTGGCACTTACCCTCCAGGCTATTTGCCTCTTTAGGAGATTAAGCGACCAAGTCATCTTGTTGCTCTAACATGTCCTCACTGGAGCAACATATTAACACAATTCCTCTGCAAAAGAGCCCTCTTTAGAAGTTTGCTGCAGGGATGACAAATTAACCCAGCATGGTGTCCCACACATCTATCTCAGTACAAATTATTAGTGTAATAGAGCTTTTAGTTATGCATTTATCTAGTAATTATTGAACGGTTATACAAAACGAAGCTGAGCAATCATGGCCCTTTATGAGGCAATCTCAGTGGGTGGCCTTACAGTTAATTTAGGATAGGACTGTCTAAGCAGTTCACTCGCACACAAATTAGCTGAACAGCCTGCTCCTTTAAATATTTCCTATGTCACAGGCTAACTCTTTACAATACAACAAAGGTAGAGTTTTAATTACACGGTTCCTGACTTTTGTTTAGCTGAAGCTTTAACCATTTGCGAGCCTTCCTACCGGTCCTCCCCTGCCTGGGATATGGCAGTGGACGGGAGATTGGGTAGGGCATCCAGTAATTACTAAGCCCTGACCTTGAGGCCATCTGTTAGGAAACTGCTTCCCTTTCAGATTGCTCTTGCTTCGAACTGAGGGAATGGAGAGAATCAAAACCTGCAACTACATGCTCAGTTAAAGCCAGGCGAGCCCTCCCTGTATCTTCACGCTAGCCTAGAGCATGACTTTGCACTGAGGCTGGGTTAGCTAATCTCTTGGTCAGTGGGATGCTATTTGGGGTTTCTACTCAACTGCCATACATATTCCTAGCCTCCTGTCGTGACTCCCTCCTCTTTTCAGTGTCTTATATTAACATTCCTTGATTTGAGGTGTCTTTATCAGAATGAACTTCCACTGCTCTGTTTTTGTCCAGATGCAAAGGAAAGCAGGAGGCTGCTGTAGTCAGGCAGCTTTGAGGATAGCCTTCAAATAATATGCAATGTGATAAATACAACTGTATATTACAAAATGTCCTTTTGTGCTATATAGTTTTGGATTTAGCAGGAATTATCATCTTGGAACATGTGAAGTTGCCTGACAGGACAGCTAACATCTACTGATATTTTGGTGACCAACTTTGACAAAAAAGGGCACAACATCTTCCCAATTTTTTGACAAGTTTCTGACACTTAGGCACTAACAGAGAGCACCAACCTGCCAAATTTCCCTGGTAGATCTCATCCTGATAGAAATCACAGTGGTTATGCTTATTATGGAGGAGATTACTGTACAGGGAACCACTCCACTAGTTGACTTTCCTCCCTTCTTCTCTTTCCGCTCACACACCCAATTACTTGTGTTTTCCCTTTGTGCTGAATTTCTTGTCTTGTAGCTGTGTTTCTCCTTCATTTATCTTCCTAACACACCATCTCAATCTTATTTTTTTCTTTCTTTGCCTTTTCTTCCTTGCTTTTTGGCTTGCAGTGTCTATGTTGTCATACTCTGTGGAAATGCATGAATGCTCCAGAGCACAGGCTGCTGTATATACCAGGTTTACAAGATCGCGGTTAATTTAATGTTTCAGCCAGCTCCAGATACGAAGTCACTAGAGTGTAAGTAGCAATGCACGGAAACCTGAAATCACTTTTGTAAATACTGCTGTCAACCACAGCATTTTGAGTACTTCACTGTCTGCTAAAGAGTCCAAGCAGGCTGAGACCAATGGCTGGAAAACTTTGTGCGAGGCCAGCAGCAGATGATGGCTTTGCAGTACTGGAATACTGTGGTGAGAAACACCGGCCACCAGATCATCTATCTTGAAGGTATCAGAAGTACACTGTGTAGGAGAAAGAGATCTATCTGCTCGAATTTTCTGGGCTTTGAAATACGTTCTAAAACTGATAGCAGTGCTAAAGCCACCCTATAGGTGATCAATTTACCATCTGCCAGGCACTGAATCCTAACCATGCTGGTCCAGAGAAGACATATGGTGCATTCATAGAGTCATGCCCAAAAAACTGCCATCATCAAGTGAGGCTCCATGAATCACTTTGCTAGCTTAGCACCAAAGAAACTTGGATCTTACCACCATCTGTTGTAACTACTGAGGAGTCACTGAAGCATTGGCATCCATGCGCCAGCACTCACTGCACATCTGGTCCTATGGTCAGCCAGCTCAGATCCTCTCTGCTGGCTACTGCCCAGCTGGGCTGAGTACTGGCAGCAGCACCAATGCAGACAGGAAACTAGTGTACAGCCTTCCACAACACAGTGCAGCGCAGACAATTTCATGAGAACAGAGGTTTTCCAGCTGGTTTGTTGAGTGGAGCATTTTACAGCAAAGAAATCCTCTTAATGATCTACACCTTCTCCAAGTTTAGTTCCCAAAGTGGCTCATTTGTGGATCACGGGGAAGGGCTCTCCAGGATCCTGGGATATCCCCAGTGTTAATGTGCACTGTGATCTACAAAATGTTTGGAAGCATGTGAAAGATTCAGGAATATTCCCAAGAAGTTACAAATCAGTGGTTGTCAATGACAACACCTGCCACGAATAGTCTACAGCTTCTTCTCTGCCATCTAAACTGATCATGCATCTCATATACACATCCAAGTGATAAACTTGCACAGACAAACACCAGAAGAAGACTGAACCTTCTCATAGTCATTCAGTTGGCTGAGGAGCTTACTCTGATGGTGACCTACTTACTCATGACTTTCTCTGACATGCAGAGAGTCTCTGCAGAATGAGGATTAAATTCAGCTTTTATCTTCCTGAAGACCACGCACAATGACCTGTCATCAACCACTTATGTAATGCATAAGTAGCCAAAGAGGAGGCAACATATGTGTACTACATTATTCCTATCATTACTGTAAAATCTACAAGTTTCAATAACTGATGGTGGATGTGAATTGCTCAAAGATGATATCCTCTTATACGATTGTGTTACGCTCCTTATGTTGCCACTTTTGATACCTGAAAAGCTTCTCCCTTCTGCTTACTGTCCTAAAGTACACTGAAGGGAATTGGATAAAGAACAAAGCTGGATTTGCAGAAAATAATCCATCTCAGCATATTACCATTTACTAACAGAATGATTGTGGTAGAAGTGAAGTAAACACAGCCAATGTGCTGTGGAAGAAGAATACTGAAGAGACACGTCCAGCAAAGAACAAAGAATGAGGTCTGGAAGAAGACTTTTCTAGGATGATGACACTGAAAGAATTCATGGACAGATTCAGAGGGATTTTTCCTGAAAACTGGAAAGATTTCTTTTTGTGAACAAGTATGAAATAGAAGAAGATACTCCCAACTGATGCTGTAGAAGACCGTTTTTGCTTAACCTATTAGGAAGAGTGATCATTAGAAAAGATGTTACTTGTCTAAGGAGACATCTCCTTCCGAGCAAACTGAAATTGTCAAAAAGAATCATTGTATTCACTCCTTCAAATTCTGGCAGTCTTGGATGTTCTTCTCACAGAGCTGATGGGTATCCCCAGGTGCACAGAAAGTCTTGTGAAAACAGACCATGGATGAACCTTAAGTAAGACCTCACTAGAGACACGACTCCTCTCTAAACCACACAAAAATCCCAAACAGAGAGAGTCTAAATAGGAGCAGACAAAGGCATTTAATGATCTGAAAAATGACTGAGGTAAAACATAGCTAAATACAGAAAGGACCTATTAACTAATCAATCGACAATTCAAATCTAAACGGCTGAACTTCTAAAAGAGAAGAATTCAGCAGCATCTGATGTGCACTGAAAATAATGTTAATGGAACATTCATATTATTCATTCTTATATCACCAATTATCAAGGCTCTTAAAAGTTGATATATTTGCCAGATAGCTCAGATCCACATTCCATGGGAAATCTGCATAGGTCTTGGGTGCCTAAATACCTTCTGAGGGTCTAGGTGTGTCCCTCTCAAGATTTAATTTTTACAGGATTAACCACAATAAATCAAACTATATTAAGTAGATTTAGCAAAGTCCAAATGACCATGAGGTGCAATTCTGACCTCACATCAACTTAGTGTAGTGCTACTACTTTGCACCACATCACCTGACACTGCACAAAGAGGCTACTTGTGGTTTATGTTGCCCTCAGTAAAACCACATGTATGCCAAGCAGATACTGCAAAACAATTTCTAGCAGGAACTGCTAATGCGTCTTTTTATGCTCCACTGTTCGACCAATTCCTTAATCTCCTCTAAATGAGACAAAATTCCATATCAGAAAGAAACACGCCACAGCCATTCACATCTATTTTTACATCTTCCAAAGAGGTTTGTAAGAAGATTCATTCATTTTTGTATGTTACTACAACCAAGCGTCTTCCTTTTCAAATGTGAGCCGAGTACAGCATTTTGTTTGCTAGGTTAATGCAAGTGCACCTTTCTAACAAAAACGTATAAGTACACCTAGACCCAGAGGACGCTCCTGTTACTTGAAAAGCCAGACAGAAAAGGACTATGAAGAAAACCAGCCAAAGCTTTGCAGGAACCAACTTCAAAGCAGTCCACCAACAAGGCAATTCTTCAGCACACCGACACCAACAACGCGAGCACCGAATGACTTGTAGCAACAAAGTGAGAGTGCTGGAAGATTGGCATGGCTCAGAAGGACTGATGAGTCCCTGTCTCAAGCAGCTACGCATTGACACAAGCAGAAGATACTCTACCTAATATATTCTCTCCTCTTCCCCTCCCTCTTCAAATAAAAACCTGCAGCCCCCAGAAACCTGCATTTCCACCTTTGCAACTGCTGAACTGTCATCAGGAGTTGTACCAAACATCTCAGCCTCGCAAAAACCAAACACGGGCCTCAACAACGACAACCTCCAGGTTCTGGAGCTTTGGAAGCACAGCCTGGCTCTGAGTGTGTCACACGTGGCGATGACTTTCCGTGGCAAAGCACTGGGACGCTGGGTGCTGTGGCTAATGTTTAAGCTGCCTGGGGGCTCTTGGGTTAAGCCTCACCTCTGGGTCCTGTAATGACAGGTCGATGGTGCTGTGTGAAAGCCGTTCCAAGGGAGGAGGTCTGCGAAGGCGAGGGACTGCTGAAACCAGACTTCTCTGACTTCTTTAATGCAGTTGGCGATGGCATTCCTGGCAAGAATGATTGATAAGTGCAATTTAATAATGCTAGGTCATGGAACGACAGCCTATGCATTGTGAAAGTGGGTGCAGAAGCAGCTAGATAAACTTAAAGGACAAACGAAATTGAATACAACAGCAAGCTGAAAGCTCACTTTTATTTATGGGCTTTTTTGAGGCAGAAGTGGCCATGGTTTGCTGTGAGCAATGAGTACTAGAAGGCAGCCATATTTTTCTTCTAAATCTGAAATATGGATAAGATGCAGCTTACTATTGCTACTGAAACCTACTCTGCTTTATTTTTAGAGATCTGTAATAGCTGGAGCATTTGGATTTTTACAGGCTTTTTATGAGTTCTGTCTTTCACTTACTGGTTCAGTAGATTATGGCAAATGGATCTTTTAAACGTGCTGCAAGACTCAAGGCACAACTTGAGAATGAAGTTTTCCGAGTCCAAACCCTGCCCTTCCTTACTCCACTGACTTCAAAGGTATTTGAAAGTAATATATTTATGTGGTTCCCTTTTGCTTTCAGAAATTTTTAAAGGGTGAATGGTATTTGTGTCTTGATATTAGAAGCCACAGTGGAATTATTCCAGCTGTTATAATGCCCTTGAGCTATATCAAAGGCTTCCAAAGAAAGGTAGAGTTAAGCTGCCAGTGGGTGAAACCTCTCCCATGGACAGGCAGAAATGGCACTGACTGTTTTGTTACATTCCCTGAGATCAACTTCTGCTGATATGCTACCAATCTTGAGGCCCTTTTGTCTTCCATGTGGTACTAAAGAAATTAATATAATGAATATACAGGCTCTCAAATCAAGACTTTTTTTTTTCTTTTTCTTTTTTTTTTTTTTTAAGTGTGATTTATGCTTAGATAAAAGAATGCCGCAGCAGATAGATGAAGACGTGTGTCCATATTATTAACTTGATTTTTATAGATGTAGAGGCATATGGATATCCTGATTATCTGCATGTACTCTGAAAATAGATAATTTCCGATACATACAGTACATCACACATTTTGCATATCCATAAGGATTTAGCAAAAGTTGCAGAGCTGTTGGGGTTTCAGGTTAGCAAGCAAAAACTAAGATAACGTGGAAGTTGAACTTCCACCAGCAAAGCCATTCAACCTACTCTGTATTTTACAGAATGTAATTATTAAAAATGGAAGAGAAAGGTCTGGACAATGTTATCTCTGGACAATATCATTAACTTTATATTTAATAACACTAGCTTTATAGTCCCTTGGATGTTGATTGCAATAAGCAGGAGCCTTCTTGTTCTTTATACACTGCTCTGCTGGGGTCTTAATGGTTTCAGTGAAGGTTTGCAGTTTATATTTCAGCAAGTTAAATAGTAAAGGAGTGGTTAGAGCTCCAGTGCTGTAATTACAGCTTTCTGTCTTGAAACTGTTTGCTATGGGGATTTGCTGTTGTGAGGGTTGTTTCCTCACACTAAGAGAAGTTACACATCTAATCTTTTAAAAATAAGAGTTTGAAATGGACAGAGATAAGAAAAATGCCAGGTTGGTTCATTTCACATTGCTCTCAAAGATTTTGGGGTAGGGGCAGAAGCAAGAGAGTTGGTTCAGTTTGGGGTAAGTGAGAAAAGGAGGCTGAGCTAAGCTATCTTCAGTGACACATTCTGTTACAGCCTGCTGGACTTCTGCTCACATGGCACATCAGGATTTAACTTTGTGGCTGCTCTTTCTTTGAGCGTCCACATCCAGGACAAGGACACTCAAAAGAGATAAGGGTGATGTTGACCCTGATGTCCTTACAATGGAGGAACTGGGGAGAAAAACAGTGAACGGGTGTCACCCCAGCCCTAAACACAAAATCAAGGGGCAGCGGTGATGTTTGTGCTCCTGGTGCTGGAGGAGCAGGGCTGCTGCACTAAAAACCTGCCTGCATCTGAACCATGGCCTGGGGAAGGGGCAGGGAGATGTGGCTAAATGCTGCAGCACGTTTACGTGGATGCATCCAAACACTGCAACTTGAGGCACTGCAGCAATGGTGGTGGATGACCTTGAAGCACAGCAGTGCTGAGCAGGGCTGCATTCATCCAGGAAGGGTTTTTGTAGGGTTGGGACTGATGCTGTCATCGGAAAATAGAGGTTCTGATGTAACGCTACGTTGTGAAACTGAGTAGACATACAAACTGAAGCACTGATTACTGGTTCCTGGTTCCTTCTTTTCTTACATTTGTTTGTTATCATCATTCTGATTGCCATCATTATTACTGTTGCTTTTTTTTTTTTTTTTGCTTTTTTTTTTTCTTTTTAATTTCAGGATATTCTGAAATGTGTTGCTTTGGAACAGGCCAACTCTATCATGTTTTCATTTTGTTTGAGGTTTGTAATGACACATTTTATTGTGAGTGATCACATCCATCAGATCTCAAGAAAAAAAATGGCTGCTTCCTAGTTCAGAAGAATATGCAAACAGGAGCTTAATTACATCACTTAATATTGACCAAGAGAAAGAAGAAGTTGAGCTTGCCAGCTCATTTCCAAAGCATGTTTTGTCCTTTAAGAGGGGAGGGTATGACAGAAAGTTAGGCAGTGCAAAGCAATTAGCATCATTCACATTTTATGTTGCGCTAGCATGGTGCTCTAGCAGCAAAATTCAAACATTCTCTGAATGGGTTAATAAAAGAAGAAATACAGTCGGCATGCAAGAGAAAGGTTTCCAAGAACAAGCCAAAATATGTCCCATTCTTCTAAATTTATCACAGCCATGTCACATTATCCTTGAGACTGCCAGGAATGTCAATTTTTTTGCAATTTTTTAAAAAATATCTCATTTAGCACCATATGTTTGGTTAATGTGCCTGATATATCCTGCGTATTCTTTAGTCCATCCATTTCTAATACTCGTTTTCTTTTTTTCTCCCCTCGCTAAGCCATATGTTACAATGCTGGTCATTCTATCGAAGCTCCTTTCAGGAGCTGAGAGCAAAAGTGAGCGAACTCGGGTTTAATCACCCAGAAAAATTTAAATCTGATTCTCCAGCTCTCGCTCTTAGGTAAGCAATCTCAACACTTCAGTTAGCTTTGTAGGTGCCCGGTGCCTATGGAAATCAGGCCACCTATGAGATAGCATGTTGTATATTAACAACTGTGAGGCAGGAACTAAATGACTGAAGATAGAACTAGGTGTTTAATTTTTGGCACCCATGTATGAGACTCTCGGCTAGTTTTAAAGGTCTTCTGTTTCATACCTAATGAGTTTTAACACATTTAGTGGTCCCCAGCCCTCAGCTTCCCCTCCTGTGTTGCTCAGGGATGCAGGAAATTAAAAAGTTAAAGCTGGAGCTACCAAGGGCAGAGCCCAGGGAGGATGCTGCTGCCTTGCACCGCTTTCCTCAGCATTGTTCCCGTGAGCTGGCAAATACTGGGGACCACAGCATGGAAGACCAGATTTCAACACTCCACGTGGTGGTGCCAACCTTTAAGGACACCTCGGAGGCCCAGTTCTCCTCTGCTTCCTCCCTAGTGCAGGGCAGCAACAAATTACTCTATCCCCAGCCCATCTCAGCTGTGCTGGCCAGTGAATAGGGAATGGAGCCAAGGATCCTCCCCATTCCCTGCCTCTTTCTATCCATCTGCTCTGAGCAAGGAATAAACAAGAACAGCCAGAACACAAGGGCTGGGTGACCCAGGTGGGGTTTTCAAGTGTTCCTTACTGATCTGTTCACAGAACTGTTGTCCAAATTACAGTCACACCTGGCTTTGTTGGGTAACGTAGTTTCACAGTCCAGGTCTGACTTTCCTCTGAATGTTATTTTTGAGTGGAAGAGACAAAAATCAGAATTAATCTGTTTTCATCTTATGGCAGCTTTTAACTACAGAATAAGTGGAAAAGTTAATTGCTAAATAAAAAAGAAAATAAGGGGATATGTGGCACGAAACACAGATGGAAGTCTGAGTGGGTGTTTCCATAGCTCAGTGAATTCATGCGGTTGTATAAGTACATATATGCCAAACATATACGGTCTTAGCCTGCTCCCATTAACATGAATTGGTTTTTGTCAATGGACAGAGGGAGCCAGACCAAAGACCCTGATGGTGCTAAATGGAACAAGATGTATACTTTCGTATTTTTTTCCACAAGGAAATATTAATTTGACATTGGTTTTTCAGTTGAAAAGAATTTTAATTGCCGTACACAATAAGCAGAAAATTCAGACAACAATAATCTTGAAACTGTTAGCAGCATTATATTTCTATCAAGGAATTTGAGTGCCTTTTCAACATTAGAGCTTTCTGAATTTTCATTAATTTGGCATTTCCCTAAACACACGAGTTATTTTGTTCATTCCACGTCATGCATCACACCCTTTTGCTCAATGCATAAATGCAAGCGTAAATGGGGTCCTTGTCCTTGAGAGACTCTGGTTACTGGAGCCATTGCATGGATGTTGAAGTCCCGCAGTAAGACTTTCCAAAACTCTGCACTTCGCAAACCTCCAGCCCAAGTTTAATCAGTGAGTGCCCAGGAATACTCCATGTTCCTCATCTTCTAAGGGGCACGGGAGCATTGTGGTTTGTTTAATTCCTCTATCTCCTTATGTCTGCCAGTACTAGAGACGTACCACATAAGAGTCTTCCTTGAGTACAGCTAAAGATCTTCAAATTTTCATGCATGAGGCTGATATATATTTGAATGGATCGGAAAATGATGTGTGAGAATTGAATGCACCAATCCTTCCCAGAGCAAACAAGTATCTATTAACCTACTTCCCATACAGCTATACACCTTATTAACGGAGATACTGAAATGATTAACTTTGATGAAGTATTCATATAAGAGAAAAATTACCCTCCTCTCCAAATCTACAGCTCTATCTTTATCTATATGACCATTCAATTTTGCTTGTTAATTACTAAAATTATTCTGACTATACACATCTTAAACAGTAACTTCATATCAAGTCAGTCACACTGATGGACCAGCTAGTATTCACCTCCAAAGACGACTGTTAGATAATTACCCCAATACTCCCAGCAGTTCCCTGCCACTAAACTCTTGATGGAAATCCAGAAACAACAAAAGCTACGAATGAAGTGTGACTTAGATCTTCATTCTCAAGGGACACTATAAAAAGGAATTACAGAAGCTCAGATATCACCAGGTGGACCACAAACTCGACAACATGCAGAACAAAGAGATGATGCATAAAGACAAGTTGGCTGTTGAAGAAAAAGCTGATACGAGGGAAGAATTTTCCAAGGAATGTTCATCCTTTTGTGAAAATTATTCCATCCATATCTAAAATAAGTATCAACAGAAATGCTGATTGGCTGCTTTTTCTTTTTTCTTTTCTCCTAGGGAAGCCTTAATTTCAAGTTTCTTGAACTTCGGATGGCTGTGCTACTGTCAGTCATAGCAAATCTGTTCTACTTATTGCTGAGTGAGCTTTGTCTTCAGCTGAGCTACAGTCACACTAGCTGCCATCCATCAGCTTACTGTATTAGTTGCTCCAGTATGTGCAAAATACAGTGCTGATAGAAACTCACTCATTCTAATAAAGTGCTCTTTAGTTTCTATGTTTTGAACATGTGCTTGCTCCTCTGGTCACACTCTGAGTTACCGTGATCACTGATTAACCACCTGCCAGTGAGCACCTCACTTCACAAAGCAAAACCCAGCTTAATGAACAATGATTGTACAGAAGTAAAATGAAAGCTCCCATCTACCCACTTATCAAACTACTGCATATGCATCAGCAACACACACAACCAGTTTCCTCAGAACTCGACATCTGACAGATATCAGGAAAACAGAGCTAATCTATCCATACCCATCAACATCGTATCATAGGTGACTGCCAGATACTTAAGAAGCTATCCAAAAGAAATGTCACAACTCTTTTTCAAGACGCTACAAAAGAAACGTTCCAAATAAAATAAAGCAAATGCACGTACAAGTAAATGAGCCAAAGAACTTAATAAAAAGAGATTGATTAAAATGAGGACCAGAATGTTCAAAAAGGACTAAGAGAGAGAGGTGCCAAAGGCGCATTAAATGAATTCAATGGCTTTAGGCTTTAAATGCTTTTGGATTCCTCAGCAATTTTTAGCCAAAAATAATCATTCAAGTTAGAATCGGGATTCTGATGCCACTTAGGATAAAGAAGGGCGATATTTCTACTTTGTAAATGAGCACTCCTCCATTTACAAAGGAGAAGTGTCAGTTTTACCAGTGATAAATCCTGTCTACAGAACGTGAAACTGCGTGATGCAACATTCATCATTATTTTAAACCTCCAGCCCATTTAATTCTACCCTAAGTATTTTGGTGCAGTGTCCCTGTGGAGTGTATTATCTTATCTGCCTGTACCTGTGTTCACAGCATCGTCTGGATTGCTTTTGGTGTTTTAAGCAAGCCTCCATCCTTGCCTTGTCAACCAAGGGACTCTTTCAATAACTAATAAACTGGTGCCAAATGTTTGTCCAACTTCAAAATATAACTTCATCAGTTTTAAATCTGAAAACTTTAGTGAGAAGCATAATTAGCAGCAAGGTAACAGTTGGCTTCTCCCCCTAATTTCTATCACGTTTCCGTGTCATTTCCCACTTTGTAAATACATACTTCAATAAGAACAAAAAACTATTTCCTAATGACGTCTTTAAACTTCATGATGTCATTTAAAAGTCACGATTCCATTTGTTTCATTTCAAATGCTGAGACTTTTTCAGCGTACTTGGCAGATTAGATATAACAGCGGGGACAAACTGCAGCCATCCATAGGAGAATATACCTTTATGTGGATGCTTTGGGGATGGAACATCTATAGCTGTTAGGCAAAAAAAATTCCATCGTAAATTTGGATGGCATTTACAAAGCCCTCTAAAAAGTCTTTGCATATGATTATAGCTGAGGTATGATATTTTTGCAAGTAAAAGACCCAGAATAGATTTATGTTTCAACTATATCTTCCTGAGATGCATATGGATTCTAAATTGCAAGTGATGCTAAAGGGAATTTTAGTAAGCGCAGAGGATCGAGTCAAATTTTGTTGTTTATTTTTTTCCTCTCCCCCTCCAAAATCCTTTGCTCAATGTTTGCATGCTATCAAAAGATCATCGGCTATCCAGGCTATATATAACCATGATGGCTACTAAATGCCAAAGGCATGAGATGGAGATGGGTAAATATGCAGATTTTTCAGACTTGTGACCTCAGTTACTGCATGGTAATGTTCTGAAATGACTTTTATGATGACAGGACTAAGTTTGGTGCTAATATTGGTTTTGAACTTAATCGGTACACACAGCCATTGAACATATGTTTTAATTAATAAAAGGGCTGTGGACAGGATTGAAAATAACTCAGATGATTTAACATGCACTGTCAAGTCACCTTATTTCAAATTGTGTAGAGGTGAAGAGTCTACACATTATTCCAAAGAACCAAAGAGCTGCAAACTGAATTCATGTATCATTCCAAGCTGAAATGGATTTACAATTTGACAGGTCAAGAGCGTACTCATGGAACTGTTATGTATTGCTATGCAGTGGCTTTGGGTGTTTTTATGATACAACTGCCCAGGTTTGACAGTCATAGGGCTGAACAGTCATCTCATCGCTCCATAACACAAGAACTCGTTTGGAGCTGAAGCAGAGCTGCTGTGCTTTCACTGGAAGGTGCCCATAGCTGATGTAGGCTGGTGTGTGCCTCCTGCATCAGCACTGTAGGGCCACCACCAGCAACTCCCCAACAAGCCTCAGCAGCTCCTGCTCAGCACAAACTTAACAGCCTTCCAACACGTCAGTTCTCACACAGGTGATATAAGACAGGCAAAAATCAGCCTCATTTTTCTGCATCCCCAATGGCTTTGGGATTCTGGAAGGAACAAAAAACCCCTCTGGAAAAAACTGAAATGTTCCTATGGCCGAGGAGGCGAGGGCGCAGCAGGGCGGCTTTGGCTTCACTTCCAGAGGAGCTGCTCATGAGTTCTACTCAACACCTCTACATCCACTGAGCAGCTGAAAACACATCTGACAGAGAGGCAGAGGGCTCACAGAGAAACAGTCCCTATGAGTTCATGGAAACAGGCATGGAAAGGGCAGAGGTAACACGTCCAGGCTCCCTCCGGGCTGTCCCTCTGGCAAAGTGCTCTTCTCCACCAGAGAACCCAAACAAGAAGGACAGCTGTCACACCCCCCAACCACCCCAATGTCTGCGCACCCAGAACAAGAGCATCGGCATTGTTTGAATAGGCACACCCACCATGTAGTGCTCCGCGGTGTTCGGGGTTTCTTAGATATCCTAATTTTATAAAAGAAAGTAAAAGAAGAAAAAAGAAACAAGGTGAGAGAGAACACTATCATATTTTGTAGCAAGCAGGATACTGTGTGAAATCTTGGCCCAGGGAAGTGATAAAGAGGAAGCTTTCCTTTTGCTTAAGGGAAAACTTACGAGCAAATAGTAAAATTACCGAAATACCACATTGCAGAAAATGGGTGCATTTAGGCTCAATTAAGCTGTAAAAAAGGAAAATGGCACTTTAGCTTACAAAAATAAAGGGACAGAGGGAGCTATCAGAAGTAACTTTACAAGATTTGTATGCGAGAGGATGCTGCTTCACTGGACCAAGAAAGCTACAGTATGGGACAGGATTTTTCTTTAATAGACACTTTGCTAGATAGCTTCGTTGAACCTCAGAAACTGCTGCTCTGGCATTATGAAATAATCCTACATAACTTGATCTCATGAGCTTAGGAACACAGAAAAATAGCCATGCCAAATCAGATTACAGGGATCCACCTAGCCCGCCGTCCTCTCTCTGACAGCGGTAATTAATGGATGCCAAGGAAAGAGGAAGAGACCAGGGAAAGCACACAGTGAGAATTCTCCAAAACTCTCTCCCAGCCTCCAACGATTTGTAATTCAAGGACTTCTAAGACAAAGTTGATACCATAGCAGTGACGATACTCAAATCCAAATGCACAGATTTACACCCCCCGCCTCCCCCTTTTGGATTCCTACCCCCATGAGATTTCTACCCGTCACACAGGAGAGGTTTCACAGTTTGGTGCTGGCAAGTCCGGTGTTCTTGCCACTAACTCTAAATGAGCTAACAGCTTTTGAGCCCAATGAGGTTCTGTGTATAAGAGCATCCAACACTTTTTCCTACATAAAAAAGTGACATGTATGCTGAGGTGCTCTAAGTGTATATACTTTGGGAGATATCTTTTTTTTTTTTTTTAAAAAAAAAACAAAACAAGAATTTGGCTGCAAATTGATATTAACATTTTCCAGTATATGTGTAAAACACATGTTTCAGAAGAATAGAAGAGAGAAACTGTCACTCACTGGGAAGCTTTAGAGCTATCTGGCTCCCTGGGAAACTGCATGCAACTATTCTGGTGTCCAAGGGTTTGACCAGTGAGTTTCCTCTTCCTGCAAAGAATGAATGCAGAAGTAATAGAAAGTCTGAGGGGGAAGATTTTAGCAAATGGCTAAAGATACTCCTGTGCTGCTAACTTCAGCAGGTAGGAAGTGGGTGGTGGTAGAAGAGACAGGGTGGGAAGGGGAGACCTGCCTGCCTTCCCCTCCCAGCTGCCAGCAGAGGGAAGGGGCAGGGGGGGCTGAGTTGGGAGAGCCTTGCATGCTTCAGCTCAGCCCTCTGAAATCCCTTTGTGCTGCTGCACTGATACGCAACAATGCCGACAGGTCAGCACAGTCCTAGCACTGCACGCAGCGTCAGGACGATCTGCTCTGATTGCCCAGCTCTGGCCGTGACCGCCTTTCAGGATGGAGCACAGCTCACTGGCATGGCACAGACCTCCTTGTGGTGTTACCGCTGCTTGCAAAACCCCCTGCTCCTGGATGGGAAAAGTAACTTCCCAGGCATCACTCTTATTTTACTACCCACTTCTAAGCAGAGTTTTGAAATTTCCATTTTTCTGATCAAATTGGTATCAATGTGTCATTTTTTTACTTCATTTATAAAACGAATCAGTAAAACTGGGGACCCAAAGAAAGGTTTATCCTTTCATTTTCGATGGCATGTTGACTTGGTAAGATTCTAAAGGCACGCCTGACCTATTAGGGAGCCCCTATAACTTTCCTTAAAGCAAAAATTAGAAAGTGATCGAGAAGTTTTATAGAGGAGAGCAGAAATATAATTTTAAACCTCTTAAAATTGCCTGAACTGTGAAATCAAGTAATGAACACTAGAAAAGGATCTGTCAGCTGGAATCAAAGCTCAGACTAGTCAGCATTTTCTTCCTAAACCTTATTATGGCGAAGATTTTTCATCTCTGCGCTCTGTTCATCCCAACAAATAAACCAACTTGACCTCCACCTGTTACTCGGTGATGTCTGCTGTCATCTTTGACTGAACCCTTTTCTTCCCCTTCAAAGCCCTCTGCACCACTGAGGAGGTGGGGAGATACAGCAGTGCATCGATTCAAGTGGATACCAGCTCATCACCAGACAGCGTTTCACAGCACAAATGACAAGCAACAGAGGAGAGAAAAATGTAGTGCCAACGAATTCTGGAAGGGGGCAACATTTTTCATCAATTTAACAATGAGATTTCATAGAAAGAAGTTTAGTGTGTGTGCGTATGCGTGTGTGATATTATGAACTAGCATTGGAGGCAAAAACATTTTGCTTATGCCATAACAACGAACCTACGCTAACAGCGCGTTTGAAGAGCTGCAGAACAGAGTGGGAGCTATCTGTGCTTCTCTCAGACTGCACAAGTGGAACGCATTAGCTATTTCAAGGAGGTTCAGCTCCAAATGCATGCAGTTTTCTGGACTTGGAAGCAAGTCGTGGCTATAGAACGTAACATGGCTAAATAAAACAAATACACATTACAGAACATAGCACAGCGAGACCGGTCATGAGGAAAACTGAACAGCAATCATTCCTTCAAATATATCATCATGACAGAACCATACAAGTAGCTTTCTAATACAAAGACATATCAGAAAAAAAAGCCATTTCATATAAAGTTGGACTTCTCTGGGTGATTAATGCTACATTCAACAAAGGAGACAGTGTCTGTCTAATTACATTAAATACTTATCTTCTAGGGATTGGCAGGGTGTTTCTGCTCAATGTCACTTTTCATGACAATGTAATGATAGATCCGTTTACTTACCAGTGCCATTAGCAAAAATTGTACTGTTTTCTCAACTGCCCTCATATCACAAAAATATTTGATTAACACACTGTAGCTTATCTAATACTCTAAGCAACATATTCCGCATAGTTTTCTCTCTATTAAAAGAACAAGATTACAGCTTGTAAAATTTTTATTGCACTCACACGAAAATAAATGAATAATGTCTGATACACTTCAAGTATATCAATGCTTCACAAAATGGGTTTATTGAATTTAAGTTACTAACTTGTGCTTTAAACATCAGGATCTGGGGGGGAAACTAGCAAACAAAGTACTGTGAAGTACTGCTTCCCACCCAGCCTATAGTTATTATTTCCTTTGCATATCAGCACGTCCTTTTGAAACTCCTAATACCTTAGGAGGAAAGAAACAAAAATGTTTCATTCCTTTGGTGAAAAACAGATAAGGCCATCTCCCAAGTATTTGGAATTCACCGCGTTGTGAACTGACTCCTCACACGACTGTGCCAACATACAGAACAATAACCTCTGGAAGAACGCACACAGCTAAGGCAGTTTATACGGTAACAAGGTAATTTCAGAACCCTGTATTGTAAAGAAGGGCCGAGAGGTAACATCCTCGCAATACATATCAGCTACCTGATTTTTACTAACAAGGTTAAACTACTGTCTGTTTGTCTCAGCACTCTTCATAATTCACTTTTTAATGGATGGACAGGAAAAGTCAGCAGTGTATGGCACAGATCATTTTAGAAATAGGACAAGACAGCTCAGGGCAGGATCCCTTTCAAAACACGCTCCTTCCTTCCACAGGACCACATCAAAAGTGTATACTTAGCCACTACAATACTTCTCATCTACTCCCAAATCCTCTGAAGGGTAGATTTATATATTGAAATTAAATGGCAAATTCAAAAAACAAGGAATCCTTTGATTCTTCCTTTGAGAAGGAGATGTCACCATCAGATAGCCCCAGGCTGAATGGCCAGGCTCTCACCGTGATGCTCCATGTGCATGAGGAAGGCACATGGGCAGCTCCACTCATGGAGGAGCCAAGAACATCAACCCCATTTTGGTACATCACTGCATGCTGCCACAAAATGGTAGCACCAAAACTGGCCTCCATTAGGTGTAACTCAATACAGTAATGTGGGGTTAACTAAAACTGACCTTAAATCCCATACACGGCTGACATCACTCTCAACTGCCCCATAATCTCCCCCAAAATAATAGCAGATTTAGGATATTCGTTCCCTTAGCTGCAAGGGTTTGGGGTGTGCCTGCAATTATCTGGAGATAAGTCTGACACACATTATCCTTCTATCAATGACATTCCCCTTAGCAGCCAACAGATTATCAGCAGCTTTGTGATATTCCAGGTGTCAAAGAAGAATTAAAACCACAACAATTGCCCAAACAAAGGGACAAAAGATGGGATACGTGTTTCTGAGCCCTGCATATCAATTTAATATGTGCAGCTGACAATGATGCAAATGTCCTCGGGAGAGAGGCAGCAAGATCCGTGCCCAAACATACACACACCACCATCAGCAAGATGGCAGGGAACAGAAGCAGTAGGATTCCCAGCCCAGGACACATGCCTCAGCAGGCAGAGCAACCCAATGAAACAATCCTCTGGTTGGGGAGAATTTTGGAAGCACCTGATATGGAAAATGGCCCTAAACAAGCCAGATGGTACTTTTTGCTGGCAGCAGAAAGTAGGAGACAGCCAAAAACATTACAGCATTTCCCCAAGAGGCCAGCGGATCGATTTTTAACCATTTTTTTTTTAAAGCAACCCTATCAATATAAAAAAAAATAATGTTTCTGTGCATTTTTAAGTGGCTGATTTTGTGAACAACTCACTTAAGAAGGCAACAACTGGAAGAGATAAGAAAGGAATGGACTCCCACTTTCCTGGGGCGGTTGTATATTCGACATCAGGTTTCTATTCAGTTGCTGCCACTGTTTACTCTGAATTAAGTGCCAGTTTTTGTTCAGGGTTTTCCACTTAACATTAAAGAGAAAAAAAAAATCTGTAAAAGTAGAGAACGGGCACAATGGTTCTTATGACATGGGAGAAAGACTGTTTGCAAGGCTGCTTTGCCCTCTTTGTCCCCCCACAAATTACAGGGTTTCTAGATGATCATTTTTTTAACAGAGGGGAAACATTTATTTACTACCTACAAGTTCCCATTTGGCTACGGATTTGCATAAGAAATACAGCTGTTTGGGGGATCTTTTAATTTTTAAAAGCTCCAAATGGCCAGAATTGGCAATTCTGCCTGGATTACAGGACTGCTTTCAGGACTGGTTTTGATGTCAGATGTTGAACCTTTACTTTGACAGTCCCAAGCAGTTTCTTGAACAGCACATTCAGATTCCGTGCAGCCAAGTGGTTTGCACTCGAGGAATGGAAAAGGGATGTAGGTTGTATGAGCTGAAAGGGCCCAGAGAGACAGAGGAGCTGAGAAGCAAGAGAACAACCAGCAGCCTTTGTTTCACACACGCACCTTGCGTTGAGGATTGGCCAAGCTCAGAGAAGAGTCAGGATGATGCCTTACTTTCCTTTGTCACTATTTTAGTTCAGAGCAAAGGCAAGCCCTAAGACAGGGTTAAAGCTGGACTACATCCAAAGTGCTTTCTCCTGTTTGGAGCACAGTGGTGCATTAGCGTACTGCATTACAGATAAAACTCCTGGAGACAAACGTGGGCTGCTGTAATAAAACGGGATGTTACACTGAGTAAGAAGAAAGATAATCCATACATTTACAATTTCTCCAATCTCACTGACTGTAAATCCTGCCTTTTAAAATACAAGGTATTTCCTTCCTACAGGTGGAACCTACGACTTTGTCTCGAGCCTTTGCTGATTTAAATAGTCCCACTCTTTCCAGCACTGCTGTCAGACGTGAGGACGCAGATACTACTTCATCTTATTGGCTCTTTGGAGTTCAAAGACCTTAAGGCAAACCCCAGTGAGCCAAATGAAGTCCGTGCACAAAACTTCAAAACACAGCCTATAATTTTCTAGCTAATTTTAGCCACAGGATCTCTTGTGTTCTGCTTTTTGGTGTATATCACACTAAAAATAGCATCAAGCACTGATGTAAGAGAAGAGCAGAAGGGATGATCTCACCAGGGCTGCAGGCCCAGAAAGAGCAGCATGGGCAAGCGGAGGTGGGATATGCTGTGCATTACCTGCCTGCTTCTAACAAGACCTCAGTGAACTCAAAACAAGCTGTAGTCAGTAGGCACACTAGACAGAGAGGATGAAGATATTGTGGAGCTGGAGACCAAAGAAGTTGCTAACTAGTGGCTGAATAGGGAACAGCTGAAGGGTAGTGCTGCATTTGTGCCACAAGCTCTGGGGTTATTAAGGTTACAGGCCTAGAGGAATAACAACTTACACCACAGCACATACGCTTTTCTGCAGGCATACGATGGCTCTGCAGCCAGACCATTGCTGCACTATTCTCTGCTCCCCTATGCTCACTGACTGTGGTATTGGGCAGTGCTTAACACAAAAGAAACTAAACAAGGAACAATTTACTCACTATTTCAGGCAGTCAAAAATAAAATAAAATAAAAGGGACATAAAACACAGTGAGCAGGCAACAGATTTAAAGCAGGGAAAAGCAGCGGTTCTTCGTTACACAGCACTGAGCTAAGCTGGGGCTCACTCCCATGAGATGCTGTGGAAGCCAAAATAAAGAACGGGTTAAAAACATCTGAGCACATCTCCACTGAAGGCTGTCAAACAAAGATGCAAACAGAGCCTCTGGCTCCTGAAACCAAGCTGCTTGCTGCCAACATCTGAGAGGCTGCACTCTGATAAGCAGCACTGAGAAGCTGTCCTGCTGTTAGATTCCTTCCCCGAGTGTCCACTACCAGCTCTTGTCAGAAGCAGTGAAATGGACTAGGTGAGCCTTTGGCCTAGCTGGGAAGAGCCATGTTTTTTGATGTGAGCATCCATAGGCTGAAATGTGCTGCTCCTAGCTGCTGAAAAACAGATGGATTGCAGTGGGTGTCCAGCTCAGGAAAGATCTCAGGAGCGCTCCTGGATTTGTGCAGAACTGGTGGATGAGGAACATCCAGAGTCAGTGCAGCACACACAGTGTGGGAAAGGAAACAGAAAAGGAGATGTAATAGAGTCTGCTTCCTGTTCCCATCCCTGCACCATCTTCTCTCCCTCCCCTCACACTTCTCATTGCACATTTAAACTTTGGGTGAGAATGTTTGCCTTGAAGCAAAGCCTGTTTTCTCCTTCAGAACAAAGATCAAAATGAGTACAGTAGCTGCACTGTGTGCTGTGTGCAGCGATGGTTGTACTGGGAATGTTAATAAACAGCGCCAAGAGCAGAACTTCTGCATAAAAAAAAAAAAAAGGGTGTATGTTACATCTCCCCTTCTCCCCCATTTCATGTAATATTTACACAGCTGTGCTTTGTAAAACACGTAGGGGAGTTTTTTGTTATTATTTTTTGGTAATTTATTTACCTAAGATAGCCCAGCATCTGTTTTGTGGTGAGCTTCTTTCACAGAGTTTCACAGTTGCCTTGACTGATGCAGAAGGAGGTCATGGTCCTCACTCAGAGATCCTAAAACCATTTGTTTCAACCACTTAGCCATCCTGTTTGGCTAATTTGGGTTCAGTTCTGTGTTTTTGGTTTGTCCTCTGCTTGGAAATGGATATATATCCCTTGGGGACCGGTCTGGCTAGGTGAGTATTTTAGTTATCTGTTTTATAAAATGCAGAAGTGCACAGGAATTTGGAATAATACGCATCATTTACTGGCTCTCAATATGCACTGGATATTGGCTCTGAAGACTACTAATATTTTCCAGCTGCTTCCAAAACCCAAGTCCAGTGCAACCTTTGCAGTGGGTCCTTTCCCATGACTGCCTACACAGGTGATGGATAATTTTCCTGTGGCCTGAAGAATTAATAAAGCTGAACACTTTTGTACCAGCATAACAGGAGATAAAAAAAATATAGCTTCTGCTTTCCAAACACATTAGAAAAAGCAAGTCTGCTGATCTCAACTGCTAAGACAGCACATGAAAGGAATGCAGTCCATTTCCTAACCAAGATCTAATCTATAGAAGAGTTTATAGATCCAAGTCAACATCCTGAATTGGTCCCAGAAGCAAATATAAAAAAACTAGTCCAACTTTCAGGAGACAGGTACAATGCTCTCAGTGTGCTTAATCCCATTTGGCAATTAAACAGTCCCATGCTGCACTATCAGATGATCTTCAAGGATAACTGTATCAGAGCAGATCTGTCTAGAACTCTCAGAGTTGCACTTGACAGGCTCCAAATCAGCAAGAAGACAAACAGAGAGGGCTTCTGTCCTCCTTCTGTCCTCAGTACTTGAGCTTTCAGAGAAAGCGTCTGCTTTTGTTGCTATAAGGAAGAGCATCGCTTTTGCTCAGTGACACAAGTGAAATATAAACTACTTCACTGCCTTTGCTTTCTTTCTGTATGTTAAACAGGAGAGGTGGCAGAACATGGCTCAGCCAGGAAGGACACGTGAAGAACATTAGGAAGGTGGACTACTGAAGCAGCACACCCATGCCAGGAATCCCTTCATCTTAAGGAGGTGTTTCTCCAGCCTCTGTCAGGGAAGAGTTTTCTATGCACTAAATCTTCCCTATCAATGTGAAGAATGATTCATATGAAGCCACCTGTGTGGAGCCAGAGATGAGCTCAGGTGCTCTCATGACTGTTGGGGCACACTAAAGACCTGCTTTTAACTTGGTCATTAAAGTCCGTGCAAACAGCACATGTGGCTGATGGTGCTGCAAGTAAAGCAATTTCTGCAGTTTTTAAACTCAGAACTCCTGCAGGGCTCTACCCATTTTTCAGTGATGGGCTTCCTGATGTCTGGAATTAGATGCAAAAAGCAGAGTCACAGCACTGAGTGGCTGACTTCTCTGGGGCCATAACAAAGAGGTGTCTTACTCAGGGGACTACAGCAAGCTGGGTATGTGCCCAAACACCTGCATGGGACTTTGTTTTATTCAAAACAGAAAGCAGAGTCTAGGCTGAATTTCAGGGCCAAGTTTGTTGTGGTGTCTGCTTTCTGAGGATGGGGGTTAGGGGGCAAGGGGCCTTTGAGAGGTGTGAAAACATACAGAAGTTTTCAGTCTGAGCAGACTTTTCAATTAGTATTTCTTTTCCCACCTCTCACTTTCCTCCATGGTATAGAAACAGCAATGCCAACAGCATGGCATGTTGTCACAGGTCTCATGCTGCTATTGAATTGCCAAAGAAAAGCTGAGCTATTGATCCAGTGGTAATTTGCTGTCAAGATGACTATATCTATTAAAGCAAATGAGCAGTGTTCATCAAGTTGAATGATTAACATTACTGCAGAAGACTGACAATACTCAAAGCACCACAACTGAACTGCTGCATTTTTCCTGGCTCACTAAGTTCTAACTTAAGAGTTTAAGTTACCCATTAAGGTGCAGTTCTGGAAAAATTCTGTTTAAAATAAACAGCAACTTCCATTGGTGAGTAACTCATCAACTATGCAGCAGTCTGATTCTGATTGCCTGGCAGAGAAACACACACATTCTGTACAGTATCTGATAAAAGATCTATAATGTGCTAACACAAACCTATCATGTAGCACCTGTGACTAACAGATTGTGATATCAAAGTCTCGATGCCTAAGTGCTCCTGCAAATGCATTAAACTCTTAGCGGCAGGAACTGTAGACTGCCAGTGACAAGGAGCTGATACAGTGTTTCAGTAGAAGTTGATAAAGTGCTAGTGCTCTATGGAGAAAAAACTTGAAAACCACTGGGCAGCTTTTGTTTTGATGGGATACTGTAACGCAGAGAGCAGGGATGAGGGAACACATAAGACTCCACAGAACCAAAATTATTTAATAAAAGCTCCATATTTTGCAATAGTTGGAGCATGCTCTCATACTACATTTAACTTCAGGCATCTGCCCGTTCACCTGAAACCAGCAGCATCCACACAGCCCATGCTTAATTCCACATACAGTCATGGAAGCAAGAAAGGCAACGCGAGCCCAGTCATGCTCTGCTTCTCACCTGTGGCAGAACCTACAAGAGCTGGGAGAAATGATGGAAATTGTGTGTAGTGTTTTGGAGGTGGGAAGTATGGGTCTGAGTGCAAGTGGGGAAGCACGTAAATGAGTCCTAGATACAGTACACAGCTTAACGAAGCTCAGGAATCTATCCTTAGAGAAGAAGAACAGTTGAAATTATCTCAAACCTACAAGGCAACAAGTTCTGTCTGCTGAAAACCAATTAGTATCTATGACAATCAGAAAGATCAACATGGTGGAACAGTGATACAAGAGATGTAACAACAAAGGGACTAGTGCAAAGAAAAGGCGCTACAAAGGAAAAGTGCTCACCTGTCTCTGAAGATTTAGGCTTGCAAGGGAAACTCCACACAGGAGAGAACTACAGCCAGAAATCCTTTGCCAGTGGCAGTCAGCCCTTAAATGAGGTCTAAGAGAGGTGGAGGCTCCATCCCTTTCTGTCCCACTGCTGAATTGCCTTCACCTGTGCTCCCAGGGCTGACTGGGTCCTTTCCCCAGGTGCTCAATCAGTGGTTCAGGCTGCAACTCAGCAGTTCCCATTCAGTAACTTTTCAGCTTAATGGTACAAATCAGCTTGATGATATCCTCTCTGCTGTAAACCAAAATGTTCTGGTGATCAGAGAAACTGGATCTATTTCTCACCTCCCATTAGAAAAGCCAGACTATACAATGGCTGGAGGTTGGTCTGGTTGTGCACTGTTGTTGCTGTCTTGTGATATTTAGTTCAAGGAACGAAAAACGGTACCACTGCCTGCTGATAGAATGTCAAGGTGTGTAATGAAGCTGCTACACAGAGCAGGTACAATCTTCATTCACAGCTATGTGAGTGTACTGCTTGGTTGTTGTCTTAGGGTTGTTCTTTACACCCTAAGAACTTGAGGGCCATACAGTGTCACGTTTGGGAAATACTGAGTAAATGCAATTGGCTGGGATCCTGGATGTAGACCTCCTCTGGATACAAGAAATTGAGATCTTTCCTTGTTGTTTGCTTTTCTTTCATAAATGGGTCTATGAGTACCCAACAAAATCAGCTTAAGGAAGTAACTGTAAGCCATGTAATTCCTATGCCTACTTGTGATCTAATGAAACCTGTTCACTTCAGCAAGTCACAGAATAGTAATGCCAGAATTTGATTCGATACTGATTGCTTCAGGTTTGAAGTTTAATGTTCCACCAGCAAAAAAGGGATTATTTTTCTTTTTCTTTTTCTCTTTTTTTTTTTATCCTTACATTTTTCATACTTTCTACAGTCAGTATTTTAAGCCTTTGTCAGTAGTGTAACACAGTCACTGCAAACTTCTCCGAGCTCTCAGTGTATGATGCTGACTTTTGATGTGCCTATAGACCTTTTGCCTGAGGACAGCTCAGATGTCCTCTGCATCGCTGATGCTGGGACATTACTATACAGATTGTCTTTTCTACGTGGTGCCAGATGACAACTGCATTTAGGGCACAAAGAACACAACCTATGATCTCCCTCGTACCACTTCTCTGGTATTGCCAGATATCACTCTCAGTAGACTTTGAGAACAAACTCATCTGATCTGTTCTTGAATGAGTCTTTCTGACTTGCAAGGCATTGATAAAAGGTCCTTTGTGAATACGGAGAAGAAGCTTTTTTGCATGTTGAAAGCCTTTTACAAAGGCAGCCCATTCCAGATTTCAGAGGGCAGTAGCTGAAACAGCTTGGACCAGTTGCCTTCTATAACCAGCAATAGGGAGAGATATGGCACTTGTAAGTTAGGGGTCACTGCCACTGCAAGCAGAATACTCCAAAATAAGACCTCAGCTCTACAGCTGCGTAGAAATTGCTCAGAAATTATTTTCAGAGAGTCCCATAGATGGTGGCATGAGAATGAACAGTTCTAGCCTGAATGGCATAGCAAGCAATCCTGAGGCTGATTTTAACAGTATCTTTACTATCAAAGACCTGTCCAGCAGTCTAACAGGGAACTCTAGCTCACTGTAAGTTCATATAACATCAACTTCATGAGCTGCTGGAACTGTAAATATGTCTTTCAAGCAGGCAGTGTGAGTGTGATTACTAATTCCTGGAGGTTTTTTGTGCTGAAAGACTCAGCTGGTTCCTGGGTTTTTGAAGGTGAAGTTGCATGAGAGCACAGCACAGTGTGATGAGAACAGCCATCCGTCTGCCAGCAGGAGGACCAGAACTCCCCCCAGCATGGAAGTGGATGCAGGGCAGGACTGCAACCGAAGCAGAGCTAAATGTCCCCTCTGAAATCTTGAGGAGTGCAAACACCTTTCTTGGGATTACTGACCTCTAGGGACTGCACTCACTTGTGGAAATACAAGCCTTAGGAAGATCTAAGTAAAGAAATTAAGAGGATGCTCTGAATTTGCATTTTAAACATTTTTCCCATGTGACGCCATAGAAATACAATGGAAGTAAAATTGGCAAACACTGTCCATATGCTGCACTCCAAAATGACTGGCAGAGCACGATGAGAACATTACTCCTGGACTGAATCAGAGAGTGCATTAGAAAACGTGTAAGTAGGATGCCGATATATATAAACTCAATCTTCTCTGATGGAATTAAAAAGGGTATATCTGTAATTACGACTCACCCCTATTGCCATCAGACCTGCCACAGAGCTGAATGGGCCAGCTTTGTACCCGACTTCAAAGCTAGGATGATGTTGCCTTATTTTCCTACTAAAATCATCCTTACCTCTCTTGCCCTTCTTCTCAGTTAACAAGAGTTATGTACTGAAAGTGCTGAGATAAAGTAATGGTAAGGAGGATACTGCAAAAGGTATTTGAAAAGCAGAAGTAATTTACTACATGTCTGCTTTGTTTTACTTCCTAAGCCTTCCTGTTGTGAGAGGAAATTCATCTTTTCTGGCAGACTCCAGCCTTTCTAGGCCTGAGAGCTCCCCAGGAGCTTTCGAGTGCAGGTAAATGGATGTGAGACTCAAGGAGTACAGTACAAGAACACGGAATTAATGTCAGTTTTTGCTTTGGTTGTCACATCTGACGTATAAGGAGAGTGCTATATCCTTGTTTGCAAGAAGCATCTAGATGTAAAAAACACAAGGCTGAGTCCTCTGCTCATTACTGTGAGTCTGAAATGCCAAGAATGGAAAGGTCACGATGCTGGTGGGTGAAGCAGATAGGACCTGTGCCCAGCAAGGTCTCCGTGTGAAACAGATGTTGGGGTGCTGGGAGCCCCAGGGGACCTTCTGAAGAAAGAGCTCCGAGGAAGGACTGTGGCTGGACAATAGGTGCAGCATGGATTCTGCACGCAGCGGAGACCCCAAGAGTAGGCACAGGGGAAGCATCCACTGCCTAATCTAAATAGCACACAGAGTGGTTTTGTCCTCTTCTGTTCTCCTGCCAGTTTGCACATATGTTCTGAGTATACAGCCTGCCCTCCAAAGACCACTTACAGGGGCAATCACAGGGAAGCAAAGCAGGAAGAAAGTATCCAAAAAGGGAATTTGTTCAAGAGAAAAAAATGGAGACAGATGTAGAGTGACTAGTCACGGCTGGCGGTAAATAACCTTCTGCCTGGAGTGCTCTCTATGAGGAGCTCACATGTTCCATTTCATATTTCCTTTCTAGGAAGTCAAATCCTTATTTTCCTGGCATTTGTTCCTTTTTTCTTTCCCTATATATTTTTCCCCTCTGTATGGTCTGAAATTGTTTTCTCCTTTTCCATTTCTTTTCTGTGCCATGTTTTCTTTCAAGTGTGGCATTTCTCCAACCACCATGCGGGCCTCATTTCCCCTCACTGTCCCAGGCAATACCTTCTGCCATAGCCCTCTGTGCCATGAGCTCTGCCCTCTCCCTCCATACAGGCATAGATATACAGAGAGCTCCGCATTTGCTCGTGCGTTACAGTCCCCACTTTTTCTCATGTGCACACCTCAGAATTAAGCAAATGCAACACACATAGACAGAATATTCATCCTCTCACTCCCATAAACCTGTCAAGGCGTATAGGCCAAGGAGCTATCTCTGCCTAAATCTAAATCCCCTGTGAGGAAGCAGTCTACTCAATGGTAATAAAGCCAAAGGATATATTATTATCTTTGGTGTCAATCCTACTGGGCTGGGAGGTTGGCTGCTGGCTCCTCTCTCTGAACTTTCCCTCCCAGCCAGAACAGCCATCCCACAGACAAGTCTAAGCTTCCTTTCCTTGGTCTGATTTCTTCCTCCTGTTGTTTGGCTGGTAACCCAAAGGACAGGGTTTAATTATGGAGCTTGGAAACCTGGCTTACGCTGCTCTGCCAGCACAGGACAAAACGTCAGCCTGCCTTCACAACCAGCATCGTTCTGCACCATTGATATATGCCTTACCCCACACAACATAAAGAGAACCGCATGGAAGAGAAGCCAGGGGAAACAAAAAGATGGTTTTAGTTTTTAGATTTCTGAGAATTTCACTGAGAAAAGGCTAAACACTGAAGTTCAGCGATTACTGTATGTTAAAACAGCCACAGTTCTTGATTGTAGGTTAAATGGCAAGGCCTTTCTCTGGACAAGAGAGATGTTGGAAAGGACATGTCTGAGACCGAGTAGGAGTTCCACCCCTTCTGGAGGGTGGCACACCACCAGGTAACACATAAATCCTAACATCATTCGCGTGGCCTTCAGATGACCATTATATTTTCTAGGCAGATGCCCCATTGAAGACTCACGAAATGCTGTATGTTTATGGAGACACAGCATCCATGTCAAACACAGAGGCCAGATATCAGCCTCAGGCGCAGGTGAGGTTAATGAGGTAAGGCACGGAGCTGTGTGCTGCACTGGGGCAGGATGTGTCCCTCAGTTAGTGTGGGGGGAGCACCTTGTACCAGGTACACACTGCTGATGCTCTGGAATGAAAGGACACTGCAGTACCACCTTGTCCTTCACCACCGATGAGCTGGGGCCCTCTGGACAGTCTCCCTGCCAGCCGTGCTCTCATAGGTGATCCTGTTTTACAGAGAAGCCGAGGCAGTGAATTCAGAGAGGCTGCTGGAAAGCCATGGCAGAAGTCTCAGGGTGTGGCCAAGGCTATAGCACAAAGAATTAAACTGCATCCCACGCAGGCAGGATAAAGCTCTTTTTCTTCTCAGCTGCGACAGTGATAGATAGCTTGATGAATCTGAGCTACATCTAGTTGGTACCTGGCTCCTTATGTTGCAAGGCGATTTTCTGCCATTTTACAGGCAAGCCTGGTCAGAATCTGGGATTTTTCTGTTGTGAGGAAGGTCATGAGGAAGGAAATGCCCTCTCTGCCTTGTTCGTGCTTCTCTGGGAACCTCAGGACACGGGCAGTTGCGCTCCTCTGTGATAAGCACCCAGTGGGTAAAGAGTAGTGGTGCAGCTTCAAACCCTGATCCCACACATGTATGTAAGGCTTTAGGTTCTCTCCTTGCCCAGCTCAGCACTGCAGTGCCACTATCTAGGCAGGACTTGGATGAGACCAAGGTGATGACCACATGTGGGGAAAACCACCAGAAGTGACAGCAAAATTAATAGCCAACCTCTGGCTGTTGTACAAATGAAGAGCTTTTGCCATTAATAAAGAGGACCCCAAACTTTGGGGGGAGCTAGCCTTCAGTCTGACAATGATGTAGAAGCAGTGAACCAGTCAGCATTTAGCCATCTGTGTCTGTGGAAGAGGTTGTGATCTCTCCTTTCGATGGGTGCCGAGCTTTTGTTCATGTTTTTGCCGCTCCATGAGCAGCGTAGTTTAGTACAAGGTAAAGCTTTGCCTTACATCATCTGGAGGCTGGAGCTGATGGAGGAAACAGCCCTTAGCATCCAAGGAGCAGGGCACCTCACTGAAAGCACCAGAGCCTCAGGGACCGCGGCGGCACGGCAGTCACAGGGAGCCTGGCACTTGTCTGCCTGCAGGTCCACCCTCTGCTCCTGCCAAAGTGCCACATCTGCAGTCAATAAGGGCCCACAAGCTGGCTCCTCCTCATTAGAGGAGAGAGGGCAGCTGGCAGGGGATCCTCCAAGGGCTCTCAGGCACGGGAATCAGTCCCCTCCCAGTCTGGAATAGCCCAAATTTGGTGACTTTCTGGGCATGCAGTAAAGGACAGCTGTTTGACAGGGTCTCTAGAGAAAGCTGTGGGTATGTTTCCTACATGATGAAGGATATAGGTGGCTGGCCAAGTGCCAACAGACCTGATTTTAATGCTGTTCAGGTTGAATTTACTTTTCTGTGCTGTATAGTTCATTATACACAGTGTCCTGGACAAGCGCGTGTTGTTTTAAAACAAACCAAAACCATACTAATTTAAATCCAAAAAAACAAGGAAGGAAAAAAACATTATGTGTTGCAAAAGACCCTTTGGGTTGCTTAGAGAGCATTCTCAATGCTGGGAGGCTTCTCAAACACCGTGCGATGAAAGCACTGCCTGTGTTTATCTAACAAATAAGACCTCTGTTATTTTTATTGGCAATAAATATTTGAATATTCAGCTGTAACCAAAACAGAGACATCAGCTTCACCTTATATGTAGCAGTGACCCAGAAAAAGATTTGCAATAGTAATAAGCACCCAGATGATCTCACAGGAGAAGTGACCAGCAGACAGCGGAGTATGCAACGTAACCCAAGAGATGATCAACAAGGAAGATCACACACGAAAACTCATTGAGAAGAGGCAGAAGAGCTGCTTCCTAAAGCTTATGGAGTTTAATACCAAGTGATAATCATTGCGATACGACGTCTCCAATCACACTTCATGGTATTGCAGACGATCGTAAGTCTCTTAAAAGTCATTTCTAAGTGACCTCAAATGTTGTACAGTGCTCGAAAAGTCCTTCTACCTTACATGAGTTTGGGGATATTTATTTTAACAGGACAAAGGTGGGGCAAACCCCAGACAGGTACTGCTTTTTTGCTAAGAGAATGTCACTGCTATCCCAGAACCGAATCTGGACATTTTGACAGACAAAGACAGCGTATCTCTTGCTACATTATTTAAATACTTAAGATATTTGGCAAAAAATACAGAAGTGACACAATACAGAAACATTCGCAGCTGCAGGAGCAATAAAACCACCACAGCATTTTCATTAGGCTGACCTTTTCTCACAAGGAGCTACAAGATTTTGATAACAGATCACCTTCTATTCAGCATTCAGTGTATTCTGATAATAAAACTGAGCAATCCTGTTTTCAGGCTCCTGAAAGCCGTGGCTTACCTGGCTCCACTTCATGCCATCCACTTGACTGGCTGCCACTTCCTGGAGAGCGCCCTTGGCTTGTATAGAACGGCTCCTCACCAGGACTGTCCATCTCATCCTCCACAGACTTGATACGTTTTGTAGAGCTGAAAAAGCAAAAAATGCATATTAAATACTATGTATGTGGGAAGGAACAAAGGCACTTCTTTTGGGACATAGATTGCTAGCACTGTTTGAGCCTAATCTGCTTATGGGAAAGACAGCAGATTGAGGGCCCTGAGAAGGGGAGGTATGAGTCCTGCACAGCCACTCAGCCTCCAAGCATCCACTTTTTGTTTCTGATCTGCTTTATTTTCAATGGCTATGCTTCAATGTGAGACAAACAACCTCTCATAGGGAGAAACCGAGCCCCAAAACCGGTGCTAATTTAACAGTTTAAGAGACAGTTTAACATCTTGGCTTTTATAGGTCAAAAAGTAGGACATTCTTCAGAGAACACAGAGGTCAGTAGAAGAATTTAATTTCTATTGCATGATTTTTGCAATTGGAATGAATATGTTAATGACACGCAAGTCATTTTAATTGTCAGATTTTCTGAACAGCTTATTCTGAACCACACATTGCGGGTCCCTCCAAACTTATACTTTCATTTAACTGTAGCTGTTTAATTAACCCAGATTTCAGTCTCCTAAGAAGTGTAGATGAGTAAAAGGTGGACAAATCCATTAGTGATTCACGTGCTTACATTATCATACAAGCATAAGCTTTTTACTCCCTAAGTGTTTGCCACCAAGCATAAAGAGCCCCACTAGGTAACTCTGATCAGTACTGACCCTTGTCAGACATCACACCTCCCTTCCCCGTGGCTCAGGGGACAGAAGGGCCCTTTCAGTGGTTTCTGGTGGTCGCTGACTCAGAGTCAGCAGTTTGGTGGGGAGAGGATCCCAAAGCCAAAGACATTCAGGTTGGCTCTGTTTTCTATAATGACTTGTACAGACTGCGTGGGGACATTACTGAGAATTTCTCTTTTAAGTACTTTTCCAAGGCTGTGTCAGCTCACTTTTTACCCCAAATCTGTATTCTATTAAGATTTAAAGCATTCAAGAACAGGCTCCTTTCTATAGAGGGAACATATTTAAAAGACATAAAATCTTCCAATTTCTACTGGTCTAAAACGTGCAGCCTCCGCACAGCTCTTCACCCCAAGCTCTGCACAGGTACCAGTTGGTGAGAAACAGGAAGGACAGTTCTTGTGGTATGCATGGAATGTAGGTTTGGCCGTTCCTTAAGTTAGAGAATTGTTATGTGTCAGTAGGGGAAACTGTGTGCATACAATATAATTACCGCCTGATAATTCCACTGAGTCTGTGTATTTAAGAAATATACTTTTTTTCTTCCTGGGAACAGCCTAATGAGAGGAAAACAAACATATTACCAAGTTATTAACTACCCGTGCTGCTTATAATTAGGTCCTTATCACTGCTAGCTATTTGCAGAAGAACAGAAGAGCAACAGCGGCGCTCTTAAGTAACACTAATAACCCCACATCTTTGTTTGGGAGTCACCATCAAACTACCTGAGAACGGTGCTGGTGATGAGCACTCAGCATAGGGTGGGTGCAGAGTTTATATGCGAAGAAGAAGGAGAATAAAGTTTTTAACTGATGTGTAATGGAAATTTTAGTCACCATGCTTCATAACGTACACTAAGTGCAAGATGGAAAACGTTCTTGCCATCGCTCCAAGATGTGAGAAGCTATGGCTAAGAGCGTCCCTCCAAAGCTTTTCTTTATAGAAAACAAAAACAACGTCCGTATTCAAACTACAGAGCCTTTCTACACGTGTACTTGCTTACTGCAAAGCTGGTGGCACAGCCGACTGAGATAAAAATGTAAAACAACCCTGGGCTGCAGTTAGACTTTCTTGTCATGTCTTTGAAATAAGTGATCTGTTTTGGCTGTGGGGGAAAAAAAAATCAATCTGGTTCTTTAATAGTGTTCAAGACTACTAGAGTGACTGAGCTTGTTTATAAATCTCATCTCATGGGTGGTTAAAGTAAAAGGATAGGGTAAAAAATGAAAAATATCCTTGTCTGGTAGGTGGCATCTAAGCTAAAACCGCAGTGAGGCTCGGCAGTCGTCAGCGTTAACCATTCACCATTTTCAAATAACTGAGTCACAGATTTCTAAATGCAATTTGAAAATCTGAACACGTTATAGGGTAAGGCCCTAAGCCTATGTTGGTCTCAGAGACAACACTTTAAGATCATGGATGCATATAAGTCTATCTTAAGGCTGTCCTGCCGGGACAAAGTGACACATCTCAATATGCTCCCAATTCTCTTCTGCCATCAGTAAAACATCAACAATTCCAGCAGAGCTTCTCTCAGTACACCAACACAGGAGCCAGAGGTTACACAGGGCAACACAACTGACTTCCTTCAAAGCCTGTATACACAAAAAGAACTTCAGCAACAATCCAGGTGAACATTCGGCTCCATGAATCTGAAGCAGCTTCCCATCCTGAGGCCACCAAACAACTTGTCAAATAATTTAATGGTTACTTTCCCAGATGAGTAATGCTGTTTGCTTGGGTTTCCAAGCAGCTAGGCAGTAGGCGGAGATTAAATTACCTGGTAGAGGATGTGCTAGGTAAAGACCTCCTCATTGCTCCTGGGCTCATGCTGTAGTACGAAGAACTTTCCAAATCGGAGAGGGAGAAATTAGGGCCTGTTCCTGCAGCTATTGGTGCTGGGAAAACAAAAGAAAGCACAGTCAGTAACTCAAGTGAATATGGCATGAATTGCACTTCAAAATCATTTTCTCCTTCCTCATGTGTGTGTTTATTTTCACAATGAGAACAGGTGGGATGTGGAAATTAAGAAATGCTAATGGAAACAGGCATTGCAATCAAGAAAATGTAAATTTTATCCAGAATACAATGTTCCATGACACAGACTCTTTCTTACATTCCTCCAATGATGCCCTTTCTTTAAGAAAAACACACACAATTACAACAGCACTTCTATTCAGCTTCTTTGAGCGTTGCTTTTCTATTAATATAACTCTAGCGTTTAATGAAACTTGTTGCTTTTGTTTTAGGACAACACCGCATTTATTAGTACAGTTACGAGTAGGCTGCATCATCCCTGTAGTGTGCTTGGCATAATCTGTAAGCAGTACAGGCAGGGAAATACACACCTCAGGACCTCTGGAGTGTACGTGATGTACATCCCCAAGCAAAGAGGTTACAAATCTCCCCGGAGAAAGCACAAATGCAGATGAGAAACCCAAGTCCTCTTCTGCCTGCGAGCAGCTGAGTTTTGCTCTGGTCTCTCCTCCAGCTAAATCAAAGCAAGAGACATTTGCCTCAAAAGAAACATTATCCGGTGACTACCTTCCACTGTTCACCTCTCACTAAATTACCCAGCACCTAAGTTTTATTGTAAGGGATATGAACGCCTTTCATTTCCATGTCCTAAAGCCTTGGTTTTCCATTAAAATATTACGAGCTCCTACACACTCTAAAGTTTTCAAGCACAAGCCTATGAACCCCACGTGCTGTAATCTTCTGGGAACAGAGGAGTCTAATGTTAAAGTCAATGGATAATGCATTTCACAAAAAAATGCAACTGTACGGCATGCGGTCCCATAGCTGCTATTGCTGTCCCAGTGCTATTTGCAGGACAAAGCAACTTGGGAAGCTGACAATTACAGATCATGATTTTCTCTCACATTTCAGAGACATCTGAAAAAAGGACATAGCGCACAATAAAAAGCACAAGTTTGGCCTGGAACGTATTGTCTGAGAGCCCCGATTCACAGCAACAAAGGCGAAGCAGTCTCAATGCCACACAAAGATGCTGAGCCAAGTTTAATCTTTGGTCTGAGAACCTGGCCTGTTTTCAAAGACGAAAAAATCTTTCACTCCGACGGGGCAGGAGTGAGGAAATGAAGACAGGATAGCTCGTATCACCCAGCAAACATGTCTGGGCTGAAACGCAGGCCTTCTGGGAGTGCTGCCATTGACTGTAATGGGGCCAGTATTTCACCCCAAGACTTAAGGAGCTCACAATGTCAGATTTGACAGAGGAATAATGTAGTTTTGCAGCTGCCTCATCATCCCCACAAGACAATTAGTTGTTGTTTGGCAAGGATCTCTTAAGAACGTCATTGAGACAGAAAGGGAACAGCCTGGATAGCCATGGACTTTTAAAAGCATGAGATGGAAAATACACAACGCTATTAAAACTTGAAAAAATCTGGAATGACCATTAAAAGGAACGGAGTTGGGAAGTAATTTATGACAAGAACACTCAAACCCTTTGTTATCTTCCCTTAACTATCATACGCTTCCCGTATAACGGGTATATGAGAGGGTGTGTTAACAAAAAGAAAGAAAAATTAAGCGCAGTAAAATTAACTCGTTTTATCAATTTGTGCTTTCTGCAACAGTTTCCTGACAGCAGCTACAAGAGGCTGTAAAACTGATGAATTTGCATGGAAAAAGAAACCAGTGTAAGTAATTTGTGTAAAAGGTAGCACGGACATGGACTGCTATAATTCAGACACCCTGCAGATAGCAGACTGCTGCAGTGTGAGCAGTTATGGGTTAGAAAAATGACCACACTGCAGTCAGTCTGACTTGAATGGAAATCAATCATAAAGGTACTCTCTGCAGCATCTACTCTACAGTTTTCAGCAACTTCCTTGCCAAACAGATTTCTGCTCTGCAAACCCTTCGCTGCTCGGTTCCTCTGCACCCTCTGCCTACCAAAGCCCAACTTCAGGTTAAGCAGACTTTCTTTCCCAGACAGAGGAAGGGAAACACCAAATCAAGGTGCTGTTTTTTTTCAGAGACACGGTGACATTCCTAACCATTGCAAGACGTAGGAAGCAGCTGCATTCCGAATAGATACGGAAGAAAAAATACTATCTGCATAATGCTTCTGTGCTTCTTCTCACCTCCCTCTGTTAACCCTCTCTCCCCAAATCCTGGATATTTCTGCTCAGTCTCTTGCACTGGTCCTAAAGAGAAGTGAGATGTACCTCCAGAAGAGATGCAGGGTAGAACCAGAGTGTTGCTAATGCACAAAGTAGCAAGTATGAAGAAGGATGCTTTCTTTATCAAGGGCTGAACAATGCTGCCTCGTGCAAGAGCCAGCGTGTGACCTGCATGCTCCTCTGCAGAGGTTTTAGTGCTGGAGGGCCAAGGGCTGAAAGCTGTGAGCTCTGTGTCTCGGCTCCAGCCCTGGAGCTGGGTAGCACCATGGGCCTCTTGCACTGGACTTCAGCAGGCAGCAGGGCCTGCTCTGCTCACTGCTGCTCCGCCACTAAAAACACGCTGCCCTCTGTCCTGACAAACACTGCAGCAAAGCGACCTCCTGATAGCTCAGGAACATCTCCCAAACAGGAAAAGATATACGAAGGTTCAGTCGCAAGTCCAAACAATGCTCTCCACCTCCATGACCGCGTCCTGGCAGGGCTGCTGGAGGAAGGACCCCTCTTCCCTTGCATCACAGATGGGTACAGGGCTGGGGAGGCCGCTGGCCCCACAGGAAGGCCCCGTGTTGGGGGCAGGCCTGGCTCGCCCCATAGGTCAGCATGTGGGGGTTTTGCAGGGGCCAATCCCAGTCCCAGGCTGCCGTTCCCCCCTGCTGTCAGCCCTTCCCTCGCTGCCAGCTTGTTAGCTCAGATCTTCGCCCAAAACGTCAAGAAAAATAACAGAGAAATTAACAAAAAGCCCTCTGACTTAACTCAATTGGAATATTTATTTTGAAAAATTTATTAAATTAGAGAACAGGAAACCCACTAAATAAAACCAGCCAGGCTGGCATTTGTCTTCCTTGGAACATGGCACTCTCTTTTAGTCATGTTAATATTTAGCTTCTCTCTTTTCCATCTTTACGTATTTATTTTTATGAAGGGCTGGGATATGACTAAGATCATTACACGTGTAACACTGCAGCGAAGTGATAATGTGTTTAAGGTTAAACAGGAGAAACATGACATTTGACTAATAAACTTTTTCCTGTGTTGTGACTCCATAAACAAAGGGAAACACAGCGCTGCTGATGCAGAGAGGAAAGGGGATCTGTTTTCCCTTTTTTTTTTTGCAAGGCATTGTCTCCTACACACCGTACCGTTAGATACAAAGAGGCTGCGCTGAATACAACAGATATGAAATGTGTGATGTTCATTTTAAAATTACAAGTACAGCCCGCTATTGACCATCTAATTATGCTGAGTTCCATTTATAAACATAGCTAACCACTAAGTTTATAGAGACTTTTTGTGCTGCTTTAATAGGATATTGATCGAGAGCAAGGTTTGAGTGGACTGCCATTGAATTGTGTAATGGCATACAAAAGGCAAGGTCACGGCAACTGTTCACTCTATGCCTGCAGTCTATTTTTTATTATAATCTTTTTTTTCTTCTTCTCATAGCCAAGCTCAAATAGAATATTTGGGATAGCAGCGCTTCGCTAAGGAATATAGAGTATCTTTTTTAAATGTTAATTTTCGTGCTGCTGACTTCTTTAACAACCTTCACTAGCGCAATGCTTAGTATAGCAGAAAACATACAGGCTGCTGTTGGGAGAGAGCTGCTTTATCCCTCACGCACTCAGCGCTGGGATCTCTGCACAGGAAAGTTTCTCCCCTCCCAGGCTGCAGGAAGGCAGCAGTGTCCTTACAGACCTGCCTGGCCCAGACCGCGCACCTCGCGGTGGGGCTGGCAGAACATTCCCCACAATTTGTTTTGGCTATGCCTGGCCTCTTGATGAGAGGTGGGAGGAAGTCGTGTTTCCTCCGCTGCACCCACGCTCCGTGCTGGGAGTGGCAGCAATTTACTTTCACTTCTCACGTGTACCCGTGTGGCAGTGAGACCAGCTTCAGCCCCTGCCAGCAGCACCCAGCCGGGGAGATCTCTGCCTCCTGCTGCCTGCCAGGGCCTGGCTCAGCGCTCCATGAATGCTCAGCTCCGCTGCAGCAGCCGCCAACCACAGCGCGGCTGCCTCGAGCCTGGCGCTCACTGTGCCAGCAGCCTCGGTGCTGCAGGATCCCCGGCTCCTCCAAATGCCTTGGCCACAAAATCACCTCTTACCTGCGGAATTAGCATAACTTCCAAGGATAATTAGCGGAACCATTTCTGTGTTTATACAGAAGTGGTGAGCAACTTGTATGTATGCTTGTGTGCTTGTGGTTTCCCTGGCTCATTACAGGGACTAGGAGTCACCCCACATGCTCCTTGCAGCTCTTCACTGCTCGCAGCTAACGCCTTAAAACTCAAAGCGTGGCATTTTCAGTCCAGGGTGCAGTGAGAATTCCCTTGTTTATCAGCATGAGGAATGATGTCATTTTGACAAATAACACAGCACAAAACAAATATGTTTCATTTGGCTCTAGCGAATGTTCATAAATCCTAAATCTTTCTTCACATCCTGGGCAACGCAGTTTATCTGGCTGTCTGAAGGACCTCCAAGAGAGGAGATCTTCCCAGCAGCTCTCTGCACAAGAGCACATGGTGCAGACTCAGTCTAACCGTGACTAACCTTGCCTCTGCCCCCCAGCCTCTGCCAAGCATGGGCTCCCACCCAATGGGACCATAAGCCAATAGCAGCAACCAAGTTCCCAGCCGGTATCTCTCACAGAGGGCCTTCCCATGCAGGTATTTTCCTACTCGGGGCACACAGGGTTTGCTTGGTCAACAGGCTGCTCAGTCCACAAAGTTGAATATCTTCAACTCTTCTGCTTCTGAGAATGTTGGTGTCAGCCTCTCTAGAGATGGGAGAACGAATTCCTCCACTATATGAAGGGTATCTGGGGTGGACCGACACCACCTCCAAAGCTGCTCACACCTTCTATGTACTAATAATGTAAGACAGCTTGGTCTGCAGCATCCACAGCAGATCGGATCGAGAGAGAATGAGCTGCTTTTCAGGTGAACATGAATGATCTACTTTCTCTATTCTACGGGGCTTTGCAAGATTCAGTAGCTGGGTAGCATGTCGAAAGAAAATCTCCACCTCCAGGACTGAAGAAAGCAGGCTTCTGTTACCAAAGCAGTCTAGACTGGTTCAATAGCCCACAGAAAGTGTGACGATCAGAACTGATAGATAAGATAGACAATGGTAACAGCTGACCTTTCGCTTGATTAATTAATTCCTTAGATTTGCATGACTGATACAACTGGCTACTACTTGAGACTCTGTGCCATGCTCAACTCTGAGAACTTTAAATAAACCTGGAACACAAATTGCTCCCAACAGTATTTCCTAAGAGTAACTTCAGATATCAGCAGCAAGTCACAAGCCAGTTAAAACCATGGGAAATCACATATTTCTATCATTATATTATCAAAAGCAAGCATGGAAAGGATAATGGCAACAGGCACACACAAAGATGACCTCTGGAAAGCAGAGAAGGAGCACATGAGAAGGCAGCGGAGACTAAACATGGGGGCTGCTTATGGACAGGCAGGTTGCTTCCCTAGCCAAGATGGTTTTAAAGATGTAAGGACTTTTTTCAAAGTAAAAGCCAGGGGAATGGACCGAGGACATTTTGACTGCTCAAACTACAGACTTAATAGCTGCCGGTGGGTCTGGATAATGGCTGCTCATAAGCTGAGCTCCCCAGCATGACTCATGAACTGGTCTCAAATGAAGACATGGGAATACATAAACCACCCAGCAAGAGTTATATTGAAAAGCACACTCTTTAAAAGCCCTTACATGCCAATTTAGGCAAATATGCAGCAATTACTTTGTTGCTCCATTATGTTAAATTATTCTTTGAATATTAGCATGCAAATTCATACTGACTTCGCTGGGAATTTGTTGCTAGACTCTACACTAAATGAATCCTACTGGGTAGCCATGGTATGTCAGTCTGTGGACTTCTCAGACCTCACTAAGTAAACAAGGTTACGGCTGGTCAGTACATGTCTGGGGCATCTCCAAGGAAAATCCAGGGTGCTATCAAAAGCACTGCAGCTAAATCAGTTGCTGGCATTCTTCCCTCCGAGTCAGTTCTGAAGTGCTATCCCGATATGCTTTGGGGACACTATTTTTGGTAGAGGTGCTGGCTTGTGGACAGGGTATAAAACATAGGTCTTGACCTCCCAGGATTATTGAAGAGCCCATGAAAAAGAGCGCAAACGCCCATGCCTGGGGCAGACAAAGAGCTGGATCTTTTTATTTTGACTACCATCACCCCTTTTTATTTTAGATGAAGCTCATGCCCATCCTGCTCTCTCTGTTTGCAGTCGCCCTGCGCTTTGGAGGTGGTACATTTCAATGGAAAGCAGAGGGAATGTCTCAGACGCAGCTCATACTTTGTTTGCAAAAGACGTTGAATGCTAGGATTTTTGATGCATGATGTTTTAGTTTAGTTACAATAAAATATCTTGGAAAACTAATAAGCAGGAAACATGACTCTCATGAGGTCAGTGCCAAATTCGCGGGGGGGTTGGGACTGGGACGGCTGTACGGCTGTAAGTCCTGAAGCAGTGCAGTTCACTAGCAGCCCTGTCCCCTGCACACATGAAGCATGGCTGACAGAGTCCAGAGGCAGTTCTGCTGTGTAGTGCTCCTACGGTGAAGATAAGATTGTGGTGAAGTGGGATGCCTTGCAGGGGGGGAGGGAGAAGCCTCTGGGCTTGAAAAGCCTCGTGCTGTCGCACTGGAGTAACATGACATGACAGGGAGGCATTCAGAGACTGGAGAGAACATGGCTTTGTCCACCATGGCTGCAGCTACCAGCAAGGTAGTACATGTAGCACAGCAAGTTAGATGTCAAAGTCCCTGTTTAAGCACTTCGGTAAGTAAGTGAACTGTTTACAAACTTCTGAGTCCTCCTGACTTTGTCCTTGTAACAAAACTCCCACCAGTTCTCAGGGAAGGGAACTCAGAAGAAATAGCTTCAAATTTTAATCTGCCTCTCTCTCCTGTCCATATACCTCTCACACCCACATATCTCCCACTGTTTGTGCTTTTCTTGCAGCTTCCTATTTCTGACTACAAAGCCAATTTACAAGGGAGTGCAAGCCTTTCCAAAAGAGGAAATAAAACAGGAAAATCCTTACAGAAAGCCAGTGTTCTGACTCAAAACCACAGCTTCTTTGCTGGGGTTGTGCCAGTTAGTTTCCAGCCCCAGAATCTTTACGTTCAGAGCTATATGTTCACATATTCCTGCTATCCAGGAGAATCATTTTTATCACTGGCTGTACTGAATGGATTGGTTACAAACCTACGGTACAAAAGGGACACGCAGTTGAGTGGTATTCCTAGAGCTGTGGCAACGGTGGGAATGTAATACTCCTGCATGGCTGCAGAGAAGATCCCCAGAGCACTGGTACCTACAGCCCTGCTTCAGCATATCAGAGGTTGTCCATGCTCTCTCCTTGGACCATCTGGATTATGTCATAGCAAAATACAATCAATGCGCCTTTGATCAATGGAACAAGGTGGTGACAGGTACTCTTAATTCACTGTTGTTAGTGAATATCGACAAGCCTGTAATGATCATGCTGCAGTGTGTCATTCATGCTGGGGGCATTAGCATTCTTTAAAGGTCAAAAAACAAACCCTTCTACAAGACAGAATTCCATACAGTTAAGGGAAAATGCAAGAACTTAAAGAGCTGCGCCCCTGAGCAACTGAAATCCCACATCTTCAGATGGTGAAGTAGTTGGCATTAGTTACAAGTTCATTAATTTCCAGGTGTACATGGAACGGATGAACACTATGTGGAGAAGTGGCACGAAAAAATTGCTGGTTGAAGCACACAAATGATTGGGTTTGGTGAAAACAGACTTTGGATCACGTAGGAGATCCACCAGCAGGCTGACCTGCACAGCCCTATCTCTGCACCCTCACACAGCGGCCGCCCATTTTCAGCTGAGTATCAGCTCAGCTCGTCAACTTGCACATGCAAGTTTGCAGCACTTTTTTTTTGTTTAATATCAATTTCCTTCTTGATCTACAAGCTTTCATTTTCCAACATTAAAGGATGTAGCACATAAACAGGGTCCCCCAGAGAGAAGCAGTGGGGAGGGACTCACAGTTTTTGACACTGTTTCTGAACTGGGGAAGAGACGTGATAAAGAACCTGGGATTGCAGAAACCGCACGAAACAGCCACCAGATGATACTTACTTTGTGAGACTCTTACTAGCTCGGTCACACTGAAAACACCTGATGTGACAAAACTGTCCTGGAAGCCCAAATGTCCTACAAAACAAACAGAGTGAGAGAACCGCGATTAGCTTCAAGCATTTAATGACAGTATTCTCAAATACTTTGCTTGCATTTACACTTAAAATGTGACATCTAATTTCCCACTTAGCAGTAATTATTGTTTATGTAGGTGGGTAACTAGTCATACAGCTACGTAGGCTGCTTTGTGGTTTCTATCTAGAGGTTAGGAAAGCTAACATGACACATCAGCAGGGAGATTTTTACATGTTAAAGCATCTCAACAGGAAATCTGAAACAAAAGAGGACTATTTTAATAAACGGTTACCTCGGATGACCCCTAATGACTTCACAATAGAAATGAAAATACTGTACCTAGGAAACAGACAGGACAGCTAAGTTCCATAATCGTTTTAAACATTATTCTCTAAAGAAACATCTGATCAGGATTATCTACCCATTCATTCAAACAAAACAAGATTTAAAGATGTACTCTTCATTTTCTGAGGTTCCACTGGGGAAATCTTAAAAACGAGGCTGGTGAAAAAAATTAAACGAGTGCCTTCCCATCAAGAAAACCCAACGTTTAGAACGAGCTTTCATTAGAAAAAAGAAAACAAATCTATGCACGGGAAAAGCATTAAGCTGGAACTCGGAACTGCCTTTAGGAACCGGGGTGCACCCATCCACGCTCACCCCCCCTGTGCAAGGAATGCTTCTACGCTTGGTATCAAAATGTTATTACACTTTGCATAACACTATTTTCCTTCTTCTCTGAAAACATGTCTACCACCAAATGTTCATTTAATTTTCACGGCTATGATCAATGACAAAAGGAGCAGCTTCCAGGCTGCTGCCCAGGGTAGGCGTGTGAGTGGGCTGCGGTGGTTCACGCGGGGCGTCGCTGGACCTTGATGAGAGGCTGCGGCGGGGCCAGGCTGACCTCCTGCTTTTGAAATCGGGGTCAGAGGAGAAATCGCAGGATAAAGAGATTATTAAAAGGACTGTAAAGTCCTGCTTGCCCGCGGGATAAGTGGCGTACCTTTTAAGATTGTCCTACTTAGAGTCACTGATTCCACAACAAGCGCACATATATTATTGAATGTTTTGCAGGGGCACCATCTGCTCCATTGTTAATTGTTTTTCAGATGCACCAGGATTTCCCTACGTTCAGTACATTGCACCACGCAGCAATACCTGCCCACCTCCTCAGACCAAGCTGAGCCTGAGGATTAATGCGAGTTTGCTCTTCGCCTTTCTTTTGGTGCTGTTTCCAAAGAAACGAATCTCACTGCCGTTTCCTCTTGCAGAACACGAAGCACGAGGAAGGCACTTTGCATGCGGGACCGCACAGGGCAAAGGGTTGGGGTCAGGGAAAGGCTCGGGGAGGCCCTGGGGGAGGTCAGTGGCTCTCCCAGCCTCCGGCAAATCCGCACCCTGGCAGACAGACCCTGCCCTGCTTCCGAGAGGCTCCTCAGTGCCAGATGAACGCAGTTGCTGAGCTAACAGACTTGAGACAAGTTTCTGCATCAGGCACGTGTTGTTTTTTTTTTTTAACTTCAGCAATAATGATGAGTTCTCAGACTGTGTATATGTATATCTCTGGGCATCCTTGTGTATGTGTATATACATATGTATTATGTACACAAACATATAAATATACACAAATCTGTCATGCTCCAGCTGTAGATAAATGTACTATAAAATATTGAAATTGATGCTGAAATTCAACACAAACAAATTCCTCAATCTGCAAACAAGGTTTTTATTTACAGCAAGAGAATAAATTTTTTCTCTACTTCAAACGGGAAAACGTTCCTACAAGCTTTTATTTTTTCCTTATTTTCCACTTAGAAAGAGCTCTCGGATAATTGTAAATGCCTTTGCCTCATCTGCTTTGTATTTTGCTGCAATAAAGGTGATGACTGCATCATTCTGCTTTTTAGAGACGGTTGCTGGCCCTACACAATGTTTGCTCATTGACAATTTCCCAAGTATTTTTAATATGAAGACCTACTTTTCATATGCTGCAGCAGACCTGCCTATTGAATTAAATGATCTGTGAATTAAAAATAATTCTCTTAGGTCTTCACTGAAACCACTCATGTGCCTAAAATTAAGCATATGCTTAAGTGCCTTGCTGGATGGGGGCCAGGACGCTTACTACTCCGCAGAGCCCTTCACAGGGAAGCCAGCCTATGCTATGTAACTTCTCACACTGTGCTCATCATGACGGTATCTGAGCAACTTCCAGAAGTGCATTCAGCAGTACTATGAACATCTGTCACGTGTTGGGTTTTTTTTCACCATGTACCATGCTGGATCTGCTCCGGTGTCCACTTCCACCTGCATCTCTCAGGCAGGTTCCTAGCACACGATGAGTGAAGGTGAGATTTAAATAGGTGGAAATAAATCCCAGCTAAGGTAAGACCGATGGCTTATTTTTAAAGGGAAAGCCTAAAGCCTTTTGTAATCATTCAGTAAAAACTGTAGTGTGGCTAACCCCCTCCTCCCCCCCAGCCTGAATTTAGCAAGCCCAGGCAAAACCAGACATGAAAATGCAGCATAACGGCTTTCAATACACTTTACATCTCAGGGTCCCCCTGTGTATGAGAAAAATTGATTAAGTTAGCTTGGACCTGGTAACTCCTATTATTCATAACATCTGATTTTGCTGAGTATACCAAAAATGCCTGCTTATTTCTGTAGGAACATTTCTTATCTGCGTTCACGTAATAGCAATCATTAAACAGCAGCAGCTAACTAGAGTGGTTAGATTTTCATCCTCCAGTGCTGAAAATAAACATTTCACAAATGAAAGGCGGATTTCACAATGCTGCCACTTGTTGTTTACTTATAAACGTTAGGAAATCAGGGACTCATTTAGCCAATCATTTATAATGTGTTGGTACCCACAGAAGCGATGCCCTTGGCTAAGAGCTGTATCTTGAACTCATTCTGATGGATGGTTGGTCTCTGAATTTGCAGTTCAGTGGAACTCCATGAAAGTTTAAAGATTTGCCTGTACGGCTCAGATTGCAAAATCCAGGCCTAAGACTGCAGGTTTTGCTGAGCAGAGATAACAGTGCAAGAAGAGAACAAGAGAATCATGATAAAGAAGCTTGACAAGCCAATGAAGAACGGCTGGGTGCTATCAGGATTGACAAAATATGGAAAGGAAACATTCTGCACCTATTAACAAAGGTCAAAATGCAAAACCACATCAATTTGCTTGTGCTACTTCACTCTGAGTGAGAAAAATATAGGTAAAGTCAAGCAATTACATATGCAGATGTGAGCACTAAAGAGCTCCTTTACTGAAAAGATGATTAAACATCTTGAAAGCTTGCAAGATTTACTTCTCATACAGCACTTTACTGGAAAATGTGCACAGTGATACTTTTGCTAAATATCCCAAAGATAGGATGTGGAAATTGCTGTATGTGATCTAGTTATCACTACAGCTTTGTGTGACAGTCACGTTTTGGTAGGAGAGCAGGTGTTCAAAATGAGGATGAGAGAATTTTTACTCACGTTATAACAAACTACCGGAGCCCATTCACTGAAATTCTGGGTATAAATTAAGACACCTGGGTAGCCAAGGCAGCCCTGACTCAGCAAAGCAGTGACAGCATGAGCTTCTTTTTATTCCTGTGCTTGACTAAAGCACATGCTTATCCAGGCTGACAAAGAAAGATGAGCTGACAAAGCTAGGCGGGTACTTTAGGATATTGTTGAATCTTTGCTTCCAACCCAAGTCTAGCCCTGCAGGAGTTACGTCAGCACACAAAAACTCACTTTGGCTCCTGAGGATGGTTTCTTTTCCCCTAGAAAAAGTCGGGGACCAGTCTCATGAGACCACGCTGAGTCAAGCAGATCAGGATACCGACTAATGAACACTCAGCACTGCCCAAGAACACATTTGATATAATGTACAGATATGATGCAATACAGTCATAGCAAGTAAAATGTGAAAACCGTCTTTACACATCCTGATGACTGCTTTAATTGGGAAGAAAATTCATAATGCGATTTACATATTCTTTTAGATCCCAGTAAAAGAACCAGAAGAAAAGGCTTGAATTGCTAAAGCCTAATTCTGATCTCAAAGAAATTTTAAACAAGTCTTTCTACACTGATCAAATGAAGTTTCACCTAATTTTCTCCTAATTTACTCTGGCAGAGGAGGCATCAGGATTAGGACTTGTTGTCTAATGCTATTTGTTTTGAATTATTAAGCAAACATTCCGATTTCAATGAGTAAACGTGTACAAAGGCAACTAACCTTCGTCCTAAAATCTAGTTTACAGGGAGAGTATTGTCTGCCTTCCCAATTAATGCTGCAAAAAGGAGTCTCAGACGTTGATCGACCAATCAAGAGCTTGTGTTGTAGCTTGAGAAAATCATGACTGATGCAATTACTTTTATGTAGAAGGTCTGAATATGGTCTACAGGTTAAAGTTCACTGGGTTATTGTTTCTTAATTGAATATCAGAAGATGTTTTCAAGGTGCTCAAGGTATTATTGTTATTTAATCAGCAGGTCTCTTTGTGTAATCCCACAATATTATTTTCATTACAAAACAGTCAGATCGCACCATAAATATGCGAGGTATTTTCTAAAGAGAGATACAGCTGGTTTCCAGAAACCCGAAATTAAGGAATAATGGGGAAGAGTTAAGCCTTTGGAAATGAAAAAGTCCAAATCTCGTTACTCCTCTTCCTCTGCAGTCCGAAGAACAATGCACTAAGCTTTGGAGAACGGCTTTTTGGGAAACCAATTCATTGCCGGTAGTTTGAAACCACACCGCAAGTCCCCCAAACTCGCAGCAAAACAGTTTCTAAAGCCTTTTTATGTTTGGCATCTCACGATACGTAGCCATCTTAAGACCTTAAAATAGTAATAATCAATTAGAGTCTCAAGCCTATTATCTTAACCAAATGCCTGATTAAAAGAAAAGCCCTCTCTGCTCAAAGTGCAACTCGATTCCTTTTGGTTTTATCCTCTATCTAATCCCATGTTTCACAAACAATGTGAAGCAATAGTATTGATTAGAAAATTAATGTCTGTATCACACAGCACACGCAGGCCTTGGGAGAGAAGACGTTATCAGAGGGAACCCGGATCACCCCGAGGACTCCCAAAAGATCAGCTTTTCCACGGCAGCACTGGGAAGGAGCGTGTGAGTGACAGAGAGAGCCCTAATCTGCATTCCGCAGCAGAAAGCAAAAGACAGAATGTATACATGTCAGTCAAGGCCTTCATAGCATTAACTCTCAGTTTAATTGGGAGGGGAGTTCATTAAGCATGGGCTGACCAGCCTACTGCACCCACAGGGTCTGCACTCCTTCCAGAAGCACAGCCCTGGGCATGGCGAGGTGTCCACGTGCACGCACAGGGAGCGGGATGAGCTCACTCTGCTGTATGTCCATGTGCACACACACATTGTTGGATGCATTCACCTCCCTGCTCCCTGCAGGGCAGGTGTGGGGGCTGGGGGCACCCCAGCATTGAGCATCCTGAGAACTTGTGCTGCTTGCTTTGTATCTGAAGCACTGTGGGGACTGAAGCCTGCAGGGCTCTGTCTGAGCTCTCACTGCTCTGGCTCAGATGGAAGGCACCATGAAGCGGTACCCATGGTACAAAAGGTAGCTGTAACCAAATCTGCATTTACTAACAGATATAGATCTCCCATATATAGATCTCCAGAGCCGGCATAATAGCCTCATTTAATGGCATTGTACCAAATGCACTCCTCAAATTTGTACAGGATAAAGCTTTAGTGGTAGATCATGCTACATTTTTAATTCACAGACTTTTTATAGAAGAGTTAAGCACAACATAATACATTAATGGTGGGTCCGAAACCTCTCTTTTTTTCCCCAACAAACACTCCCGCTTATATTTCAGCCTGTTATTTCCTATTTAATTTTAATGCCGCAGCAACAGCTCACCTTGGCCAAATGACACATTTTCCTAGGAAATAAATGGCCCCCGCAGCACGCCGGCTCTGTTCTCCCCAGCTCACCTACCTGGTGCTGGCGGAGGATTTAGGAAGCGCCAGAACTTTCTTTGTGGCCATGGCAGAATGGATTAGACCGTCCAGGGCATGTCGTGTCAGTACAATAGAGGAACACTTTTAAGACTTTAAAGTCATGTAATACAATTCTAGGCTGGATCTTTCTTGTTAAAAAAAGTAGAATGGGAGTGATTGAAAGAGAAAAGGGCCAATATTTGACAACAGAAATCAGCATAACCTCCTAACAGCGGCAGTCATGGATGACTGCCCTTTGACCCGGGGAGATTATGTGGGATTTCAATGACAACAGCTGGAAGTGAGCATGTGAGAATAGAGAACACAGATCTGAGGCCTCCTACAAAAGACTGCACAATCCCTGCCCAGATCAGAGTGTTGATTAGAAATTGTTTCCTGGTCCTGGCTTAATAGAGTGTGATAATGAAAGTTTTGTTAACCCTTCACAGTATGCAAAACCACTGCTAAATCATTTGCCTTTTTTTAAGATAAATGGTCTGCATGTAGCAGACAGGAAAACTCGGAGCTGCTCCTGTCTTCCTCTGCCCTGTGCTGCTGCTCAGCCCTGCTCAGTCTGCATGCTGTGCAATGCCTGCACCGGGTACATCCACGCATAAGGATGGGTGTTACGGATGAGAAGGGGAACCCACGAGCAAAGTCTCACTACGTACAGCCTTTCACGCTCACGGCATTTTGGAATCCTTAATAATAGCACCACCTCATTATTATTTCAGTATGTGTCATCTGGGCTGCAAATTAATAAAGGCGGACCTGAGCAAATGTGGTGCCAGCCTGGCTGTGTCACTGGCACCACCTGCACGGGTCCACAGCAGCCTCAGCTCTTAGGAGACACAGCTCATTTTATATCTAAGTACAGAGATACTGGAATTAATGGCAACATATTACTCTTAATGAACCGATCACAGATTGGAATCAATCATGTCAGGCTTTGCCCAAGCAGAGGACACAAGGATAGTTCCTTCCCCTGGAAGATAATGGTCTCAAAACACTGAAAGCCCTTCAAGTTCACGTTTAAGGACCTTGCACAATGGAAGTCCTTCCAAGATCGATGAGATGTGGTGTGGTTTTCATTTCTGATGACACCTAACATCGTGGGGTACTTTTCCAAACTCATCTGGGTGAGAAATCAGTTAAATGCAATTTTTGGATGTAATGATGAAAACTAAGAATCTCCATTTCCACCATATAGTCAATCTGATAAATAAATTAACTGCATTAATACCGATACGAGGCCTATAGTTTGAAAAACAACAGATGTCTTAAATTAGCATATTTCTGTTTCAGGTCTTCAATCCAAAAAGCAAATACTAAAGAAGAAAAAATCATTACAAATGGTCATACTCATTTGGCAGCTGATATAATAACGAGCTCCTCAAAAGCCTTCCTAAGTAAGAGAGATGCATTCTAACTGGGATGATCATTATAGAATACTTATGGCATCCAACAACCAGAAGAGTAATAAAAAATAGGCTTGCCTCCTCGAAATCATAGTATGGAGTTATTTCTCTTCATGTTTTCACAACAGCCCCAATTCCAAGAGCAATGGCTGCCCGTGCTCTGTCTCCTGTCCTCACTCCCACCCAAGTTTAACCACTGTTCTGCCTGTGGATTTGCAGGGAGCTGCTCTAAGGACTGAGGGTTAGTAGGAGACAGTGCTGTGAGTGCATGCCCGAAGCACAACCCACAGCTCTTCACACCGAAGGACGAGTGCCATGTCACGTATGGCAGATGAGCACGGTGCTTGCTTGCTTTTGTGCTACCTCAAATGAGAATTTGTTCTAGAGCGTTAATACCGTCACTACTACTGCTGATGTTGAGTGTAAAACATCTGTGTGACAATAAATGTAAAGATTCCTAAAAACTGGTGTGGAATACTTGGGTATTCAGACTAATCATGGACTGAAATAAGCGCATTTGTTTCAAATCCTGTTTATAGCACCGCAGCCCTTCCCTCCCTTAAATCTTCCTCTTAACCATAGTGATGTTTATTGAATACCTGTCATTTCTCCAGCAGCATGTGCCAGCAGCGGCTCACCAGTGCCAGGCTGCATGAAAACCCTTCTGTCTCCTATTCTCCGAGGGGCTCCCTTAGATCAACCACTCACCATACCCAATACGCTGAAACCCATAAATTTGCAGATACAGCAGTCAAAATTCTTAACAGGAAAGTGCACCCATTTTGCCCAGTGTAGCATACTGAAATATCACATGGTGAGAAGCATTTCTCACCATGTGTAAACTGTCAATTTGATTTGAAATTAAAATTTTTGATTAACATGAGCATTTCTGAGCCTCCCGCTGGCAGCAGCCCTATTGCTGAAAAGTGACATGATTTGTGACACACATGCTGTACAGAAGCCCCATGCCAGCAATTGTTAAACCCATTTTCATTCTGCTTTAATACGGTATGACACTCAGGAAAATAATTTTAATATTTAGGAGAAAGAGGGTAAAGGCTTAAGGAGCAAAGTCCTTCATGGGTGGAAAGCGGGATTAGGGCAGCACGACAAGCAGCACGGAGGTCTCCATGTCTCACAAGGCACGTCTCCTTTCAGCAACGGGACCATCTGCAGGAGGCTAAGAAAGGTCCGTAGGAAAGCACAAAGCCTCCTTTTAAATACAGTTGATATTTCAAGCACAGCATGAGGTGCTCTCCACCTATGAATGCTGAGATGCTTCTGCACGGGGAAACGCTTCGACTTCAGTGATTAAACCCTCGGACGGGAGGTAGGGTCGTCTGGTTTCCACAGGGCCTGTTATTTTTCCATGTTTACCACTTCCCCCAGCAAGTACCAGCAGTCCCTAGCATCTACACGGCGACTCACTCACGGAGGAGGAACGTTTTGTGACTATTACAACTTCTGAGCCCAGGAATCTCCCTCTTCATCAGGGCAGTGGGAAGATTTCTGCTAAGCAGTACCAAGAGAACACAAGAACTGGGGCACTTCTGCAGCAACGGCTTTTACGGCAGCGACAGGCTCATGCAGAAGACAAAACTTCAGTGGGGATTTTCATGAACGTAAGCCTGTGTCACTGTTGCAAGCTGCTGACTCAACTGTGTCACCTGCCTGTTTCTGAGAGTGGATCTCTTTTTTCCAGTAACATCGTGTTCTGGGGAAGTTTATCATGAAACAAGTATCACGAACAGTCATTCTGAGCAGCAGAACAGCTTTGATAAGTGTCGACACGCATCTGACTTTTCTGCTAGCTCCTAACACTGCTCATCACATTAAACACTCAGCTCTGCTGGACTCTGCTCCTAGTAAACACGGAGCCATTCCTAATTGCCATAGTACAGAGAGGGAAAAAAAAAAAGTGGGATTTTAAAAATAATATTAGATGGTGAAATGAAATACCAGCGTGATTCAGATGCAGTGGAAGTATTCAGTCATGAGCAGAAAGCTGTGGGCTCGTTTATGTTAATAACAACGCCTGAGAATTCAATCTGCATGAAAGATGTGGTCCTCAATAAAGCCGTGATATATAGTGATTGTAAGTATGTAGATTCTTTTAAATAAGCCTTAAGTTTAAATAAGCGTTCTGTATAAACACCTAGTTTTAATTAGTATATTGCCAAGAAATTATACAACTCGACTCAGTGATGCTGTAATTATTTGGGGATCCATAAAGCCCTCCCTCGGCGGTGGCAGCTAGCTGTGTCCTCCACATGCTCTGCAGACATGCACAGCTCAGAGCTGAGCCCGGGGAGCCCGAACCCCTGCGGACACAGAATGGGAGGTCTATAAAAAGTGGTGTGATTTTTTAATTTTGACAGCAAGTGGAAGAATTCTCCATGAGGAGGTGGCAGGGCAGGGGCTGGTGATGGCAGCAGCTCTCCTGTGCTGTGCCAGGTGATGGGACACAAATCCGGCTCTGCATCCTCTCTTTCTCCCTTCCTGGCACCCCTCTGTCTTCACACCAACACTCTTAGAAAAGACCGTGGCCGGACACTGCAATAGTGGAAGCTGAAGAAATATCTGCTGAAGATTAGATAGCATGAAAGCAACTCGAAAACAAGGGCTCTGGGCATGGATGTAAGTCATGGGATCAGCCAGCTCCATCTTTCCACATGGGCTTTCCTCTCCCCCAGAACTGCTTCTTGCACCTTATCTGCTGACAATACCAGCGAGCAAACTTTCATTCACAATAAAATCTATGCAAATGGTACTGCTCTATTCACTGATTGTTCTTTCCCTTGCACCGCTGGGAGTTTTCTGTGCAGAAGGCTCCTTTACTCCTCACAAAGCAGAACGACCTCCTGGCTTGGGTAATTTTGGTCCCAGGAAGGCTGACCCCCACCAGGCTGCACTCCCACTGTCCTTGTGGCCCAAGAGCCACAGTTTGACAACACACATAGCTCCCGAAGTTGTAAGCAAAAAATAAAGGATTTAGAAAAGAGATCCCCGAATCCTAACCCAAATAGAGTCAACCTCAAATAGAGTCGAGTCCTAGGCAGACGAGGAGCCTATACAGACCTAGAAGGAACACAAGTCCTCCAGTGGAGATCCAGGCTCTCCTGTCTCGATCTAGATCCACTCTGAACTACACCAGACCTCTGCCTCCTCCAGTACTTTAGAAGCCTCACAGGCTCATCAGCTGACCCCTCAAGGAGTGATGGACTCAGGCTGGGGCAAATGAATACGCTAAGAGGAACAGCAGCATGTTAGTGGGTATGTCCCCCAGGCCTGGCCCAAAGCAGCAGGGTCAGTCCATTGAGAGGAGACTGGTGGATGTGCGATCTCTGCACAGCCAAGACTCTCTTTCTGTTTTGTTCTGAGTTTGTGTTTTGTAGGGCAGGATGCCCTGTCTACATTCCTTTACAGATGGAGAATGGACATTTATTAACAAGTACTCGGGCGCACAGCCCAAAACTCTAGACTCCTGGCATGGAACTGCACGACATAGAGGGCCAGTGACCCCCATTTGTGTTTACTGTACTTCTACAGACACATGTTGGTGTGATAGGGGCATTCACTTTCGCAGGTTCAGGCCAAGGTCAGGCCAGAACATGGACCAAATTTATTTTCTCTGTCTCTCTGTGTAAACTGCTCAGGCTGTAGCCCAAAGAGGGCCCCTGAGTTCATTCGCTGTGAGTGCATTTTGAGGGATTCAAGACTGACGCAGCAAACAGAAGGGGTGGAGAAGGACCTTCTCCCTCCATACCTAGCTCCATGTGCTGATCCTACGCGTGGCAGACAGGGTGGTTCTATGGGAGGTGCCTCCAGGGGTGACAAGGCAAAGAGGTGGGACACGTTGCCTCTCAGACCCTCTGACTCCTCCTCAGCAATCAGACTGGTGTGGCATGGTGTGATGTGCCAGAATGCACAAACGTGGCAGTGGGGAGGAGTCCTCGTGTCCTATCAGTATGGATTTTGGACAGTCTGAAGACAGTGCAGAGGTTAGGACTTCAGATTTGGATCATGCTTACCAGCCTGGATCACCCTAGCTGGATCAGCCACCAGGTGTGTCCTAACAGCACTCTGCCTGCAAATGTTGCCCTGTGACTGTCTGTATGTGAAAGGCAGAACCTTTGCTGGTCAGCAGCAGTAGAGCAGGCAGAAAGAGTGAAAATGAAAAAGGAATTTCACTCAGAGGGACCTTCACATTAAACTAAAGCAACTCAGGTAAAAAGGAAAGCCATCCGTTATGGCTTGTAATGAATGCATAAGCAGCCATTTCTTCTCCATTCCTTCTTTGCTTGTGTTACTGAAATACAGAAATAAAGGCTAAAATAATGATGGATGGATTCTGGACGACTCAAAGTTCAATTCAGGATGGATGCGATCCCAACATTTCAGATTCTTATCTCATCGTAATTGGAATAGCTGAACCTCTCTTGTCTGCAAAATTAGGCGAGACATCCTGTGAGAATGGGCTCTTTTTCACAGCAGTTTAGTCCCCAGACACATAAAAGAATGAAAACAAGAAACAGAACAGAACATTTTTGCTTTTGAGTAATGGCTGCATACGGGCCGTTCAGAACAAGGCTTCACTGGAAGAGTTGAGGAGGAAGTTCCTCCTGCCAGTATGCCCATCCCTAGACGCATTCCTCCACAGAGCACATAAACACTTCTCTAAAAAGATAATTTATCTCAGTAACTCCCATTCTGCAGAAGGGAAAAACAGTGAGGATAGTACAAGTGGGTGGTATTTAGACCGTCCAACCTCCTACCCTGGAGAAATCACTGAAGACCACCACATGCCCTGCAGGACCCCGCTTTGCTCTCGCAGCCTCAGTCCTTCTCTGCCTGCTCCAGGCTTGCTGGGATGTGTGGGGGAGCGGTGGGGGCTTCCTCTAGCAGCAGTCTCAGGTCCAGAGAAATTACAGGATGAACCTGTAACATCTCTGTTTAAAATGCCCCGAGGTTCAAAACACAAAGAGAGGAACTCCCAGAAGACCGAGCATCTCTGCTGACTATAGAGGGAGAGCCCAGATTTTAGGTTCGCAGCTGCTGCCCCATTTTAATGCCTCATGTGACGTGGGGTGAAATCCGAGCCTCAGAAGTTCATATACTATGTCAGCACAGGCCTAAAAAGAATTGCCTTCCTCCTCGTATTTTGTCATAGGCAATGCCTCCTGACATGCCATGCTTCCGTATCCTTACATTTATATCTCACCGCTGTTTTGTTTATAATTCAGAAAACTGTGAAGTACAAGTATTGCTGAGTTATCCTTGTGTTCCTGTCCTTCATCTGGTTCATTTGCAGGAGGGAATAATGATCTGTCACCAAGGTAAATTCATTACCCAGCAGATAATGCCACAGTGTTTCTGCTGCCCATTTCACAGTAAGACATTCTTTTTCAATGATGTTGCATCTCTGTTCTCGTGGGAACAGTTTACGGCTGACATAGCAATAGTAGTAATAACAACTTACATTTATATTGTACACAGGATGATCTTTACTTCTGTCTCCTTCTAACAGTGCAGGCTCCCAGTCCTACTGCAAATGCATCATTCATGGCCGTGACAGGCACAAATCTAGATTCACTAATACGGGGCTGCCTCATTCCTCAGCCCTTTGCTCAGGTTGTCATTTCCTTTCCAGACCCTTTTATTCTGCGCTTTGGAATTGTTTTAAATTGATTTGTGGACTGCTACCACACCACTGCTCTAAGTCTGCAAATCTGTGGGGTTCCCCTCTCGCCTCCAACCCCTGCCTGCTGCAGTCCATCACGCTGCTGCCCGCTCTCTGCAGCTTCTTACCTCTTCCCTTCCTCCCGTGGTTCAAACTATGCCATGGTCTGCTGTACAGTGAAATTGGCTCCCCTCTGCATGGCGTGGGGGACAGAGCTCGCTCTCTGCATTCTGCTATTGGAAATTTCCTAAAAGCAAATTCCCCGTGTTGTTTTTTTTTTCTTAAGGACTTTGAGGTAGAACATGTGGGAAAATTGCAGGTGGTCCACACTGCAAAGCTGGTCAGGTGGGGACAACCCACCGCCCCCCTCCCACTCCAGCAGGCTCTCAGATGGGCATGCAGCTGTCAAAGAGCCTTCTGCTACAGAAGGAGAAAGCTAACAGGAACAGAGGACTGAGTTCCTTGTGAGAGTGCTACGAGGTACATAAGAAGCATTCCTCTGTTAAGATCTTCAGAAATGCCAGCAAAGGGTTTGGCCCATGGAAAGATGGTGTCGACATCCTTGTGCCTGGCTGAGCATCGGCAAGGAGCTACCCAGCTCACCCAGCCAGACACCGCATTGCCTGGGTCCCTTTGTCACTCTGCAGCATTCTGGGGATAGAGGCAGTGCTGGCTGGGTGCCCGGGGGACCTGCAGACAGGGGTAGAGGCCCGGCCTCCCACTCTGCAAAGCCCAGAGATGCAGAGGAAGAGCACTTGGATTCCCTCTGGCAGCCCTGCCTTCTCCTCGTGCTGGCTGTGTGTGATGGTGTGCCTTGCAGAGGATCCCCTTGCTTCAAGTGCGAGTGAGGGAGGACGGGAGGTAACGATGAGAGACACTCTAAAATGATTACGTTAATTGAGCCTTATGAAAATGGAAAACAATGGCAGCGTGCAAAACAAAAAACGCTATAACCACGTACGTCTCTTGTTTACTAAAAGTGCTTCACTGACTACAGATTTACTCCGGGGCACAGCAGGAAACTTTTCTCCTTTAAATTTAATCAGCATGTTGGGCTTTGTGGGTTGTTTTTTTTCCTTTCAGAGAAAAACACCAGCGATCAGATCTGCGCTTCCCATCCACTCCTCAGCGCAGTGCCTGGAGGTGATAGTGTGAACTCGCTCAAGAATGTGAAGGCATTTTATAAATCATTTGGTTTCAGCGGGGGGGGGAGAAGGCTGAGGGCTGGTACAGTTTACAGCACACACTTTAGTTTCTTCAGTTGCAACAGTGGTTAACAAGAAAATGAAACAGACGACATGAAATGCACGTAGCGAGCAGCACCTCTAATCAACCAGCACCTTGCTACCTCTCCATAACCAAAACTATCCCAACTCAGAATGAAGTTGTCGAACTGAAGCTATGGCACTGACAGACGGGAAAAAAGGAGCTGAGCTGAGCAATGCAAAGTGCTGTAAACAACTCGCAGTGCTCGCTGTGAGCGAGATAATGGCAGCAACCGGAGCACGGCTCTGAGCGTGGCTCCGAGTGGGGCTCCTCACCTCACCTCCCTCTGCCGCGCACTGCGCTGCTCCTGGGAAGAATGTGTGCTCCACTGCAAATAAAAGTCTCCTTCTTGCTTTCCCAGGAACAGACCTGGTAATTTTCCATTCCACTCACACCACAGCCAGGCTTCAGAGGGGATTTTATTCTCTGTCTAAACTTTCTCTCTGCTTCCTATCTAGCAACAATTACAGCTAAAAAGTAGTAACTGCAGTTAAAGAGATAGTGTCTGATTAGCTGCAGAGGAGACGAGGCTCTTCCTGGGAGCCTGGTCTCATAGCAGTGCCTGCCCATGACAGTAACGATGATCTCACTTACGGCTTCACTTTCTGCTCCTCACTTGGACGTCATGGCTCATATTGACAACTTATGGCTAATGAAACAAATGCTACTCGGAAATCACCTGATGTAGCTACGAATCTGCATTATATGCATAAAGATTGTTTTGAGTGTGCAAACTGCATATAAGTACAAAGGCTGGAACTCTTTAAAAGGAAAATCACATTGTGATATACCTATAAAAACAGGTTTGATTCACACAGGCACTGTAACACACACAGAAACAGAGGGAAGTGTGAAATAACCACATACATCCTCACAGTGAATGCATGTATTTGGGAAGGACTGGAGTCAACAGAATACCTCCTGCTGGGGTCAGGCAGTCAGAACAAAAGAACACGGGACTTCAGTGAGAAAGCATGACTGCTCCTACACTGTGCTGCTGGACACGGCCACGGGGACCAGCCTCAGGTTTAGGTGCGATGGTCTCTGCTCTAACTGAGGGAAGTATGGAGGTAGGCAGAGATAAGGGGTGTCCTAAAGGCTGGGCTGGCAGGGACCCGAGCTGTGCAGTGCTGAGCCCCACAAGGTGTCAGCCTCAAAACACCGCATTCAGCCCCGCTGCAGCTTTCCCAGTGAAAGAGCCAGCACTGCAATAGCTCCTCTGCAGAGCACAGCCCCAAACACATGCTTTTTACATCCAGTGGTCTGACCACAGAGGGCGACGCTTTGGCCAACGCGGGGTGGCCGCAGGCAGTCAAAGCAGATTCTGCTGCTGGGATGCTGAGTGCAGAGCTCCCATTCACTGCCGGAGCCGAGTGGCACTGCTGCACAGAGATGCTACCTAAATAGATGTCAAGTAATGAATGCTTCGGGTAAGCGACTGATTTCAGAGTGTGCTTTTATCCACAGGCCCTGTATTTATAGTTCAAGCCTTTTCAATTAATACGCACACCCTATAAGAATTAAACTACTAATTATCACATTTTACCGTGGTTCACAGAACTTTCATCAGATCTAGTAAATGAAATCACGAGTTCAGCAGAAGAAGCTTTACTGCGCCAAATTATGTCAAGGGTATATCATGTTGATAATAAAAGATCACTTGGTTGGAAGCCTAACCTAGAAGGTTGGGGAGGCGTAAAAAGTTCACATTTTGGATCATGCTGCTCTGGCGTGGGCGTTCTGTGTTTTTTTTTCTTGATTATTGTGGAAGGCAATTCTCCTGCAAGTAAAATTTTCCCTTTGTCTTACATTACAGGCATTAGGAAATTCTTACAACGAAAGACAAATAGGTAGGTTCGGGGTTTTGTTTTGATAGTCACGCCTTGGCATCGCATATTCTGTCTCTTCCCACAAATAAACTTCCTTCTCCACTGGAGAGAAAATTAATATGAGGCCCATACCACAAATAAACTCCTTTCCCTAAGTGCCCAGCCTCTTGGTGGGCAGGCATGGTATTCAGAAGCATCCTCCATCCAGCCTGTGGTCCGCTCAGGCGGTAGCAATTACTGCCCCAACCCAACTCGCAGCTGTTAATTAAGCAGCAAAACTCTCCAGAAAAATGGGTTGCAGTTAAAACTGGGGAGGACTGCAGCCAGCCCCGAGGCACCGTGCAGAGCTGGCACTGCAGGAGGGGGATCAACTGGGGCACAGAAAGCCTTGACCCCACAGCTCTGGGGCGGGGAACACTCCTCGCCATGGCACGGCAGCTTCCCATGGGAAGCTCCTGGCCAGCCCACATCCACGCTGCCCTCAGCATGGCCCTTGCTGTTATCTTGTGGATAAATATACGCCAAGAGGAATGGAATGGAGCAACAGAGTATAAATATATTTTGAAACGACTTAGAATAATTGTGGCTGTATTTATGCACCTTATCCACTGGAAAGGTTCACTGCCTTTTTCCTGTACACACATATGTTGAAATAAAAATATATACCCTGGCCACACTTTTATTCCTCCTTTCCTCTGCAGAACTCTGCCACTCTGAGCGTAATGAACGTTTCATGTCTTTCAAGCACTGCTTTGTCATGCTATAAGCATTCATTTCATGCTTTGAATATTTCCTGTCATACTCGCCTTGGAAGATTTTTTTGTGGGAATGCTTTGCTTGTGAAGGTTAATGGCTAGCAGCAGTGAAAACTGAAGTCCTCTGTCAATCCTTTGGTCTCAGACACTGCAGGTCACTGATGAGAAACTCTCCCCTTGGCCCAGTGAGGCTGCAGTGCTGACCCCGGCTGACTACCGCCTATCTTGCCGACTGACAGCCAACACCCTTTGCTGTTGCCATCAGAGTCCCCTCAAGAGAGTGCCAGCTCCTGATAAGCAGGCTGAATCCCGAGCCCAGCTGAGCACCTGCTAAATCCTGGAAATGGTGAAGCAGCGCCTGACAATCTGGATCACAAAACCATTTGACTTTGTGCATGAGTCTCAATAAAAATATGGCGATACGGAGAAAAACGGTGTTTTCTTTCCTAGTTATTCAGATGCTTGTCCTCAGAAGTCATGAAACTAGCTGGAAAATGGAGTTGAATGCTGCAAAGTTTTGGCCTTAGTCTATTATTATTTTGTACTTCTAGCTCTTGTTGGAGTCTATCTGTAATGAAACAGGATGAAAAAAATGCAAAACTAAATGGTATGTAAGATAATTTTGTAACCAGGCATATCCGCTGTTGTTTCCTTGGGAAATGTCAGCATTCAGAGCTGCCCATGTGCAGCATCTCTCTGGTATGAGGACATAAAGGTGGGACCTATCAGACCTTCCTCCTTCGAGCTGGAGGAATTGCAGAATGGCTTAGGTTGGAAGGGACTTCAAAGATCACTGGGCTTCCACCAGCCCAGGTTGACCATGGACCCATCCAACCCAGCCTTGAGCACCTCCAGGGATGGGGCACCCACGCTTCTCTGGGCAGCAGTGCCACAGTCTCACTGCCCTCAGAGTAAAGAATCTAAGCTAAATCTCCTCTCTTTCAGTTTAAAGCCATTCCCCGTTATCCTGTCCTATCTGCCAAGCTGTGCCCCTGCAGCAGGCAGGACAGACTGACCCCAGCACTGCCCCACTGTTCGGCCACAGCCTTGGGCCCAGACAGCACGCTGCGCCCGGCTCACCACCCATCTCCAAGGGTGCAAATCCACTCAGGATTTGGTCCCGGCATTTTGCAAAGGTGCAAACAAGCTGACATCACCAGGAGCGTTCAGTTCGTCGCCAGATATGAGATTCCATATTGAAAATGCTAAGGGCTTTTTTTTAAGCTTTTTTTTTTTTTTTCTGAAGCAAAGTTAATTTTAGATTAGTCCCTCAGGCTGTGATAACTCTCCAGTGTTGCTCTGTAAACAAGAGAGGAGAGCCTTCCCGCATTTATAAGACTCTGATGCAAATGATTCTGTGAAGAAGAGCACTAATAAAAGCTGCCGTTACTGTACTACTCTGCGTGCAACTCCCTCTGACAGAAAACTTCCCTAGTGTGGCTCAGTTTGGTGCTGCAAATGAGGTGTCTCAGGAATGCCAGCCACTCCAGATGATAGTGCCAAACACAGCACCTTGTGCTCAGAGAACGACTCCCAGCCCTGCTCTCTCCAGGTGGGAAGCCAGGATCCAGCCAAGGGCAGCCAGCCCCATGAAAACAACAAGGTTTGCAGCACTGCCATGGTGAGGGTGAAGCTGGTGGGCAGAGAGCCCCGTGGCAGCTGAGGGTGATGGGGAACACTGAGGCTGAGCTAAGCCGCGAGATGGAAGATGAGGACTGGCCTGGGGACAGGGCCTCAGCTGGTGACAGATTCGGCTGTAGGAAGAACTGGAGTTACCATTTAAGCTATAATGTAGATGAGTGGTTGGGGTAACCACAAAGCAAAGCTCTGCTCAGGGCAGCCTGAGAAAATGGTTTGAATGGCAGTTTTGCATCTGTGAGCTCCCAACCCACAGCCTCAGTGGCTGCTGGCTGCAGCCTTCTCACTGTGTAAAGCAAGAACACCAGATCTGGGATCAGAAGAGAGCATAGGAAGGGGCTGGACTCTGCAGCCCATCAGCTAAAGCAGGGGCAGCTCCCCATGTCGCTGCTGCATTTCCCAGGCTTCAGACAGTGCCCTGCTGCCCGAAGGAAAGAAAGCTGCACTTTGCAAACTGCTCTTTGCACATTCCTACTGTTGCCTCTGCCTTCCCCTCCTGCTGGAGGAGCAGCATTTCTTCTTTTATTCTTTTAGGCACGTGAAAGTAAGCATATACCTAAACCCTTTTTGTAAGGTTTTATACCCGAGTCCAGCCCTACTTAAGTGAAGAATTCACAGATGATATTTACAAGTCCGGTGTAATTACTGCAGGGTTGAAAAACGAGTTCTGTGAGTTACGGTACATCATTGTTTTTCTTTCTTTTTTTTTTTTAATGTTACAAAGAACAATGTGCCTTTCATTTCCTGCAGTGCTGTTAAGGTACTTGTAGCTCAAAGCAGCAAGAATACATTAAAACTAAAAAGCATTCGGTCTGAGCATTAAACATTTTTATTTTTCAGATAAATGCCTCTCCCTCTACAGAAACTGTTTGAGCTGTGAATTTGGCACACGTTCGTAATCAGCTGTAATAATGAATGCTGTCTCGCTCACTTGAAACGGGAGAATTTACCAACTTCTTTAAAAAGAACTTGCTAATCTACAATTAAAGTGGTGTGCTCCCAACTCCGAGTTACTGAGTCGCAGTAACGCACGCTCCAGAAACATCACTTGTCTGCAGCAGATGACGCAGCGTTCCTCTGCCGCACGCAGCATTAATTCTGCAGTGCCACCACTCCACGCTGCCACCAGGTACAGCAGCGACACGGCCCTGTGCACGGCTCTGCCCTTCCCCAGCACCAAACCCCTACCAAAGCAGAGCAGGATCTGATTTGTCACACTACGGTCACGAACATCTCCTCTTTGCAGACAGAGAGGCTGAAAAGTTCCCCACAGAAGTTTAAAATAATCCTGCTTACAAAAAGAAAACCTATCCGATAGCCGTTGCCATGACTGAAAGGAAGAATAAAAGCCTAAGACAGAGCCCAGTGCTGAGCCTGAGATTCAGTTGTTGCTGATCCCCAGGCACGCCGTCCCTTCACTACAGCACACTGGCCATTTTGTCACCCTCAGTTCAGTGAAAAAATAGTTTGTTTATAAAACGTGACCCCAAACCAGTGCACTTAATGAGCTTTTAAAATCGATAATTGCTTGGTTTTTTTTACTTTTATTTTATTTTATTTTATTTTTTGATGGGGAGAATTGCAACATCACTTTGCTGTGCCAACTGAAATGAAGCTTTTACATACCATTAGGCAACGACAAAAGTGGGGAATTTTCCATACGGGTGTTCCACCCAGCTGGTCACACAAAAAAAAATCATTTGAGCAAAGTATCAGGACACCTGACCTCGTTGCTGCCTTTCAAATGAAGCACTCTGCCTCTTTCCACATCCCTCCTGCAAACTTCCTCACCCACATGGCAAACAGGCAAATTCAGGTTTTCTTCCTCTCACTGAGCTCTTTCCCATGTTAAGGGGACAAGGGGATCAGCTTTCTGCCCAGTTCCAGGACAAGGCATGGAGCCATGCATCCATGACGAAGCCCTGTCCTGCCTGCATGCTTGCTGTGCATGACCATCATGCTGAAATTCTTAATGTTTCTATAAATCCTTGCAGTAGAAATCAGGTAAGTGACCTCCTGAAAATAATTCTGGCTTCACGAAGGCTGAAGGGTGGGTTAGAGGTGGAGTTAAAGCCACCACTGAGAGCAGAAGATGTCACCATCTTCTCTCTCCATCCCATCCCTGGAGGCATTGAAGGCCAGGCTGGATGTGGCTCTGGGCAGCCTGGTCTGCTGGTTGGTAACCCTATACACAGCAGGGGGTTGGAGATAAGCACCGTGGTCCTTTTCAGCTCAGGCCGTTCTATGATTCTATGATTCTGTGACTCTCTGTTATGACTCTGCTCCATAAATTCAACTGTAAAGCCCACTAGAAAAGAGGGGTGTCTCTAACAAATAAAAGCTTTTTTCTTTTTTTACTCATGAACTTCACTTGAATGAAGGTTAGATATTCAGGTTTTTCTAAATAACACGGACAAATTAAAATGATAAATTAAATCTGTAGTAGGAGGCCTTCTTTTTCAGGGCTGTATAGCTGACCCTTTTGAACCTACATTACTCAAGGTATGCAAAATATATGTGTATAATAAATAGCTCTAGAATTTATGGAGTGGAACAGAAAGGATATTAACAGGCAAGTAGAGAGGCTGTATAACCCTCACAAGGCCTTTAAAGATTTATTTTTTTAAAATGAAGGAATGCATGCATGTAAAAGGCAGCGCTTAATCGATATGCTTCTTTGTGCCTTACAGAAACACATGCAAAATGACTCCAAACCTGCCCTCAATCTGGTCATTCTGCTGTTAGCATCAGTGGGAATAAGATTATTCACATCACTATTTTTCTTTGATTGCTAAAAAAAAAAAAAAAAAAAAAAAAAAAAAAAAAAAAAAAAAAATTAAAAAAAAAACAGCAAAAAAAACCAAAACAAAACAACAAAACCCAACAACTCCTCCCTGTGTGGGCTCATTCCCACTCTCAGTAAAATCAATTATGAGGCTCCCAGTGACTCCGGAGGGAGTTGGATAAGGCCTCGTGGAAGTGGGTCTGCAGCAAGTGCAGAACAACGCAGTTAATATGATTTATTGTGTCCGTTTCTGTGCGTGCAGTTTTTCATTTTCTAAAGCCCGCAGTTTTGCTTTCATCCTCACGTTTGGTAGATAAGAGCAGCAGATCCGTGTTGATCTACAAGCTGGGTGCGCTGCAGGCCAGGGGCTGCATGTGCTGAGCGTGAGCTCGGCGGCCGCGCAAGGGGAACAGCCCCTCCAGGGCCAGCGGGCTGCCTTGGCTGCATTGGTAAAGAAAACCTCCCACACGGGCACTGCAAAAAGTGCCTCAGCAGTCAGGAGGATTCTGCTGCGGTGGGAAAAAAAAAAAACCCTTAGTAAAAATGAGAAAAAGAAAAATCTTTCTTGTGTTTATTAAGAAAAGTCCCTTTCACAGGTCACCAACGGAGTTCCAAGAATTCACTAAAAGCTTGTTTTACAAGGAAGACTCAGGCTCCAAAACAGAGATATTTCATTTCACTAGGCTTTTACAGATTTTACATTATTAAACACTGACATCGCTGCTTTTGGGGCTGGCTGTTGAGTAACGAGCTTCCTTAAGACCGAGAAACTGCAGGGTAAGAAGAACTGTGGTTTAATAGCTGTGAAAGAAAATTATCTAAACATGAAATAATAACATGCTTGGTGCCTAATGCATTCTAAATTAAAATATGATTTAATAAACATGGGCAACATACTCCACACAAAAAAAATCCCAGAATTGGCAGAACAAAAATCACAGTTTAGTCAGTTCTTCTCTTAACCTCACAATCCTTTGGCTACAAATTAGAATTTCTGTGAACAGGATTGATAAGAGAAATTAGGCGCTGTCTTTCAGCAACAACAAAAATGTTTTAAGATGGTATACTTAGAGATGAGCAGTATGAAACCCATCAAAACACGAAACCTTTTGTATTTCAGTTCGAGGAAAATACAGGAACCCCCAAAGCCAAAATCTTAACGGCTCCATGGTCCCTGTGCTCTACGACCTATGACACACACTCCTAAGTTTTCATGTATCTGAACCTCTTCCTCAACTCTGTCTGGCATTCAATCTCTGATCCAAATGCAGTCGTGATCTAACACAGCCCTTCAACCTCACTTCATCGTGCAGCTTGGCCAGTGCCTGATACAGACCTCAAAAAGCACACTTACCACACATACATACAGTTGCAGGGATGCCCTGCAAGGGTTGGAGGCAAAAGCAGTTGGCTGCTCTCTACAAGGGCAATCACTTTTGTGTTATAGATACAAGGTTTCCACAGTAGTGGATTTGAACGCCCCCAGAATGGTGGCAGGTTTCAGAGACTCAAACCATTCACACAAGTTCTTCAGTTCTGTGTATGAGCTACAGTACAGTGGGTTTCCCTTCTACATTCAGATCTTGTAAAAAGCCTGGTTACAAAGTCAAGAAAAGTTATTAATAATATGTGCTTATCTCAGTTTCACTTTGGGAGGCATCATTTCTAAGTCCTAGATATAAGTGGTAGAGAAAATTTCCATTGCCAATGGGCCATTGGAACCTGCTGGGGTCCACCTTACTCAAACACAAAAAGCATAAGAAGCTGTTCCCTTGCACGTGCCTATACTTTCACATACATGAATTTGCTATTATCAAATCCTCTTTTTTTCAGGCTGTTTTACAACAGATGCTGTTAATTCAGCACAAGCTATTGCTTCTAATTTTATCTGTCCCAGCTCAGAGAAATCAGCGTTCCCAAAATTCACACTGGCCCAGCCCCAGTGGCAGCCACCTGAAATCCCACTATTGCAAACAGACCAAGAGAGCGGCGCAAGGAGCCATAGTGGAGCCTCCCTGTGCTGCTCACCCACAGCAACCACAGCCCTTGAAGCACACTGACACAGCACGGACTGTGCTGCTGGCACCTGAGTCACTCCTGCAATAGGAACCTGCCTGGGATGTCTGCAGGTATGGCCCTGAAACTGTGCTGTTTGGAAGGGCTGCTGCTCCATTTCGTTCAGCAGGATTTTGCCGCAGAAACATATTTCAAAGCAACCATTTTGTTCCGTGGGACTGCCTGAGATCCCACGCTCTGCAGCGATGGCCGGCCACATAGAGAAAGTTGGGTACTTTGTGTGAGAGCGTCAACAAACAGGACCAAGCTAAGAGCACACAAATAAAAATGAAAGCGATGAAGTACACACCGCTGGGGGAGTCGTGACTCACGACCTAGGGACTGGAAGCCTTTGCTATGAAGGAATAAGGGTGAGGGTTGCATACAGCAGGCTCTTTAATGGCATCTCCCTAATTTAAATGATTTTTAAAGGGAGGGGGAAAAAAAAAAAAAAAAGGGGGAAAAAAAAAGCCTCTCTCCAGGTCTGTAGAAGCAAATGCTACTTTAGATTATTGGAACAGTAGCATGTGAGCTATGAGGAGAGCGCACAACCTATCTGTAGCTATCCCATGTCAATTCTGAATAGTGCTTTTATATTAGACACAGGAAAAAAAAATCTTTATAAATATGGGCTGTTTTAATATCCCAAAGCAGGAGCAGCAGGTAAGAACTTACCATTTTCTGGCTGGTCCTTAATATCAGCTTCACTTGGCTGGCTGGGACTTTCAGATTGACTTGAATCTGAAAAACATAAAATACAGCCAAAAATTACAGGGTCTGCTGTGGAAAATAGATCAGAGGCGCCAGACTTCCTCAAAAGGCTGAGAGTACAAACTGAGGACAGAAATGTTGCACCAGGACATGATAATGCAATAGTCCCGTGCCTAGGTGAAAAAAAAAAAGGGAATCTTGTTTACGGCACTCTGCAGAGTGCTCAGTGTGTGTGTGTGTGTGCATAAATTAAGCTGCGAGAATCCTTCTTTTTAGAAAAGGCAGATTTAAACTACTCTCCTACATGTGTTTTATAAAGCAGCCTCTATGTTGTATACAAACCAGAGCCTTAATCCAACACATAGTAAAGTCTCAAAACAGATTTTGGAGCTCGCATATAAAGGTAACCAAGCAACACCACAGAGTCGTGGAGATTGTTGTCTACCCATTTCTGAAACAAAATCTGCAAAACTGACAGAAGAGCTGAGTTTCCTTAAATACTTTCACAGCAGTTCCAATGCTCCCAGAGCACCGGCTCTAAAGGAAGTCGGGCGCTGGGCGAACCGCTGCAGGACCCGAGCAGGGAACAGAGCGACAGCTCCCGGCCAACGGCCTCCAACAGCCACAGCAGATTTGCCTAAAATAATAACACGTCCTACAAGAGGATATGTGTGAATATGACCGGCTTTCAGATTTTGCACGTTATGAACTCTACGTTATGAGGACTGCTCTTCACTTTCAGAATTGTTCTTAGTGCAAGCTTTAGTCAAAGAATGTTTTCCTTCTTAATTATTTCTAATGCTCAGAGTTGGAAAAAAAAAATGGACCCTTTACCTGTGGGGAAAAATATTAAAAAAACAACAACCAACCAAACTCAAATTACTGGCTTAACATTTAGCTGACGTACATTTTTTTTTTCCTCTAGAAATGGTTTTGTAATTTCTTGAGCCCATCAAAAAAAAAAACAAACCAAAAAACACAACTTTCTGCAGTGAAACAAAACTCAGGGCCTGAAACCACTTGCTACTGCCTCAAAACCACCTCCACTCGTGGCAAACCTATTTTTTGCCTTCACCTTGAGTCCGCAGAGCTTCGAATCAGCTGTCTGAAATCTGACCGCGTTTCAGTGAGAAGTCAATGCAAGATCAAAAGGTCATGACACTTCACTGTGATTAAATTGAAAATCTTACTTCTGTTGCAACAGAGTGATAACACCACCCCTTCTTTTTCTTTGAGGTATTAATAGTGCTGGAAGAAGCAGTACTACTAGTGACCTTGGGTCAAGCGATGCTAATTTATTGCTTTAAAAAGGTTCCTTGCTTTTAAGCAAATGAAGATTTTAATTACTGCAGAGCACTATAAAGAAAATGCCTATTTTAAATATTCATTTTTTTTTCCCTTTACCTGCTGACTGTACGCATTAGGTATCATTCAGAAGCTTAGAGGACAGTCTTGTATTAATTAAGATCTACATGTTATTAAAAAAAAAAAAAGTGCACAAAACAAATTTTGATAAATCTCAGAATATAAACATCCAGAATATCAAGCAATGAAAGTTTCAATTCTGGTGTTTCAATTCAAAATCAATGGAATTCGCTAAAAACTGCTATTTTCCCCAAAGTGTCCAGAGTCTGGTTCTTCTCTTTCATATTCATCATTTCCAATAATTTCTATGACAGAGCTCAACAAAATAATTTATTCTTACTTCTGCAATTTTGTTTTAAATATTCATCTTCGAGGTTACGGCTATCGAAGCTCAAGTGTGTGGCAGCAGGGAGGCGATGGGCACACTGCCGCTGTGCTCTGGACACTGTATTGTGCCAGGAAGCTTCCCGCTTCTCATGCCACAACGGTAGAGACAAAGGTAAAATATTAGAAATGGAAGATATTTGTGTGGCGTTCAAAGTCAGCATTCGATATGTTTCATTTTACAGGGTATGCCGCTGGGCCCTCACCCTAACCCAACCACGCAGGTTGGGGAAACAAAGTACTTTTGTTTGCACCGAAGGCTACTTCCCAACCCAACACTGGGGACAAGAGAGAGGCTTCACTGTCCACAGGACATTTGCTTGCATGCTGAATTTTAACTTTCTTTTGTCACTCTGCTTACTGGGAGACATTTTGCTAAATTCCGTTTTCCCGAAACCCGTCCCTTCTGCTGAAATTCAATATTAAAAAGACAACAAAAGCTTTCAGCAATAACCTTTCTGGGGAGGGACGTGGCAAAGCAAAGCAGGCCAAGGCGGCATTTAAACCAATGGATCGAGCGACAGAGATCATGGTTAAGGCAATCGAACCCGCATCCTGGGCACGAGGCGCCCCGCATTGTTATGCAAGGTGGCATCTTGTGGAAACCCCAGATAAGAAGCCTGAGTTAAGGCACTTAGCCAAAATGTTTATATGCAGAGTTTTGTCTCCCTGATTTTATTCAGATGCCGCAGATGATCCGGTACATATAAATGTGCCGCCACATGGTGAAAGGATTGGCAAAATCGGAGCCGCTGTATTTACCAGGCTTGCCTGGGACGAGCCTGGCGCACCCTCCCCAGCCCGCTCACTGCTTTCTCAGCAGTTGGCAGGAACTCCCGTCGGGGCCTTTTTGTTGTTCTGCACATAGAAACTTTAAAATTCCCATTTTGTGAACGTTTGGTGTTCTGCGGGCGCGGGCCTGTGGGAGGGGGATGCCAGTCCTGCTGAGTCAGTGCGCCAAACAGGTGACCGGAGGAATAAATTAATTTTTGCCCATACATAATTGATATAAATGGAAGATCGTTTTCATAAGCATTTGCATTAAATCAATAAAATCACTTACTATAGAGCGGTTTAACAATTCATTTGATTTTCTCCTTTCTATATATTTGATAGCCACTCTGCAAAACAGTACGCACTTTATGCCTATTTTCTTTAGCAACAACACTGCCAGTTAAATTCTACCACCTGCAATAATTAGAGCCATTGGAAAACACACAAAACAAAATATACAGTAGATGCGAGCCCCTCTCGAATCCACGGCCCCCTGCGGCAACGAGCTTCATTGGTGCCTTAAGCGAAGGCTGGTAGGAAGCCAAAGAATCTGTATATTACAATAAAGTGCATGTTATTAAGGGGAGGATTTAAATGATTTCAGATGGAGTTGGAAACATTATAGTGAGGGACCACTATTAGGATTGCTGATTTAAAAAATGAAAAAATAAAATAATAAAAAAAAAAACAACTAAGGAATCTAGTTTGATATTTAAGGGAACTTAGCCTTGAATAGCACAACGGGTTTTATTTGGGGTCTTTTTTTTTTGTTGTTTTTTTGGTTGAAGAAAAGTTGGTGGTTGGAACTCTTAACTCTCCCCGTGCTGGAGGTAGCACGAGCAGGGCCATGTGAGCCCAGGACAGCGGACAGAGATCTGGCGTCACCACAACCACCGGGAAACAATCAAAAGAAACAATCAAAACAACGTCAAAGAAATTCTACTCTCTGCTCCCAAACCAAGTACGATTATGGGTAAAGGACAAAAAGGGACTGGTGTCCTAGCACTGGCTGCCCTGCTCTGCCTGCTGCTCCACTCCGGCTGCTCCCAGGCACGCGTTGCCGGTGTGTGCGGGGCGATGACGCCGACCCCGCTGTGGGGAAGCCCCACACATCGGCACACCACGTCGGGATCGGCTGCAGTGGAGCGAGGCTCAGCCTGGCTGCGGGGCCGGCAGCTCTGAGAGGATCGCTGCTTTGTTTGGAGAGAATGAAACATTCCCAGGGACGTCTGGCCTGCGGACAGGACCAGTGTCAACAGACCGACAGTGCTGCTCTTTTTGTAGAGCGTGACACAGACGGTGAGGAGTTGGTGCAAACAAATCCCGCACCAAGCATTATGCCACAGTGTTAAACTACTTCTTGGCAGTGGGACTTGGGGAAAACAGGGCATTTTCTTGGAAACTTGCAGAGTGCTTTCCAGAAGGCAGCCCTGGGTGTGCCATTGAGGACCCTTTCCCACCTGCAGGAGCGGACCCTGCATTGTGCACAAATGAATGGGTGGCAATGGCAGAACTCAACGAAGCCAATGGCGGTGATGCCGGGAGCTGTGCCTGCCTTGCAGCCCGCACTGGGAAGTGCCCGGGTTACATTTTCCATTCTCAGCATGTTTGGGGGTTGGGGGGGACATATTGTATAATAAACTGACATATTTTATTCAAGTTTCAGAGTCCTATTTGTAATAAAATATTTATATGGCTGGGTTGTGCTCATGCAATAAATTTTTCATCTATAGTTTTGGGCACGGATTCTACCAAAGATTTATATATGTTTAATAAAAATCTAAATCATGCTCCTTTATATACAACCTTACGTGGCGAGCTTAAGGGATTTACAAACAGAAACCAGCAACAGGACCGAGGCTTTTTACACTCACTTTCCCTTCATTATACATTATAATGTAAACGCACACACACCGCTCCGTATATGCTGCAATTCTTATTTATGGCTATTTCAGTGGCTACTACTATTTCACTTCAGGAAGGCCTGGCTCTCCGTTGAGCTCCAGACATGGCTTTCAAGCCAACTTTTGCATGGAGTTCAAAGTGCCCCGTTGTCACACACCACACCGTCACACGCATAGCTCGCCGGGCCCATTGTGCCCAGACAGCACCGCATCCCTCCAGCTGACACACATGGGTTGGCGGTGGTGAGACCCCGCCATGGCAGCCTGGTTTCTATCGGGCAAGGAGTCTTAATTCCTGTACACTGGGAAAGAGATTATCTTTGATAATGGAAATGTAAATCAAAGCTTGCTGTTGTTTATTCCAGACAGACATTTGTGTGTTAAGTCTGTTTATCAGGCAACACTTTGTCTAAGCCAGGAAGTAGTCAGCCTTTGTAACAAGATGTATGCAAATGATTTTCCCATGAGCCCTTGCCACAAAACTTTTGTGGCCAAAAAAAAACCTCCTTGTTACTCCACCGGCAAGACGCTCCTAAGCCACCCCGTAAGCAGACTAGTAACAAAACAGCCAGCTAGACTATGCTGATGAGCCTGAATGGGACCCAGCCATGTGCCCGCAGTCTGCTGCTCGGCATTGTGCGCACGCCGGGCGCGCCGCATCTGTCTGCCAGGCAGCGCCTTTGTGGCACAGTGGGCGCAGACAAAGCGCCGGGTGAGCTCCTCGGGATTTCAGGGTGCCCTCCCTCCCGGCACTGGGACCAACGGGGAACTCCGCCAGGAGAACATGGGACCCCAGCACCGTACCGACGCGGTTCCGTTTTAAATCAACTTTCTTTGTTCTCTCCAGCCCATAAATGATTTACTGCTATCGTGCGATAGCCCAGAATGCGGGGAATCTCTGTATTCCCATATTTGTTCCTTGATATTACAAACAAGTATTTGATTCACTTCTAAATGTTTGTTTTTAAAACGGTTTACAGCCTTTGATTCCTGCTTACTGATTCATTTCTGGAACGTTTTCTATTTATTCCTTTGCAGTAGCGAACGTTAATTTTGACTTAATTCAAATCGTCATCAAAGGCTTCCTTAAGAAATCCCACGGCGCAGATTTTATTTGTTATAATAAAATATTCCTAAAGTAAACATCATGCGAATGTGTTGTTTTTTTTTTTCCAATTCCGAGAGATACAAAAATCCGTTACCCAAAGGACCGCGATCGGTTCAGCCCTTTTTCCTAGACAAAATAAACACTTTAGGACTTTACTTGTTTGTATTCTCCTCAGCGGTGCTGTATGCATCACCAGCTAAAAACAAAGAAACTTTTAGCTGCTCAGACAAAATGCAGAAGCTCCCCAAACAACGAGGCGGGGGGGGGGTGGGGAGGCATTCACCAAGTCTGACAGTCCATTCAATATGGGGATGATGGCCATAATGCATCCAGGGTCCCCTTGCTAATTAAATATGCATTGGCACAGTTTTGATCGATGCAAGCCATGGATCAGATGACACACCTGCAAAATCTTGAGCCCAGAGCTCCCAGGAAAAGGAAAATACAGGCTGTCTCCTTATCTTTGTTTTCAAAGGCTCTCAATTTCTGTGCTTAGATATCTAATTTAATTCTCTCACCCCTCAGCAAACTGGATTAGGAAAGTCAATACTGCCATTGTGCATCGACAGGAACACACAGCTTTCCTTTTATTCAATTTAGCCATGACCTTTAGACAAAGATAATGACAACTGTCTAAAAGTAAGGTAAGGCCCTGAGGAAGGCCCTGCGGAGGGGCCCCTCTTGCCCGCCATGCGGAAGCACCCACCAGGCACAGAGTAAGTCCCAAGGACACCACTGCCCACGCCTCTATGCTGAGGGCCTTGCCAGGTGCCAGCAGCCGAGCTAGAGGGCCCCTGACCACAGTGCCAGGGGAGCCTGGTCCCAGAGCCACAGCCATCCTCTCCACAGCCAGGAGAAGGGGCATGACTTCTACCATCAGGATCCCTACCGGCCTTCCTGCGCAAGATAGCATCTTTCTGATCCATCTGCAAGGCAAGCGCAGAACGCGCCGCCAGCAGGAGCGGCCACCGGGCAGTAATCCAGTTTGGTGTCTGCAGATACAGCTCGTACCTGGATTGCTGATCTGGGCTTTGGAAAATTCACCTCCTCGAAGCAGCCCGGCTCCACAAAGCGTTCCTTTCTGCCGTACGGCGTTGGATTCGGCAGAGCTTTTTTAGCTGAGTTTAAAAATACATTTGGCATTTCTAGCTGTGGGCCAATATTTTTTCTCATGTCTTTTTATACAGATTTGGAGGGAAAGATATTTGTAACGGAAAAAAAAAAAAAAATATATATATATATATATATATGTATATACGTGCAAAGTTGGATTGCTAAGTTTCAGTAATCTTAGGAAATAAAAAAAAGCAGCCTATGTATGAGCTACAAGGAACCATATGGATCAACACGAGCTGCCCTCGTATCCCTGGGAAATATAAATTAACCTACATTTCATCGCCATAAACCCCAAAATAAGAAATCTAATTAGAGTCTCTACCCTCAGATTCACTTCTACAAAATTTGCCTATCCCCCTCACACAATGATTTACAGTACTTACATCCATTTCTTCAGAGTGATTTAAATTTATTGAATCATTTCAATTTTTAGAGAGCTTCCATTTGGATCTGTATGGGTTTCTAGACATATGCAGGGCTCAGTTATTTAAAATTAATTGCAGTACAATAATTTTAAATTGCTTCGCGCTATACGAATCTCAAGTGCTTTGAAATATTTGAACCATTCTATTTAGGAGCCATCAAACTTGTGAGCGCGGGCAACAAGGAGTTCTTGTAAGAGCTGAAGGGCTGCACCGACAGTCCCCGAGTGCAGGAGAACGGGTGCTGGGCATGCTCAGCACACACCGAGTGGAATTTATAGAACATTTTGCCCGAATGTCAATCTTTAATTAACAAAAACGGGTTCTGTAATAATCGCAAACCGGTAAAAAATTTCTCAAACTAGGAAAGCACTGTTATAAAATAATGGCATCCATTAAAACTATTACTACTTCTAATGTGTATTTATAGAATGTCCTTTTACCCTGGAAATTAAAACATCTTATTAACATGAAGAAAAGCTTTACGGCACCTTTGTGGGAAAGGTGAGTGTAACAGTGCCCGCTTCAACAAGGGCTGGGGGCACGCAGAGGTGAAGTGATTCACCTCCAGAGAACCTCCAGGAGGAAGAAGGAGCCGGGAGCTGTGCTCACGGAGCACCATGCCCACCACAACGGCACTGCCACGGCTCACCGGGAAAGCCTTCATCATATTGTTGAGAAAAGGGCTTGTTAGAGTGAGGCCAAAGTCACCCAGAAGGGATATTTCCAGTTTAGCTTTCTCTTTCACTTCATTTCATGCTCAGTATTTTGAGATCTTTTCCAACCGTTACGATTCTGTGATCTCTACATTTCTCCCTGGAGCATTGCCTAACTCACCCAAACAATAACAACAAGAGTTAAAGTGGCCACTAAGTAGTTTTTGCAACGCCTTATATCGTACAGAAGGGCAAATGGAAATGAAACAGTGAAGAGTAGACCAAGTCGTATTGGTAGAAGTCTCCCAGTCAGCCTCTATGCAGTGTTATGCCGCTGAGTAAAGTAACATCAGCAAAGCAGGGTTACATCCACCATATGGTGAGGCTCCATTGGTTGTAGTACACTCCCCCAATTAATCTCTACTCGTCACCCCCTTGCTATTTATTTATTGTGGCAAATTTGTCCTCATGGGACATGGGGCAGGGTGCTCCCAGCTCTCCTCCTTGTGCCCAGCCTCATGCTTCCCCATGCTGAGCTTGCGGCTGCCCTGCCCTGGTGAAAGCGCTGAGCTGTGGGCACAGGGAGGCTCAAAGATTATCCCTGGCAGGCAGGAATAAGGGAACTGCTCTGATTCCAAACCCAAATAAAAGCACTCCCTGACAATGAGCCCAGCATTCTGCAGCAGCTTCCAAAGCTCGCCTTTCTCGCATCTCACTAATAAGCGAGCTGTTTCTGGAGACCATCACAGCATTCCCAGATTACAGCCCTGCCTCTTGCTAAGTTCTGCCACAGCCAGAGCCGTCCAAGCCTTCCCAGCCAGCAACAACAGAGAAAAGCCCTCACCAGGCAGTCACAGCGGGCACAGACACAGCCTCCTGCTCTGCCAGCCCAAAGGGCAGGTGCACCGTTACTCCTAACATAGGATTCAGGTAGGAATCCATACATCAAACGGAACAAATAATACTTTCAAAGAGAGAAATGGGACCATTTTTCCTAGTAAGGATTATCCTTTTTTCACACAAGGAAAGATAATGTTGATAATAAAAATAGGTGTGATTATTTAATGAACAATGAAAAGGTGAACCAATATTTCACGGAGTTTTTGTCAACAACGCTAAGACCAAGTTACAGATGGGGCAATCTGAACAAAGTTCAGGTGTTTATTTTTTATTATGGGTCTGCCCTTGCCGCTCTGCTTTCACAATCCCCTTTCATTTTGGTGTACCTGACACCTTTCCTCCTGGCACCCCTTTCAGCCCCTGGTAAGTACATATTTGGTTTTAGCAGCATTTTTTTTTAATATATTTTTTTTTCTTCTGGCAGATGTCTTTTCCTTGTTCCGTGCACTCCGAGGAGTTCAACGTGGCATGCAAAAAATTTCCATTTCAGGTTTTCTTCAGCTTTCTGCAAAATTAAACTGCTGGCAAAAACACATCCAGATATATAAAATTATACAGCAGAAAAGAGAAAAAAAAAAAAACAAACCTGCTTGATGGCTCCTTTTCCTCCCTGCCTATCTCACTCCTGAAAATAATTGCAGAAATACTGCCACCAGCCCAAAGCCTTTCCCAAACTGAAGTCATAGGATTCTGCCCACAAAGAACTACCACCGATTGCTGCTCCGTGGATATGTTTCTACTCTCACAATACTGCAGACTGCGAAGAAGAACACGGAATTACCATAAAAATCAGGACGTGTTTTGTTGCATCAGTACCAAGTTGGCATCAACAACACAGACTCGGGTGGGAAAAAAGCAGCCTTTTGGTAGGCAGCCTCCTGGTCCTGTGTTCTGCTAGATATGTAAGCCACGCAAGTAGAAGCTCAAGTTAAAGCGCTGAGAGAAGCAACACACTGCAGGCTCAGTACCACACTGCGTTCCAGCAAAATCTAAGGTACCACGGCCACAAATAATGGAGAAAGGGACCCGTACCTACATCACAAAGGGCAGCAAGTCCTTACAAGTATCTGGAATAGTTGGATGTGTAGATGTGAGGTTGGACTCCTTCCTCCACACACACATCAGAAAAGATTCACATTAAACTGTTGGTTCTGGAAATGTCACCTAAAATCTATTTCCACTTGGTCCCAGTCCTGCAAAACCAAATTTGGAGGAAAAAAATGAAAAGCAGAAAAGCCCAGCGCTCTCAAAACCCGTAACTACATTGTGTAGACAAAATTTTAATCAAACTTTTAAAGCCACGGTTATGATCCGATGAACAGACAGCTTGACTTGATTACATTTTTAAGTTTCAATTTCTATTTCTGTTTTAAGATGAAAAAGATCATAGAGTGTCAGAAATTTGAATACTGAATAGCAAAAGCTCTTGCAGGTTTAGAAAGCATATAGAAAAGCTGGCAAAAGAAAACGCTATTCCATTGCCACCATCTGCTTTCTGGCATATTGAAGAAACTTTACTAACAGCAACATTTTCTTGCATTAGAATATCTGCTAATTAGATTTGTTGTATTCCTTTTTTTTTTTTTTTTTTCTTTTTTTTTTTTCTTCCTTATTTTTTTCTTATTTATTTATTTATTTTTTTAAACACCTCTTACACAGAAGGCAAATAGCCAGTTTCTGTGGCTGGCTACACCTCACGCCACCTCCGATAACATTTTCACACTAAGTTCAGTTTACCGCCCATTTCTTTTTTCTATCAAAATCCTATCTTTAGCACAGTCAAAGCCTGCAAAAACTTTGCCTTGCTGAGACTAAAGAAAAAAACATCAAACATACGAAGTGTTAAAAATCGCTGAATAACTCAAAGGAAAAAAGATAATTTTGAAGGCGTTTTGGCTGAAATCTATTTCCCTTTGAATTGCATGAGTGTTTTAAAATGTTAAAAACACTACAGAGTGACTAATGAATGTAAAAGAATGATAAAGAGTATGGGTCCAGTTATCAGTGATGTGCCTAAAACAAAATAATTTTGGACAGTCTGCCATGCAAATATTGACTAAAATGTCATAAATAATGTCTGCAACAAAGGGAATCCTGAAAAGGAATATTCTGTTGCACTTAATGCTTTGTCGCATGTGCCTTTTAGCAAGCTCCACACTACCGAGGCTGAGAACTCCACTTGGACAAAGCATGCTAACGTTGCCTGGCTAAAAACATGACTGATGTGCGGGTTTGTTTTGTTTTTTTTCTGGAGCAAACCTTCCAAAAAAGTAAGAGGCACAATGTTACGTTTGGAAAAAGGTTCACCTAGAAGTCGACTGTTCAAAAGAAATAAAGCAGTTGTCCAAAAATAAAAACCAGACCAAACGTAACCACCTCACTGACTTCTAACTATTTCCTCTGCCATTTTGAACTGTATTCCCATACACGCGCGTGCTGGCAGGGCAGACGTGTGCAGGGCTTTGTCATATTGCGCTGAGAGAACACAACACCATGAAGTCTGTCACTACCCGGAGCTGAGATTCTGCTCAAGCAGTTCCTGGGACCTCAGCTGGACTGCACCCTGCATGCAGGGTTACAAAGAAGGATGCAGTTTGGTCCAAATGATAACAACGCATGTTTTTATAGGAAGGAAAACATACAGGAAGCTACTTTCAGAATCTCTGCATTGTGGGCAATTTATTACTGAATAACACCAAGCCATGGAGCTGAAATGAGGAATGCCATGGCAAGCTGCATTGAGAACTCCAGATGTCCATTGTACTGCATGCACTTGCAAACAATCCCAACACCTTTTCTGAAACTCTGATGAAAAAAAATGAAGCAGGTGTGGCGGCACTGAAACCTTCCACGTGTGTTTTCAAAAATGTGAATTCTGAGACAAACTGCATGGCCACAGAGATGACAAATAATGAAGATATTTTACATTTCTGAAGCATCTTTCATCCAAGATCAAAGAACTTTGTCAACATTAATTCTCCAAATACCTCTTTGAAAAAGAAGTGCTGTTAAACCTATTTAATCTTTATCTAACTTGATCTGCTTTCTTTACAGAATATAAGCTATTGTAGCATCTAGAGGGAGTGCGGCTCTGTGGGTGCAGTGACCGGAGCTACTCACCAATCAGTGGTGGAACTGACAATGATGGCAATAGGGAGCCAAGAATCGCACACATGAATTGGCCAAGGGAGGAGGGCAAGACCCTCTGCTACCATGGGGTGAGGGTGCCAGCAGAGGAAGGGGAAGCCCTTCGGCTCGCCTGCAGCAGGACGTGGTGCAGAACTGGAGGTCAAAGAATTGGTTCAACTCAGAGAAAAAAATATTTTACAGTAATTACAGGCCTGTCACAGCCCATAGCTCAGTCTTTGGGCCGAACTTATTCTTTACATCACCCAACGGGAATTGCACTGGGATAAATTTAGCGCCGTGTTTTCTTGAGGCCCCGTTCCTTCTCCCTCCCGCCATCGGGCCCTGTGTGCCCACCAAGAAAGCTCTGATGTCGGCTTTGTAACGCGGATGAAACGCCTCCGCCTGTGTTGTGCGTCTGCTGATGGAGGCAGCCCTGCGAGCGCACGCGGAACCCGCTTTGGATGAAAGCAGCCCTCGTCTGAGGTGTGCTTTGTGGTCCTCGGCGGGCCGGCGGCACGGGAACGGTTGGACAGTGAAGAAAAACATTTCAGCTCCCCTGAAAGTTGGACTGTTCCTTTTCAAACAATACAACACAAGATTTGGGACATACTGCTGACACAGCAACATCAGTGCCTCAAAGAAACTGTGGGAAATGTCAAATTTATGGTCCTATGGGTGATTGGTGGAAGGTTTTTTCCCCCCCTTCAGCCAGCCTCTGTCAAAAACAGAGCCTCTACAAAGTTTTTGGCTACGTCCCAGCAAAGCAGAAGGAAGCTGTATCCCACACTTCCCTTGGGACTTAATGAAATATACAGCCTCTGGGCTTCTTTCAATTTGGTCTTTCAGATTGCTAAACCAGTGAAAGAAGGATCCTAGCTGTCACAAACGTCACATGTTTGGGGTCACCTGCTGCTCGGGGGTTCTCATGCCAGTTGTTGACATAATAAGCACCCCTTACACTTTAATTACAATTCACAGTGTGCAAACTCTGCAATCTGCTTTAAGGAAGACGGTCTTTTAAATCAACACTAAACTTTACTACTGTCTGAGCCGAATCGGGAGGAAAAAGATGTCCGGCTGACTGAATAATTGTATTCAAATATTTGTGATCCCGAAGAAAAGTAAGCAATATCCAGTGAAAAGAGCAACACTACTGCCTGCAATGCTCCACAAAGAGGGGCCGAAGCAGGACGTGCTGCTCGCAGACCTGCGCCCACCCGGCCAGCTCGCACTTGGGCACCCCGCAAGTGCTGGCAGTGCCTGTGGGAGGGCAGTCTGCACACCCTTTCCATATGAATTTCAACAGGAGTTGTGCAATGGGAGCCTGAGTGGCAACACATGTTTGTTTTATTCTGGAATGCTTTCTTTAGACCGGCAAAAGAAACACTGGGTCTACTTAAAATATTTCTTATTTTGAGAAAGAGATGAGAGTCCTTCAGCTTCTTGACCACTACCTCTCTTTTGACTGTCGCCCTTATGCCACTGAACTTAAATAAATTAGACCATCTAGAGGAGTGAAAGACTCCTCTCCTTGTACATAAGAAAAAATCCATTTCAGTATCAACGTGCCTAAAAATGCATCTAGTTAATTACGTTATTTAAAATGCCTCGGTCCAACTCATCATTTCCCAAGGAAACAAAAAGAGCACGTGGGCCACGCGTTCCTCCTGGAAGAACTTCTGCTCAAAATGTCAGCTTGTGGGTCGATGCCCACAGACCATGCTGTCCCCATGGGGCAGCGTCCCAGCCCCAGCAGCTGTGCTCCAACCCACTCGCCCTGTGCTCTCTCCAGGAAACAAAGGAGAAGTCAATAGTGCAATGCAAGGCTGGTGCCCATGGAAATCCCATTGAAGGAGTGGCTTTGGCCACAGGAGAAGGCTGCTGTTGTCTGACTGCCTTAGAAAAAAAACGGCGTATTTCTTACCGTATTCTGTAGCCCAATAGCTGGCAAGGCACTGCTTTCCCCTTGGCTGAGCAGGACGCAACATAGGTGCTCCATGCACCTCATCCTGCGGCCCTCCCCAGTGCCTCCTCTCTAGCTCTATCAGCGACCTCAGATAAACTCAGAACGGTTTGAAATTATCATCAGACTGTGAAGCACTTCAATGAAAATCTATAAAACAAATTTATAGTGTGCATTCGTATGTATTATATATACACTTAGGACAGGATTTATCATTTCGCCGACCTTTGAAGCACCGATATTTTTAGATCCAGAAGAAGTGTGTTGATTGTACTTCAACCCAGTCCCCTTACAGTGGACCAACTCCTTGATATCTTACTATAGGAAAGATAATTGCAATGAATTTTTATTTTTCAGCACATGGGAAGATAAGATTAGACAGTAGGAACATAAAAGCAAACTGCGCCACATAAAAGATAAGTTTCTGAAAGTTACAATTTACACCCAATGTTACAGATGAGAATGTTCTAAGCTATTTATAGGGACTTGTGACAGTCCCATTAAGGCCCATGGGGAAACTGAAAAGAACCAGCGCTACCTTTTACTTTAATGCTGACCCCATAACCTGCCAAATCCTCTGAAAAACAAAAATTATGAATGATATTGGGACTACTGATAATTCCCATTATCACCAGATTTATCAGAAACCTGGTCCCAAGTGCCGCACAGACCTCACCATCCATCACTCCTATTTGGAAGGCATCACCTATAACCTGAGGGCCTCACCTAGTAGCTAACTATGACTCTTCTGGGTGTCTCTGAGTGCCCCCAAGTTGCTTGTGCTGACAGCATGTCCAACCACGTATTTATTAGCATGATATTCTTCCTTCCTTCCCTACCACAATGTTGCCAGCAACAGTAGTTTGTCCAGTGCAAGAAACAAGGAGTAACATCACAGATCTGTGTTTACGCAGGTTTATAAAAACCTAAAGCTAAATAGCAAATGAAAAAATGGGACAGACTGCCGGGTGAGCAATCCACATGCAGCAGCAAACAGCCACAGCCACTGCTGCCGAAGGGCACAGGTGCAACAGCAGCAGAACACTGTGGAGTGCAACGGGGCTGTGCCCCACCACTGAGCGCCAGTGCTGCCAGGCACAAAGGCTGCTCTCAGTGCCAGGCCAGGCTCCTAGGAACATGCTCAGTAGTGATCTTTCAGTCATAGCTTAACCTTATCTTCTGTTTTCTTTCTCAAACTTCACCTTCTCTATGGACTGCTTCCATGAATAGTCTCAAATTTCAGGCACTTCTGGTGAAGCCTTTCACCAAAAAAGTGTTACTAGAAATGGCTGACAAGGGAAAAGTGTTCTTTTCCCCACAACACAATTACTAAAAACATATGGTGGAAAAGATTTTGTGCAAAATCGGAGTGTGGTCTGTTTTGCACACAGTGGAGTGAGGGAAGTGGAGGCCCCAAGCATGACGTTGGTAAAGGAAAGAGCTACAATGGAAACTATGTTGAAAACGTACCTCTATCAGCCAAGGCAACGCTGCACACAATTACATGGATGCTGAACCAATGCTCTCAAGAGTTTGTGGGTGTGAGCCGTGCAGAGTGCTTGGTGAAACCCAACTCATGTTCAAAAAATTAAAGCAAAGAATAAGTTATTAAAAAGAGCCTTTGAAGCAGAAAGCAATGATGTGCGAAAGAGAGAACCAGAAGAGTTTATTTAAACACGCAGCGTAGTAAACAGGGGAAAGAGAAATTAGGAAATGAGAAGAACAGTCATGAAGGCACCCAGCAGCCTTTCCCTGGTACTGGAACTTCTTCTATCTATGAATATTTTATCCAGATCCGACTATCTTTTTCAAGTCCTTCCTATCAAAATTCCAGACATTTTCTTCAATAAAATCAGAAAAGTGATTCAAAATGTACTGGTAGAAAATATAAAATGAGCTGCGTGTGGATATTACAAAGGATCTGGGAACCTTACACCCTTCAGATCTGCTTATTTAACTATTTAGCAGCACAATTTAGAATTTGCATATGACTGGTTTGATGCCAAACCATAAGAACAAAGCGGGAAGTCTCTCTCCTTCTATGAATTTCAAACTCAGGTTTTTTAACTTACTCCTCAATTGTGAACTGTGTTCGCCTTCCCAAATTACTATGTGGCCCGTGGTCTGGTTGGAAAAGTACATGCAAGACTTTAAAACAATCTGCTTCTTCTGTCCCCTTCAACTTCCCCTATCAAAAGTAAACACTTTTTTGAACACACTCAGAAATCAGTGACTGTGTTTGTGCCAAAAGACAGATTTCTCCGTTTTGTTTAAAGCGTCTAAAGGCAGTGATAAAACCCAATTCCTCGTTGCACGGCAGTGCCCAACTATGCTCAATGGCTTACAATAATTTGGTTCATCTTCCCCAAAAAGTCTATTCTCTGTTAGGTACGGATTTTATTAGGGCAGGTGAAATAAAACAGGAATAGCAGAGTGGGAAAGGCAACAAACAGAGAAATTACAGCAGTTTACACTCCCGTGTTTTGCTGTAAATGCTCTGAAATTCAAACCTCTGGGCAGAAGCAGTGGAGCACCCCAAGTGCAGCATCCAGAAAAGCACCCATTCTTGAAGTGTGATTCAAAGCATGATATGGGAGAGCAGAGACAGTGGTAGTGCTGCTCCCTTTGCTGTCCCTCAGCACTACAGAGGCCAGAGAAGGAGCCGAGCATCCCTCCCTTGCTCTTGGCCTTAACACATATGCGACAGTGGCTGGGACAGACATTTCTGTGGTGAAGGACTTAATCCTCCAGAGTTCCCCTTTGTCTCACACACCAAAAATTTACCTCAGAGAAAAGAAGAATGTCTTTTCTTCGTAGGTACACACTTTGGTTGAAATTGAGGGAAGCAGCTGAAGAAAAATAGTCAGTTTAAGTGTCACAGCACAGTTAATAGGGGCTGAATCCATTAGTCATGACAGGCAAGCTTGCAATAAATTATGACTGTCTTAATCTCCACCACCAGCAAAATCCTTATCTGATCTTTCTCCACTCCCTATTCAGAAGCAATACCTGGGATGTATTCCCTTACAATTTGCTGCATGCTATTGAGCTCAAGAAACAAGGACACCGGAGGGGTGAACGCACCGAATATCTGACTTTGCAGATAGGTACCATAATCCAAGCAGAAACTCTTCCCATACCTACGGACTGCTTCTGCTTCACGTGATTCAGAAGAGGGTTATCCTTTAACCTTGCGCTGGGACCTGATGCCAAGCACAGGTATCACTCATGGCTATCAGCCCTATGCCCAGCACTGCCGCCACGCAGATCCCCACTCTGCCAGCTCAGTGTGGGTGAGAACAAAGAGAGCCCTCGCCTCAGAGCACTAAGATTTACTGGGCCTACCAGGAGAGCAGGGCAAGCACAGCATCTTCCTCTGCTGCCAAGTGTAAATCTTCAGAGCTCTGCCTTTGACCAGTCATAAATAAAAATGGGAAGAAGTATAAAGTAATTCAGTTATTCACTTTGTTTCGTTTCAAACCCTTGAAGGAAGGAATATATTACATGTACCTTAGTCCTGCATGTAACTTTAATAAATATATAAGACACAGAAAAATATGATTTAGGCTTAAAATACTACCTCAGCTCTAAGTACAATGTCAATAATGCAGTGTGATGCGAAATGTAGTTTATTGGCCCTCTGTTTCAGAAAGAGATAATGGAGCACATCAGAGGAGTGCCGAAACGTAATGCTGAGTTTAAAGGATGGCAGAATGAGGAACTGGGGCACTGTTTTTGTACCCGGCACTGACAGGTCAAAGGAGATCTGGCCTCTCCTTTTTGTCTGCTCCTAAGCAATGCATCAGCACTGGCAGGCTTTAAGCCTTAGTGCTGCCTTCCAGATCAAGTTTACAAACATTTTCAACTGGACCCAACCATGATCTTGAAGGCAGAACATTTCTTTATCTATCGCGTACCGGAAGAGAGTTCGTTGTCCAACTGTTCTATTATTTGTTACATAGAAAAATACGTTTGTGAATGGTTCCATTATTTCAGCAGTTAGCCTTCTGCTGCACAGAAAGTTGCCTTTTGGAACAGCCGCTCTTTCATTCTGCAGTGCCATTGTATGGCTGATGGCTTGCCCTACCAAAAAAAAATATCTTTTTTTTTTATTATTTCTTTCAGCACTCCAATTACTGGAATAGTTTCGAAAGTGGCTTCCACTTTATTTCTACCACATCACTTGGGTAAATGATAGCTACCCACAATAAATCTAGCTATTTTCCAAAGTAGATTGCTCATTAAATATTGTATATAAAAAGAGCCCTCTGAGATTCTGAATAATCCACAAAATGTTTTTTAGACATCTATTTCTACTTCTGTAATCACAAACGTGAACCAAGTCCTGTGCTTATAAGGCTGAATTAATAAAAACTGAACTTCACGTAAGCCTCAGCTACAGAACATTATGCTGGTGAAGAATTTCAGGTGCAAACAATCAGAGATTACTACGCCTGCGGGAATTCACCGGTGATCATGAATACCCTCCATCTACTCCTGTGATGTAAGCGATATATTCTCTAAGATGATACAGGGCAGGCTCTGTTACTGTCTTTTATATGTTCTTACTCAACTTAATGCCTTCTTCCTGTTCTACTCACATTGCCACTTATCTGTAGGTCAAGAAATCATTTCTTTAACTGGTGCCTTTATAGAATGGAGAATATACCACATGCTGTTAAATTTTTCCTGTCTTCAAATTTGTCTCTATTTGAATTAGAGCTGCAGAGCTCTGCAAAGGCTTTAAAAACAACAGAGGGGACATGGGCGAAGGGACTAAATATATGTGGTGCCTCTAACTACTCCCTAGTCAAATGAAATCTGACTGCTTCTAATAGAGCAGTCGGTGAACGATCCCAGCTTAACCCTATGGCAAAGTGGCTTTGCCTCCTAGTCACAGTAGGTTCTCTCAGTCAGAACGATGTGCTCCATCCCAGAATTTACTTAAACTCTGCTAAACTGCAGAGATAATTTAAAACGTGGAGTTTTGTGTTACGGATCAGATCCTCAGCTAGATCTGGAATAATTCAATTAAAAGCAGTGGAACTACAGAGATTTCTATCAGTTGTGGTAACACTATAAACCTCTTGTAAACAATGCCTGCATTGTTAATGCTGTCAGTGGTGAAGCAAATTCTGTGACCAGTGACACGCAGACAACCTGGGCAAGATGATGAATTTCACAAATCATCTCTGAACTTTTACTCAGAACGGTCACAATCAGACAGATACCACACAGAGCTGAGATCTCACACAAGTAAAGGACATAATGTATTTTCTAAAGAAGAGAGGACACAGCTGCACAAAATAATTAAGACAATCAGAATGATTCATTAGGAGTAGGAAGGTGCCTGATAGAGGGAATGGCAGAAAACGTGTCCCTGAAACTGTGTCCATGTCTTCATTTAGTTCTCTGAATCCCGCATCATTATTTGCACGGGACTTTAATAGCAGACAACTACTTGTACTACCTGTAGCTATCTTCGGATGTCGTGTAGCGTAGGAAAGAGAACAGCCTAATTAGTTTACTGCCAGCATATTTCGGACTGTAAAACAGAAACCAGCCTCTTCATTCCTTTTAAAATCTGTGCTTGAAAGCTAAAAAATAGCCCCAAACATGGTCTGGTTTGGTCAGGTGTAGGAAAGATTCCCTAGGAGGAAACTGGCTCAGACTCCAAAGGATGCATGGTCTCATCCCTTGCCCTCTCACTGCAGACAGGGAGCGACCCAACCCGAACATTTGCTGCTAATTGGCAATGACAAATGGCCTGGGTGAATAATGTGCATTCAGGCAGAAGAATTTTGTTTGAGAGGACTCCTGCTAAGTGAACTTTGCTAGGACTCATCATTTTTGCCGGTTTCTCTCTTTGAAGATACTTTAGGAAGAGCAAGGCACAATGATTTGCTGTCCTGGGCCTGGAGAACAAACTATCAGAACACGAGAAGAGGGAATTAAAACGGGTTTGAAGTGTAGAACACAAATGTGGGCAGCCAAAACAATATAAAGCAAGCATCTGGCGAATGGATATATGAGGCAAATAAAGGAAGGATATACAGGGAGACAAAGGGAGGGGTAAACCAGCATGAAATAAGAAAGTAACAACCAACCACAGAGGAGAGGTGTAAGGATGGAGGTAAAAACGTTCCCTTGCATGGAGGAGGTGTGAGATTTCTGCACTGGTAAGGACAAGCAATCTCTGAGACGAGGTTGCTTCCTCAGGACTGTTCACCCCAATGCAGAATGACATTTTGAGTCTGAACCCTTGTGCTGGTCTCTCAAGAAGGGGAGAAAGCAATCAAGAAAGAGTGAAAAGACACAGAAAAGGATGGATGAAAATGCTTCTCCTGATGCCCCTCAGCCATAACAACACAACAGACTACAAAATCACCTGTGTCTCCCTGTATAGACACATGAACTTAAGGGCATGATTTTGGGGAACACGCTGACTAATTCCTTTAGGCTTTTTAAAACTGAGGTTCATACGTCAGTACTGAACTACCCAGCTGCCTACCTCCTAGCACAGCCTTTTATTGATGAGGAACAGAAAATCTGTTTGGAAAGCTAATAGTGCTGTTACTCTCTGGAGTACCATGTGTTTTTTTCCACTCCAATTTTGCTTAACAGTTAACTGAAATCCCCATATTGCTTTCCCCGTTCGTACCAAAACCTCACAGCATTAAGAAAGCCACAGATACTGTAATAAGTCATGACTCATATCATCCAACAGCACCCGAGTAGGAATTACACATTTTACTGTAAGGATATCTAGGCCATCTCTACATCTAACATTTTATCTAGAATAAGGCCCAAATGTATCACTTTAAGTACAGCGGGAAAAAGGAAGTTTTTGTGGTTAAAGCAAAGGCCAATGAGTCAGATGATGTGGGTTCTGTTTCCAGGCCTCACGCAGACTTCCTATGCGACTTCGACTGAATCACTTCACTTCTCTGGGCCTCAGTTTTCACATCTGCATGAAGGATGTCAGAACGTCACATCCATTCATCTTGGTTTCTCAAATTTTTTGAGACATCTGGGTGGGACATGCAAAGTGTTATGATAACTACCATGCATCTGTTATTCTGCTGTGAACAGAATGATTATCTGCTTCTGGATGGAGAAGAAAGTTAACAGAAAGGCCAGCCTCAGACCAAAAACATGGCGATTCACACTAAAGGGACAACTCACCTCTGGTTTGACCGACACGGTCACAAGTGAAATAACTGAAAGGATGCAGTTATACAGAGCCTTGGAGAAGCAAACGCTGTCAGACCACCGAAATCCCCTGACCTTAGTCTAGGTTATTGCACTGCACTGTTTCAGATGCAGCAGTCTTTTTTTATTTATAATTCATAGACATATAATTAAATCTTGCACATTCATTTTGAGAAAGCACAATAGCTAAACCACTAACCCTTAAGCATAGTCTAGCAGTGGCATTTGGAGAGTCAGCCACACTCTCTCACCTATGCTGGCAAACACATTACTCTGGCTGTGAAGGAAACCACAATGTGGGAAGGAAAGCCTACAAAAGAATGAAAACAGAAAGTGTCTAAGGCCTTGGCAGAAGGACACTAAATAAAATAGAGAGTGGTGACTCATTTTGGCAGTGAATCCACCTCAACCCCTTCAAAGGCTTTGGCAAGAGTCCTCGGAGGAGACCCCAGGCTTTTGCCAAGCCACAAAACACCACAATTATTATCGCAGCAGTCATCAACAAAACAGATTTTGTAAACTGACTTGTTGGCACATAGATTAAAGAAGCTATAAAAAGGAATAACAGCTGTTTGGGTTGCCCTATGCAGAAAGTTACTATATAAAAAGTACTTTTACACATATCATATAGATGTACACACACACACACACAGATGCACATGATGTGTACATGAAGAATATACAAACAAGCAAAAGTGCCAAAAGCTTCTGAAGGATTTCGTTTCTGCTCGTGGAGAATAAACTCACAGGTCTGAAAAGTTGTAAACTAAAGCCCTGATCCTATTGTCACTCCCACTGGTTTCCCAGCATTCTTCCCACATTTTCATTAGCTTCAACAGAGTTATTTCCATTATACAGTGGTAAAAAGACATGAGAATCTAAAACTAATAATGGCTACTTAAAGCAAAGTGCCATAGACTTTATTCTTTTCCAAAAGAAAACTTTTACATCAAGGAATCACACTAATATGAAAGGATAAAAAGGCCCAGCAGTCATTTAGTACAAGCTCCAACCCAGATATACCCTAATGGTTTCCAAATTCATCACATTCAAAGGTTAGCTTCAGTTTTCATTAATGAAGCATGTTTGAATATTTATATGAATTAAAAGAAATAATAATAATAAATCAACTTTAATAATTTAAAAGTAGGTTTGCAGCAGCTGATGAGCTCTGCTTAGAGCTCTGATACAAAGGCAGGAGTCACACGGCGGTGCCTGAAATCAGGCACCAAAGTGGTGGTGCACAGGCTCCAGGCTGGCATGCACACTGTAGCTAGGCTATGACCTGTGGGGTTTTTTAATTGTTCTATGTGTATCATAGGATCACACAATGGCTTGGGTAGAAAGGGATATATACGTATAATTCAAAGTAGAGGAAACAGTCCTTTAAATTCATAGCTTTTGATTAAAGAGGCAGAAGAAAGATATAAAACAGAACACAAGACAGGTATCCTGCTCTAATCCTTTTTTCTTCACTATAAGAACATCAGGGTCCACTTATAGTTTCCACAATGATCTATTTATTTTTATTGTATTGATAAACAAGACTTGTGCAGAATTTTGTTCTTGAACTGTTCTGAATGTTGGTGATGCGTAACATTAAAACATCCTGAAAACTCATTTCAGAGAATCTGCTACATAACTCAATACATGCATCTGGCTCAACTAAACTCCAGGTGCCCCGAACAGTATCCGATAGTTTTCAATCTTATCTTTTCACCAAGGAATCAGGAGTTCAAATTACATCATTAAAAATAATACCCTGTACCACGGAAGTACTATGGATATATAGGTTCCCAGGAAAGGGGGGTGAATCTGAACTAGAAGGAGGTTTACAACCTCTGTGAAGATGTAAGTGCATAGGTTATGGGAGAAATGTGGGTAGAAACAGCAAATATTTCTCAGAAAAGCATCTGCATCCCTGTGAATTACTTCCATCAGATGGATAAGGGCACGGTGCAGTTGAGGCTCCTTGCCATTCCTGCAGAAGAAATGATGTGGCCTATTGACCCAGCAATAGCACAGACTAAGCAATAGTGCAGATGAAGCATTTAGAATAGGTGTTGATCATGTTGCTGGTTTAATACCTTCCCAACGACTGACTTAGGGAAGGTGCTGCATCATCCCAGATGGCAATGCTTGCTGTTCCATTGTTTCGTTATGGGCTGAAAATACACAGAGGTAATTCGGGACACTGAAAACTCCTGACAGATGAGAATTGACAAGTTGTGGGCTACGAGCGAGGCCACAAGCATGGAGCCTTTACTAACACGATCCACCTGAACGCAAGTATTTGCATAGAAAGACTCCGCTATTCTGTTGTTTTAGCAACCATTATTTCCCAGCTGCGTAAAGAACCATTTCATATTTTCACAACTACATGCCCTTAGGCAATTTGTTTATTTACAAGTGCAACCCCAAAATTAGCTAGGAATACATTTGCAGCATGTACATGCAGGCAAGCATTTAGCACGAGACAAGAGCACAAATAAAAATCCATACACTGAAGGCTTTTAGATCAAAACATTTGCCTCTTCTTCTCATCCTTCGCTTTTTTCCTGTTCTTTTCTTTGTTTTTTTCCAGCCCCTTTGGACTACGTAATGCATTCTGCAGACACCGAATTAGCTAGCACGCCAGCAGAAGCAGTGAGTTTCACCTATCCAAGTATTTAAAAAGCTCGTAAGCACACACTGTCTCCTGTGCAGCCCGGAGATCCCTGTTGAGTCGATGCCAAGTCCCTGAAAAGTTGGACACTGCATCCGGTATTTACACTAAGCTAAAATTCTAATCAGCACTAACAGCAGTGTGTTTTAATTCACCCTTATGATTTTATTTCAATCTGCTAAGTAGCACAACTGCCAGAAAGAAACTGCTATAAACTCCAGTAAACAAATGGGGGGGGGGGAGGGAGGAAAAAAAAAAAGAAAAAGAAAAAGAAAAAAAAATATATATAAAATCTTAAACCTGTTGGAGATAAAAGTTTGCACCACTTCAGACACAGAGCCCAAAAGGAAAGTCTGAAGCTTTGGTTGATGCTGCTCTCTGCCCATTTCTCTTCTAATGACCTACCTCCCGTTTCTCTCTGCTTTTCCCCCCAATGTGCTTGGCACTTTTTAGCCAAGGAAGGAAAGCACTGATGTTATGTTACACCGGCTATTTCACCTCACGTCCTCCCTGCGCAGCGTTCTGCCAAGTGCTGCGAAACAAGAACACAGCACTACTTGAATCTCTGGATGACACTATAAATCGTGGTGCCAAGACGCCGGTGCCAAGTCCGGCATCTTCCTTATTTTGGGAGAGGGGGGGGAAAAAAAAATCGGCAGGAAAATTCTGAGAAGTTGGTCACCATTTTGGACCTGTTCAGTGCAGTCAGACCTTGGCAGCCATCTTACAGCTTGGCAACCATTTTGAGAATGTGCCTGGCAAGCTCTCAGAGCTCGCCGACACTGTTTCAACACAGCGCTGGTTAAATATAGTCCAAATTAAACAATACCGTGCAATATCAGGTAAACTCACCCTTCATAAATCCGCTCGACACGACGGTTTACAAGTACATCTTTGCAGAGCGGAGGACGTTGTGCTTTTCATCCAGGCCGCGCGGTCTCCGCGTGCCTTAACCCTTTCTGGGCATGGGGCTGGGGAGCATGGCTGGGTCCCTGTGGACCCCACAAGGTCTCATGGACACCACTGTCCCCTATGGGGCTGGCAGCGACACAGGAAGACCATGGCCTGCACAGCACAGACGGTTCCCCATTAAGAGAGCCCTGGAAACCCCACAGGGGAGAGAAGGAAACCCCACGTCCGGGGATGACGGGTATTTTCAGGGAGACTGTACACAACGCCACGTAAACCAGCAGCTGTCGTGTGAGAAAAACTACTTTCACAGCTTTATTTCCTGATGAACTTTTCCATGTGTTCCTCTCCCAGAAAAAGAGAAAAAAAAAAAAAAAAAAAAAAAAAGAGAGAAAAGTTGAGGAGAAAAATCCCTTCCAGCAGCCAGACATCGTAACGAAGCTGGGTTTGTGAAGGCAGCCCAACGCTGGTGCGAGTTGTAAACAAACACTTCCCTTCTCCTCCCCACCCCACAAGATCAGCGCGTTTTTGGACCGAGCGCTTTTCTCTCGGACGGTGCCAAAATCCCAAGGAGGACTTTGTGCCAGTGGAAGAAAGGCATGGTTGTTAGAAACCGCATGGCCCCGAAGTCGGAAAACCATTCGGCAGACAGAGGCTGGGCGCGGGCAGGCCGGGAGCAGGGAAGCACCGCGGCCCTGTGCTGTGGAACGGGGTATGGCAGGGCGCTCGATGGCACTGCGCCCGGTGATTTAAGAATCCCCACACTGAACACGTTCATTTTTCATATTTAATGTAGTGTAAACATATTTTATAACTTCAGGAGGAATGCGGAGTGAGCGTTTTTACAGAACAAACAGTGCTATCTCCGGGACTGCTCTACTGAAGTTTAGTCTACAAGAGCTCCAACTCTGTCAGACTTATTAGAACAAAACTTAACAGATTTACACGGGTAAAACCCAACACTTGGAAAACTAAGTTTGTAAAAAGGCAAATATTTGAAGGTACTAAACAATGCCCGAGTATTAAAATGACATTTTGGGGAAGTATTTAATATCAGAAGATAAATGTCTATTGGAAATGCTTACTACACATTATATTCTGCTTCTTATCTTGAAATAATTTACAGTGGAACAGAAAAGATCAAGTTTATGCTCTATTAGCATAAAGTTTAAGCTATAAGGGGTTTTTGACCTTGAAGTCTGAATTAAATAATGTCTAGGATTTTTATTCTCCCAATTCTTTTGCCCTTTTGAAATTTTAATTTGGGGGGGAAAAAAAAATTAAAAGCTAACTAATTAAGTGTAATTTCATAGTGAATGAAATAAATTAATTAAACCATAATTGAAACGACAATATTAAATATGACAATATTATGCTGGAGTAGATCAGAATAAAGCCTTGACACTGGGTATCTTTTATATTGAAGGACAGTATCTGCAGCCCCATGACGTCAGTCGTGCTAGAATAGTTGGGAATGCATTGATAAATTGCTCCATCGATTCTGTTCTGCTTCACTTACCATAATTATAGCACAGTAATGGATGACATGAGTGATATATTTTTACTTTAGAGAAAAGCCAAGAGTTTGCCTGTTTCTTTATGAGATTAGACCAAATCCTTTCAATTAATACAGCATGATTGATATCTAAAAGTGTACTGGGGTAAGATACTTGCTTCATGTGCACATCTTTAAACGATATTGGTTAAATATTGAAATAGGATTCAAAGAGCAGTTTCAGTGCTTTAAATAACAGTGTCATTTTGGTAATATGAAAGATGTATTGTTACAATTTTAAAAGACTTTTCTAGGCCCCTTTTAAGTGTTTTGATTTTCTCAGATCTAAAAGTCACATTTGCAGTTAATAATCATGTAAGCCAGGGCAACCAGAACTTTTCTCCCCGAATCTATTGGACTCAAATAATTCTCTGAGCGATCAGGGGCCCTCAATGAAGTCCTTAGTAAGGCTACCATCAGTTATATTGAGGGCAAGGCTGGGAGGCCTGCATTATGCTTTTCAAATGTATTTGGTCCAGGCTCAGTTTTCAGCTACTCTATGCCTAATACAAGTCCAGCTGAAGCCAACTGATGAGGTACATGTGGAGACTTTCCCTGTGGTTACCTGTGCTCAGCCCTGCAAACAGCTATTCTTGAGGCCACAAGTGTGAATGCAGAGGAAGCAGAAGGTGAAGTATATCCATACAGCCCTTCTCCGAATCTACCAGCAGTAGAAGAAATGAAGCAGTGACCTGCATGGATTCCTCACCGAGATATGGAGGCATCTGCATCTCCCTAGGTTTCCCTTCCAATATTATGTTAGTGCAACTTACTATAATTCCAGGTCATTACCATTAGTAACCCTCTTTATAAACTTCTTAGAGTATGCCACTGAGGAGAAAGCATCCTAACACTATTGATATAGCAATAAGCAAGCGAGTTAACTCAAGAAGCAAATGAGGAAACATTCTTGCAGAGATGTGAACAAAGATGGGAGTAGGTGAGGAAGAGAGAAAGAAAATTTCTGTCACAAAAGACTGATCTGAATTACAGATGCACAGGAGAAGACTCTTGCCCCAGTGCTGGTAAGGCTGGTAAGACATTGAAAATGGTGACAAAGGAATCCTGAATAGGTGATTTGAACTTGATAGAAACTTTTTCAGCCAGCCCATGATGATACCTTCACGCTGAATAATTTCTACATGGAGGTGAGCAAAAAGACCAATCCTCATGGAATTATGGATGAATCCAGAAATATCTTTTGGGGAAAAAGGACGTTACTGAAGTGCAGTCCTACCTCACACAGCATTTCTTCTGGATACAATTCAAAAAGACCGTAGCCCATTTCTGTAGAAACTTTCAACCTGTCCCCTTCCCTACAGCAGTAAACATATAAGATTGATCTGTACTTATAACTGTTGAATTCATTCCCTTCTCATGTTACAAAGGCTGTCACTGGAAATAAAGTGTAACCTGGGACGACTGTGGCAGCTATCAAACCTCCTCTGACACATTAGAGCGTCTGAAACCCAGACACCCAAGTTTACATCAGAAAATTCCAGCATGTAGCGAACAACTCAAAACCAGCTATCGACCCTCCTATTGATTTCTAGTGGGGAAACCAAGACAGGAGAAGTACCAGAAGAGATAGGATTTCTTTTCCTCTTCTCATCTCTAACTTAGTGGCTGCCAAACTCAGGTCTTCTCAGGCTTAAGCCATCAGAGGTTTGTGTTGCAGCTAGCCAGGATGTCTGCCTAAGATAATTCAAGCTGAAAGCAGACAATGTGCAGTGGGAGCTGATTAGCCACTGCCTTCCAACGTGACCTGTCTCAGTCCCAAAAGAAGCTTCTTGACAGTAAGATATGGAGGCTACAGCAGAGCTGAAAAAAATATGGTTATCTTTTCAGATGGTGTTTGAGGGCATCTGACTTTCACACTTGGACAATTGAGAGAGGTGCTTTTTGCAACTGGAAAGTCCCAGCCCTGGCCTTGAAGGTATTATGGTCGAACACTACAACAAGTCTCAACGAGATTCTTTTCAATCTCTCTCTGAAGCCAATATGAAATACAGTAAAGATTAAGTAAAACTCAAAATAATTCACAATACTGAAAGAAGTGGTTGGAAAAGCCGTATATTCTTCATTTCTTTATCTTCATCAGTGAAATCAGCCTGCTGTGTTTCAGCAGCTTTGCTGAAAGCGTACCAGGTTTGTATCAGTGTAACTGGAGGCACTTCTGACCTTAGATGGAGACTGGGGGAAATAATAACTACAGGTGTGATTCTGGTTGTTCAGAATTTAAAAAACAGTATCTCCTGTTTGCTGCAGATCATTTGTTTCACTCATTATATTCACATCTTAGCTCATACTTTCATACTTAATTTGGACACTGGATGGCCCCTCTTGAAATGAAAGCCTGGTTCTGAATCCCGTGGATTTTGCAGCTGAATCTCAACCACAGGAACACCCTTTTCCAATTATAACGTGCGTGGCTGGGGTGTAAATCCTAGTGCATATTTTATACTGAAAGTCACAATGTTAGCAAAGCACTAAAGAAAACCTCTGCAGATCTCCCGTAAAAACCTGATGAGTTTGTCGTTAAAAATCACAAACATTTTCAGCCTTTGAAAATGCAACTGTGCTGCAGTATCAGAGCGAGACCATCGTCTGTTGTTTTTAATTTGTTACGTTAATGGGCTGCAAGGTCCAAAGTATTTGACATATATGAACTCTTCTGCTGCTCCCTTTTGTAAAGCTCCAGCATTTTTTACGCAGCTCTGCGGGAACACAGAGCGTAACGTCTGGAATGTTTTGATCTTATCTTCAGTTTTTAATAACTTTCTTTTTTATACACTACATATTTCACTTTTTTTTTTTTTTTTTTAAATTTCAAAACTCACTTTGCAGCTGTTTATTCCCTCCTGGCTTGGGACGATTCTGAAGGTTCCCAAAGGAGAGCCGTGAAGGTGCCAGGCCCCACAGAGCTGCCCTGGGGTGTGCTGCAGAAGTGTGAGGCCTCCCAGCTTCCCTGGCTGAGGAAGAGGAGGCAGAGGAAGGGGTGGCCGAGCTGCAAGGGACATGGTGAGGACATCCCACAGGCAGCTGCTCACTGGGCAGCCCTGCAGACACTTCCCAGCTGCTTCCTTCATGGCATTCCCGAGAAAGTGATGCGCCTCTCCCAGGGCAATGAAACCACCTTCTGAGATACAGCGATCAGATTGCACTGCACTTGAACAGCCAGGCGGAATCAAGTCCTCAGGAGTCGTGTTTTCTTTCTATTTTCTTTCTTTTTTTTGTTTTTTAACAGCAAAGAGAATACATGCACTTAGAAAGTTACACCAAACTATTATATAAAACCACACGCTGGAGTGGATATTTTAGTTTTTGGTGGGACAGCAGGAATAAGCTTATAGATCTAAGGCTCGGGGTCAATGCTTAAGAAGAGATTACCTCTAAGCTTTACTTACATGTTCTATTTTGGCCCAACAATTTACAATGTATTTCTGGAAAAGAGAGCAGCCCCTGCTCATTCCCACTGGCACAGGGCACACGGTAAGATGCATCTTCCTGAGAAGTCAGGGGCTAACACCTAAGAAGGGACAGCAAATTCCTGCTGAAGCCACAGAGGAGGCAATCTGATTGAGCTGCAGAGGGGATCAAGTAAATCTTCTCGGCTTCAGGCCGGCACTTTTTCTGGCTCATGACACAGGCTCTCATGCCGTCCCAGCGGCTGTCGTACAGCTCGCCGTGACCCTCACCCCAACGGCGCTGCCTCGAGCCAAGACCTGGAGGGCTCCTTCCAAAACAAACCCAGACAACATTTCTCTGAAGCAATGTTTTCCTGAACTGAGCAAGACGCAGCTCTGCTTCCGCCCACGTAGTAACCTATGCTCATGCCCAGAGGCATGTGACCGAAGCACACGAAAATGTATGCACCACGCCAAAAGGGAGACCAAAAGCTTACATCACAAGTTTTCAACGTAATTAGCAAATTGTGTCTGCAATCTGCACCCCGATGGGTTGTTCTTTTCTTGAGGACACTGGTCACAGGTGCTACTACAGCGTCTGCAGGCCAAGCAGGGCCTGCACACTTCAGCTATGTCATCAGGCTCACAAAACCAGGCTGTGCAACAAGAACACCCTCACAGCACTGCGTCACTTCTGGGATGAGATTTGTAGTGCGCAGAAAGGGATCATCAAAACATTACGATAGATACTAACATTTCTTGTTCCAATGCTCACTTACTTTAGACATAAAAGCAATATATTTTAAGTGTGCTTGTAAACATGTGCAAAGTTATTTTACTGACAGAGGCATTCTGAGAGCACGAGGAGGAAATCACACTGGTACCGCAGCACATTATTTAGCAGAAGTTAATAGTACAGATTAATATGCAGTACAGGAGGATTGTTTGAGTTTGTACGCTACTGGCAAAGGGAAACATAACAGCATGTCTGGACAGATGAATGTGGATGGTGGGAACCTGCAGCTGCAGTTTCAGCATGGAGTTGCAGAGTGCAGGCCAGGGACAGCCTGAGCTCAGTCAGCTACAAACCCACAGCACGGGTCTCCATCCTGCCTCGCTGTGCTGTGCTTGGTGAACCCCTTGGGCCTGTGATGGCTCCTTGTGATCAAAAGGAGAAGTGGCACGCTAGCACCCCTGTTCAGCTCCACAGCAGCACACCTGCTGGGTCTGCAAACTGCAGACCATTTCCTAGAAGGCAAGGAAACAGAGTGCACTCGCCAGGAAGGCATTCCTCCCCATAAAAAGGAGGGTGAATATACTTATAAAAAAAGGGGTGGGTATATCTGCTTGCTTTTTCTTCTCCCTGGACTGAGAGGCACATGACAGAAAGCAGAGCGGGATCAAGTCCAAAGAGCTCTCCTCCTTAAGGATACGCTGCGCGGTATCATCAGTGAGTCTCAGCCAATATTGGCTAACAGTCGCTGTCTGTTTGCCAAGCAGAAGTTTGCCATGTTAAACTGTCACTATAATGCCACCTTGAAGAGGCGTTATCATCACTCTTGCGACGATACACGGCAACCGTGAACGGAAACGGAGGCCGGAGCTCACACATCTGAACAACAGACGACGCTGGTGCTGCGGATAAGTAACCCAGCCGCCGTGCTGCCGCTTATCACAGTCCCGATCCTGTGGATGGGCATTCCTGCAGCAGCACTTACACCGTTATGTGGCCTCAAAGTATGCCAATTACTGCTTTTGTTAAAAATACTGAGGATGCAGTAACTTAGGTTTACTATTTTCCTGCTCCGAATGCTGCCAGAAGCTACAAAATCCCCTCACGGAATTCATTCTGCCCTAAAACAACACCCACAAAAATTCATTTCTGAGGCATCTTGCCCTAAGACCTTCAGGTAAAGAACAAAGAGAAAGCAGGGGCTGGAATCCCCCTTTCACTGGACTTCTCTAGATACTGAATGAGGTGTATAAAACCTGGACAAAGGAGAGCATCTGACCAAACAGAAGTGTTATACGCCGCAGGAGACATACGGACCGTATGGGAAAACACTTACTATAGCTGCATGGCTTAGCTGGGGTGCTGCACAAACCCCTCATTAATATGGCAAAGTTATAAGCTGGACTTACAGAATGCAGGACCTGAAATTTGGTTGGGTATCAGATACAGAGTAGGAACTTTTTTTAATGTAATAATGATGGTATAATATTGACCTTGGTAATTACAGACCAGAAAAGTGAACTTCGCATTAACGGCACCATACTGTTTTTTGCAAACGTGAAAGTACAAAAGCACCATTACATAAGCCCAAGAAGGTTTCCAGTTACCACACCTGAAAAACCCTGGGACAACAGTAACTCGCAGAACACTGCTCTTTGTTCAGCAACGGCCCCAGTGCACCCAACTGCCCCGCTCTCAAGCCCAACACTTACCGGCTCGATACTGCTTTCTTCATGGTGCCCCAACTCTTTCCACTCCATACTTTGTGGAGCTGGAATGAACCCTAACGGGCCAAATGCAATTTAACTCATTAAAATAGCATATTCAATATGTAATACATCATGAATTAATACAGCATTCACCGATGCATTCTGAACTATTCCACCAGCTGTATGCAATGTTTCTAATACTCTAGCTGACATTTTTTTAATTACATAAATACGTTGCACAGCAAATAACAGTTCATTATTTGGAAACTCCTGCAAATTATGTACAGTTAATTATATTCAGGTTGGTGTATCGGTTATAAATAGCTGTGATAAAACGGTGATATCAACGGTGACAGAATTTTAGTGGAAATCAACATTTTCCTGTATTGAAGTAACTGAGACCTCTGAGCAGAAACACTGCCTCCATAAAGGCAGTTGTAAATGAATATAATGTGTGAGTGCACAGAACTGTCATTTTAACCCACTACACATTTTTCTCTTTGATTCCTATTAATTGCATGTTTTGCCTTAATTTGTATCTCAAAGTACTTAAGGAAACAGCAGAGTTTTTTCATTCCTGTACTTATAAAAATATTCTACTAGTTTCTGATTTTTAGAAGTTTGAAAAGGATTTACTTTTAAGCTATCAAGCCAACACACTCAAACTTATAAAGGGCAGAACTAGAGGCAGCTGACACATCACTGCTCACGTACTTTGATTTTAAGCAGCATCTTCTTCCTCATTGTCAGAAGAGCTGAACTCATGAAAATGCTACACTGGATGTGATGGCCAAACATCTTTTGGACCAGATCCTTTCTAGGATGTTTATATATATATATATACATGTGTATTTGCAGAGATGGGAATCCCAAACTTTAAAGATCATGTCTTGATCCTGCTTAAAGGTCTAAGTGAAGAGTCATATATGTTAAACTGGAGACCAAGCAGTAAGTCAAGCATGGGGACTGTGGGAGGTGGAAAACCTCAGCACCCAAAATAGCTGAACTACAACAGAGCTGTCTAACACACTGCAGCTATTTGCATTCATTCACACAGAGGTTTATAATGAAATAAAAGTCGAACATAAAATCCTAACGTTATGGAGCTCATGCTGCTCCCTACTGTGCCCTCCTAAATGAGTCCACACAGCCAGTCACGGTTTGCCACAGTATAACAAGTCAAAATGAGCTTCCTGCAAATGCATACCCACCATCTGCCTGGGGTTCAGCTACCAGCCTCCTTTACCGAGAATCCCAGAAGTAGCAACCTGAATATCACACCTGTTTATCATGACAACTCCCTTTAACAGATCCTTCTGTTTCCCTGTCCTGACTATTATATCTGTTAGCATCCTGTAGCAGGCAAGGGGAACATGACCTCTCCCCGTACACTAGGGAAGAGGCTGAAATTTTGAGGCACGGTGATGCAACCTGTCACCAGGTGTGGATTAGCTGTTCCAAGTCAGTGCATGTCACAGGGCTTTGAGGATGTGCGGAGGCGTGATGAAATTCAACACAACAACTTATATCCTCAACTTACCACATCCTTGTCTGAAACAGTCATGGCCTGAAGGGACCATTTCCCATATCATGGTATGCAGTGAAATACAAAAACAAAACACAACTGAAAACCAGCAGAACAAAACAAAACAAACTGAAAAATCCAACCAACCAACCAACAACAAAAGCAACCAAACAGAAAAAAAACAACAAAAAGCAACTAAAAGGGGACTTGATACCTTTTGTAAGAAAAGTACTGCTAGATGTAAAGCCAGTGATATAAAAAGGGAAAAAAGAGGGTAAAAAAATAAAATAAAAAGAGAGAGGATTTTCTTCAGTATGGGGAAGTTTTTCTGCAAATTGGCAGTGAATCAGTTACTAAATGACATGCCTAAAATCAGGTGGTGGATTATTGGAAATGAAATCTTTGTCCCGGGAAAGCCAACGGCAAAAATCCTATTGATTTCAATGGGACAGGGTTGTCTCTCTAGACTTAACAGTCAATCATGCAGAATTGGCAACAGAGCCCAAACGTCCCTGTTTGTTATTAGACCACAGAAATCCAAATTAGTTTGCTTCATCTGCACTTGCAACCAGCACACTAGCATTCTCTTTTTTTTTTTTTGGCATGGAGGTGCAAATAAGCAGAGTGTGTTCAATTTTTCAACCCAAGCCACATAAATGAGAGCTCTGCTATTTCTCCCAACCATTTCAGAGTCCATTTTCTTCCTGAAAGGCACAGGCAGCCTCACCGCTAATGGCAGTGCCGTGTTTACAAGCAGAGGGGAACTAAGCCTTTAGTGTTTTTGCATATTTGCAATACAGAGTGTGGTTGGGACGGGAGGATGGTTTATTGGAAGAGGAAGATGGTGAGAAATGGCAGAAGAAAAAATGTGATCCTTAGAGGCCAGTATTGCTGTCAAGTACACCCAGTCTTCACTTTTCCCAGAAAAGCCTTGGTGAGAAGCAGTCAAACTAAACTGCAGATACTTAATATTATAAATATTACATGGTGGTATAAAGCTCCCATTTAAACAACTTTTTGTGAATAACCTTTCCAAACTGAAGTACTTGGAAATTCTTGGGTGGCAAAGCTGCTATTTATGACTAATCTTTTCTATCTAAAAGCAGAACCAGTTCCAAACAAATCAAAGGACAATAAGAGAGTAACAAAGCAGAAGGAGAGTGCGCGTGTGCAGCGCACATTCATGCCAAAAACCAATAAACAGATTCACAATACTGATGTGTGCAAGAGGCGCTAATACAGTGCCCAAAGTTCGTCACTTAGATTAAATGCTGCGTGGGAATCACCACACATTGACACAAAACTGAGCAAACAAACGATGCACACTGCGATGAGTGTATGGTCCAGACACGTGTCAGTGCAATACGCAGAACGGGACCAGGAACATTGACAGTGAAAATCTGAGACCTGCGAGCATCCCCAGAATGCCCGTAGAACATGATTCCCCCCTTTTAACTTTAATTTTTATTCTCTGCTTCAATTTCTGCTCTGCTTCTCCCATCATAGACGGGGCTACCTAGGCTGACAGCCGTTGCGGGCCGAGGTGGCACAGATGGGGCGGCTGCAGCTGCCTCTCACCTGACAGCCTGCGAAGCCCACCGGGACGCTTCCCCTCTCCCTTTATGTCTGTCTGCCCACATTTGCAGCACTGCCTTTCCCCAGGCCTTTATTGAACGTGTCACCAACGCTGCGAGGCGCAGCTACAGCGCGGGGCTCAGGAGGGACAACGCACTCCTTCCCCCCCACGCGTTCAGTCAGCGGTCCAAGTCAGGCCCTGCTTTAGCACAGCATAACCTGCTTGGCTCCCCAGAGGGACAGCAAAGCCCTCAGCACAGCTCAGCAGTTGGATGGACACATGGGGCCCAAAGCTGTGTGTGGGGCCGGCGCTCAGGGCCTTCAGGCTGCGGGTCCAACATAGGTCCTCACAAAGCTGTTCCTGTGCAGCTTCACTGCAACTCCAAAAAGTTCCCCCACTGTGACTTGTTTTATTGAGAAGTGCCAACCTCCTTCTTTCCTTTGTCTCGTCCTTGGGTTTGTGCCTAAAAGTAAAGAGGGGGCTCGTTTTTCCATGCCCTGCTTTGCAAAAATAAAAGAAAAAAGAAAGTCCAGCTGCCACCTGAGCGGGTGCTGGGACGTCAGGGTGCTCTCGTTTGCTCCCACAATTAATGCCACCTGCACACAGAGCGCTGAGTTCCACATATCGGGCCCTTGGATCCCACCACCTTGGGAACGGGGCCGTATCGGGTTTATGGGACTGCTGTGTGTGCAGGGCCATTTCGGTGGAGCTGAGCCCCAACTCAGCAGCACACGTTCCCAAAAACTCCGTGCACCTCCACGAAGCACAGCAGACGCTGCACGTGGCTGCAAGAAGCACGCCAGTACTCCCCAGCCTGCCAGCACAGCCATCACCACCGTATTTATTAAAAGCCATAAAGCCAGGGAAAGGCCCCCCGTTATATTGTCCCCGGCCTGCTTTCCATTAAAGCAGAAGACAATTAATGCAGACTGCATGCCCTTTACTTTGGATGGAACTAAGATTTTGCTGGCTGCTACACCAAAACTTCCCATGCTGTGTTTACTGAGTTGAATATAATCTTTTCTTCTTTTTTTTTTTTTTCTTTTTCCTTTCCTACTTTAATTTCAATATTTAGAGTAGCTTAATTATATCTGATATCTCCTAAATGTTAACTTGCTGCCATGGATACTGTACTTGTTTTAGGCTTTGCCCATAACCCGAAATGTAACTAAAGATTAATAGAATGCTGAGATATTTTTGGCTGCAAGTGAAATTTAATGAATAAACATTTAAATAAATTACCCCAATAATGAAACAATACGCTATTAATGCCTGAGCTATGCTAAATGCTTCACTTCCTTCACAATTCATGCAAATACTGGGGGAAAAGAAATTACAGTGGTGAACTACATTAAACAAAATCCTTCCTACACCACACCCATCAAACAGTGTCTCCACAGTATCGGGAACAAAAACGGTGGCTTGTCAGTCAAAGTGTCTAACTACGGCATATGGGTAAAGGTTTCAGTCTGCTATCTCCAGACTCATCTTATGGCCCGGGTTCAACACTACTGAACTGCTCCCCAGACAAAAGGCGAACTCATTGAAAATGGGTGCTGCGAGCTGTCTGGTCAGCGCGGCCGTGCCGCCTGCGTCTGGGCGCACACAAACTACTGGCATGGGGAACCGCAGCGCGCTTCGCAGGGCTTTAGAGTTTCCTAAGAGCTGAAAAAGAAGCAGCCTGAAGGTTAAAGCTGGCTAGTCAGAATGGCATACTTGGCTGCATATATAGCCAGGTGGCCTGGGCATATTGGCAAACAACTGGCAAACTGCCCAATACATATGGCTTAGATTGCTTTGCTCTTCCCATGAAGCCTTCTTAGACTCTTGAGCAAGCATTCATTTTAGAGCAAAATGCATCCAAGTGTTAAATAAAAGCTTCCCCCAAATACGTTGCATGTAACCTTTTCCTTTAAATAATAAAGAGATAACTATATTAAAACAAACTAATTGTATTTTTAACGCGTTCTCGCCCCGCCTCCGGTCTGTTTCTAAGCGGATCTGCCCTTACTTTTTGTTAACTCCTGAAGTACCAGATAAGCTACTTCATCCACACGGACTCCTTTTGAGGGCTGAGTACTCATCGCAGCATTTAAGCACTTAGCTCGCCACAGCTCGTGCTTGCACTGAGAAGTCAGGCGTTGGAGACGTGTTAGCAGCGTCCTGAGCCGCAGGAGCCACGGCAGATGATAAGGTCTTTCCCCCACTGATCTACGCTACAGGCAGAGAGTTGCCTTTATTATATATTAAATGAAGTTTTATTTTTGAAAAGTGGTTTCTCTTACAGACTTCAAGCAAAGTCCCAGAAGAAATGTAAAAATGCAAAACATTTAAATGAAGCACTTGACACGTACTTTAGAGCAAGTATATGCTTAAGCATCAATCCTACAGCACAAGTCCTTGTGCTAAGGCTAGGGTAAATACTGCATTAAACATTCACAACAGCTTTGGGGAAAGGGCTAAACATATTTAAACAATTAACACATGCCCAGCTCTAAGCCGGTGCTTACACGCCACTGACTCTAAGCAGAGGTTGTGACAAAGGTAAATTCTTCTAAATTAAAAGCAATGGGACTCCCGTTGAAAGCTCAGTAAATGCTTAAGTGTTTTGCTGAACTGAAGCCTCAGTTAATGAGAACCAAGAAATAATTCTCCTCCGTAATAGAAAAAAATGTGCTTGCTCACCCCCGTTCCTCTAAAAGTCCCTTTCTGCTTCAAAAACAGGGCACTGAAGTATGGGAATGCTTTGAGCAACATTAAGACAATAACCTCACTTTAGTTTTAATCAACTCTGAACTACAGTTCTTTAGCCATTAGATAAATAAAATAAAGTCCACAAAGAGAAAGCAGGAAAGTTTTCAAACGGCTGTTTAATAGCTAAGAATGATCCCACAGGTAATTCTGCATCTCTAATGAATATAAACCTTGATACTAATATGCTTTAATTAAAACCAAGGTCTTGTTAGCATTTTGAAAGCGACTATGTTACCTGCTAGCAAAAGCAACTTCTAACAACCTAAGCTTCACAATGCCCATCCCTGAGAAAACACAGCATATACGGCTTCGGATCCAACCTCAGCCAAATCCTGCAGACATTACCTCTGCTCAATCATTTAATCTCCTTGTCACTTGGGGTTTTTGATTGGGCTCCCTTTTCTCTATACTTTGCTTGTTTTGTATATTTGAATTATGAAATCATCAGGCCAGGGAGTAATTTACTTATATAGATTCTTATTTATATAATGTCTGTGTACAAGGAGGACCTGACCTTCACCAGAACCCCTATAAGCCATCATAATATAAATAGCGTACATTATTTACTTAACTTCCTTGCTTCAGTTTCGTTAAGGGGGGAATAATATTTACAGGGATGTTGTGAGGATTAGCTCATTACTTCAAGAGCCTTGAAGATGAAACATGCAATGTAAATGAGAAATATCAAGTATCAGTGACACTGATGAAATTATCATCACCATTGTTAAGAGCGGAGTTCAAGAGTAAAACTGGGAGAGAAATATGTCTTTCTGAAAAAGTGCCTTGCCGAATCACCGTGACCTTGGTGCCATCTTTTCCTTCACCTTCCTCATCCCCCTCCTCACTGGCAAAGAGCATCTCTTGGAGCGTTATGAGAACGTCTCCACGCCAAGTTGGACACACTCCAGGCAGAGCCGTCCTCATCCAAGGGCAACACATGTAGTGCGCTCAGGCAACTCGCATGGCCTGGATGGAGGAAGAGAGAGGGCAGGACGGACAAACAGGGAGTTGCTGCAGTCCTGCACCCACCACTTGGTTGCTACGGGCTTGGCAATTGGGGATTTCTGTTGATGAAGCAGACTGGAGCCTCCAAAGATGGCAGCAAGTGGGAAATTTATGCCATTCAGATTTGGACAAACCAAACTTCTGGGACATGCTGCTGCTGGGACTGAGCAGGCTGAAATCTGAGGACAAATTTCCAAGCTGCATGGTGAATGTGTGCTCAGTACAGATGTACAAGAGGCAAGGAGGCTGCCCAGTTTTGCAAGGCAAATGCAAGAAAGCCTTCAGAAGATGAGTAGAGCTACCAACCTTTAAACGCAACCCAAGTATGCCAAATAAAATCAGTGCTCTGGACCAAAATTTGCTTTCTGCCTGAGGGAACTGCAGCAAGATGAGATGTCAAGGGGAAAGGGAAAGGGGCAACACCATACAAACCAGGGGGAAATCACTGCCCGAGTCAGTCGAGGGCACAGGGACTGGGGCAGCGGCAGCTGGGTGGTGGGAGCAGGCGCGGCAGCCGCCCTGCCCTGCCCGGCAGCGCACACGCGAGGGCTGTGGGTGATCTCATTTCCAGTAGTTGAGTGAAGTAAGTGCGTAAGTATGCAGGATTGGGGCCCTGGAAACCATGGAGAAACTGGGTTTGTCTTTTTATTACAGACAACTGCAGCGCCTGTGGACTAGTGCAGCAATGCTCATTTCTCCCCGGAGAATTGGACCCTGTGATTTTATTTTATTTTTAATATATAAATGTCACCATGAGGAAGTTTTGATTAAAAATAAAGACTTGAAAAAGAGGTTAAAAATATTGTCTGGCTAAGTAAATATGCAGATTTAAAGCACATGGATAAAAATGAGTGTTGCCATAAACACTGAGCGTGTTTCTAAAAAGAATTTTGCAGAAAAGATAAACTTTTCCTAACTGTATTTTGATTAAAGTTTTGAAGCTGTTTATTAGAAGCGATTGCTTTTCCACAAGGAAAAACAGATGTATCGATGCAGGACTTTGTTTCTTCTTCTCCTTTGTGTGATAGTGCACGTGAAAAGTGCCGTTAAACAAGAGCTAGAATATTTTATGTCACCATAAGGATAATAATAAATTAGTGCTTACTGTGCCTGTAAAAGTGAATGAGGCAGCCTCTCTTGCTTGTCCTCACACCAGCAAACTTACTGACTTCCCTGAGATTTATAAAAGAAGAAACTTACAGAGAGTATACAACTTTTCTTAAGAGCTTCAGAAAGTTTGTTGTTGTTTTGGGTTTTTTGAACTTTTTCTTATGAAAAACACATAAAGTCTATGTTCCCAAGTCTGGGGATGAAATATTCTTTGTCCCTACCACTGCTGGTCTTTGAGTTTTTTTTAAAAAAAAATAAAAACTTATCTGGCTCTTACTGATCCCTACAGGCCGTTGGTTGAGTGGGATCCAGCCCCAGAGCTCATCCACCTTTTTCTCCGAGACAAAAGGTTGTAAAGGAGGCCAAAAGCTCTGCGCTTTGATAACGTTCCCAAACATATGGGAACGTACGGCTTCATGAAACTGCATTTAACAGATGTTTAAAGAAAGACAACTAACAGATCCAGAATGTAGTAATGAGGAAAAAAGACAATGTACATAAATTCAGCTGCATGTCTCTTTATAGCGCTACTAATGCCCTGGAGACAAAATGCAAATGAGTCTACTTATTTGCAATATGACACTCTCTATTTTATATTTAATATTTCAGGTCATTACTAAAACTGATTTTCTTTGGAAGTGCTTTCTTCTGGCACCTAAATGGAAGAAGATTTACACAGTCTGTGGTGTATTATACTTTGTCGGTTCAGAGAGTCAGGGAAAAAAAGAATCTCAACTATCAATTTCAGATTAAAAAAAGTAAATGAGGAGGCCCTGTGCGGGCTGTGCATGGAGGCCCTCCGCCACGCGAGTGTCCTGGAAATAGCTTTCTTTTTCCATTTTGAAACTTCTGAGCCCAAAATTTGAGTTGAGATAGTTTGGGAGCCCAAAGACCAACTGTTCAGTTTAGCAAACCAACAATGTCTGCTCATTTTGTCCCAATCTTTTCAGCTTAAATATTCACAATGTGCCATTATTACTGAATCATTATCTGCCTTTAGCTCTGACAACAGCATCATAAGGGCTATGAAAGGCTCCTTTCTTCTCGTGATTAGTCTCTAAAACATTTCCTCATCTTACAGTGCTTTTCGGCTTCCCAGAATGCACCGCTCAATTACAGTGCTGAAATTAACTGTATGCCACTCTTATTTATTGATAAAAGAATAATCAAGTGCTCCAGCCCATAGCCCACTTTGGCCACGGGTTTTATATCAAGTTTCAAGTAATGCATTTTTTAACTCTTTGAATTCTTTTATAAATGGACGGCATTGTCTGCGGCGCGGTGACAACACGGTGCCGCTCGCTGTGTCACACGAGATAAAGCACCCCTCATTTGTTTGGTGTAATCTTGTTGAAAATAGTCTTGTACGGCCGACGCTTTAAAAATTAATCTTGAAAGGGAAGAGTTTGTTTATCGCTACAACTGGTTGGGATCCAAAGAAATCAGAAGTAAATAGAAGAGAGATACAGAACTTGTTAAACTCTGGTCTGGAAGTGTCTGAATTCCGCACATGCACAGCAAAAGGCATTACAGTGCATGTGGAGTGAGGCTATTGTAGTCGGTGAGTACAGCGAGAAGACTTCTTACTGCTCCCTTTGTGGTGTGATCCCAGTGTACAAAATATTTATTAAAAAAAAAAAAAAAAAAAAGGAACAGACTACAGGACTATGGCTTTTCTAAGTGGGCTATTTTGACTTTGACATTAAATTGCGATTAACAGATAACACACACAAAGCAAACGGCTTTATGAACAATGGGTTTGCTTCTGTGGAAGCTGGCGGTGAAATTCCTATCAACTTCAAAGGGAGCAGACTCAGGCTCCGAGGCCGTATCACTTCTACTGAAGCAAAAAGATTTTCTATCCAATACCAAAGAATAACATGTAATTGTGCTATAGCTTAGTCCAGCACAAGAATGAAAATAAAAACACTTTCTAAACCTCAAAGATACTTGCTAAGCCATGTATACATTAATCATTTATACCACATGATTATTGTTCATTATTTGGGCAATAACAAATGGAAGGGTGTGGGGGTTAGTGTGGGTTTTAACAAACCACATTCTATTTAAGCAAAGCCAACTATTAAAGAAAGACCTAACTTGCCAAACCAAGATAAATATATGCCATTATTATGATCACATAAAAGCTACTACTCTCAGCATTACAATTTCTCTTATAATTGGTACTATTATAATTAAATGAATGCATATGTTTACAGTTCTTCTTTGAATGGTAAAGTGATTTAGCAATGATGGTGTCTCTAATTTCTTTTAACTGTACTGGCAAACTTCACTTAAACAGTGGTCTAAATACCGTGCACCCACAGTAAATTAGTAAAGCTTCTACTAAAGCCTATATGTGTTCTTATAGAGTATAACTAATATAGCATAATAATAAAGCATGTTAAAATGCTCACATGTAAAATACATATTTAAATATAAGTGGGTGAGCGGCACACTGGTCAAATGTAGATTACAGGTACCCGGGAGGATCTGTGCACGTTTAAGTAATACAGCTCAATCTGATGTTTGGAAGCCACCAGCTGACGTGAAAAGGTGGCAAAGCATGGGATGTATCTTATATCGTCCAATCATTTGTTCACACTGCCTCATCGTTATTATAAACTAGCACTAGAGAAGTTAACGAGAGGCTTTTTTTTTTTGTTGTTTTCCAGATAATCCCTTTTTATTTCTGTCTGCCTCAAGAATTTGTACGGTATCTGCCAGCACAGTGTCCCAGCACTTGGGTGACAGAGGGGGACTGGGCCTGGAGACCCACTAGTTGCAGTACTGCTTTTTGGTGCAGCACCAGGACAAGTCTCACGTGTGCAGCCCGAGTGAGAGGCAGAGCATCCCCAGCTCCCTCAGTCTGCCCAGCCCCAGCTGAAATCCTCCTTTTCCCTAACCACAGTGTGGACAGCCTTGCTATTGCAGGACTTAAGGGACCTACCAGGAGGGAAGGCTTTGGGATCATTTTTTGCATGGCTTGACCAAAAATGCTGCAAACATTAGGAAGAATCTGCATTAAGTTTGGGCTGCCTTCTCTCCATTCTGTAATTCCTGAGAGTGGAGCCACGCAGTTGTTTTAATTTGGGTTCAAGATGTTAATTTGGGCGCTGAAGTTGCCAGAAAAAAACAGAATTTGTCGGCTCAGAGTGAGAGATGGTTGAAAGACAAAAGGAAAAGACCTGCAGGCTGGAACTTGGGCTGTGCGCAAACCCAGCGCGCCTTATGGCTGCACGTCAGCACACGGGCAGACAGACCAGCAGGAAAGTCTGCTGGGGTTCCTCCACACCAGCTGAATACAACCAGCAGCCTCTGTCAAAGCCACAGAGGTTTGGGATGGTGTGTGCGGGTCATTACTCAAAAGGGTTGGTTAAACTGAGGTTAAACTAACACGAATTAAGAAAATAAAAACCCTCCTAGTAAGCTCGATCAGTAATTCTATTAAGGAAAATACAGCGAGCTGTAACGTTGGAGTTTAATAAGTGAAACACGGCAAATATGTGAACAGAACTTCTGACTTAATATTCTTTAACAGATGTTTTATAAAGTACAGATTTAAAAGATCTGCCTGTCTTATTGTTCTGGCTGTTGCCATATTACATGGCTGCATTTTCAGTCCCAGATTTTCCCAGCTGTAACAGTTAAATAGCGAGGGGTACAAGCCTGGATGCTGTAGGCAGAATGCCCAAAATTCCTCTCTCCCATGGAAAAACACCCCGGTCTAACGGCCACAATGAGAAGGTAGAGTTAATCCTTTTGGCAAAGGAATAATCTACATACACTTAAAAATGGATATGGTCATTTTAATGCACACTATTTTACGAATGATGCTTTAACTGTGCTGCCAATTAGCAGAGCCTTAAAATACCTCACTTACAGAGGCCTGATAACTGTCCTTCCTAACCTTTAAGTGACCTTTTTTGTTTTTGCCACGCTCATAAACCAGCATATGAACAATCAAAGAAAACGGCACCAAACATCTACTCAAATGTTACATATTATAGAAAATAAAATTTAAAAAAACAACCCAAAAAGAAAAAAAAACCACTGAATAAAGTACAAAAAAATAGAGAAAAAGCAATGAAACCCAGCTGGCCAGCCAACTTTTAAAAAACCATAAGCAGCAAACATGCTTTTTTAATTGGATGGAGAAGACAAGATCTGGAGTAGGTGCAATTTTATTACTGCAACAGCGCTTCGCAGAGCCCACGCTATTTTCAAAGCATGAGCCCCATGGAGTGTGATGGGACATCTGGAGCGGTGCTCTGGCACGATGCTGTGGGACTCGGGCTCACATTGATCTCTGCACTGCCAACAAACACCCAAACCTCTTCCACAGTATTGCGTGATGCATTCTGCTCAGCAGAGCACAGAGAAGGGGTTCTGCTGTTAGCCCAGGGGTACAAGCAGCTCCTCAGGTGTTTGGTCCCCACAACTCCAGAGAAAGTCAGAAATGAGGTGGCTTTTGAGAGCAAGCTGGCAGCGCATTTGAGGCTATCGAGTTTTTCAAACACACCTAAAATAGACTCTGCAGTATTTCATCTGAAACTGTGTGTATTCAAACATATGGCTAAAGGAAGGGATACATGCAAGGGCTTATGCACATGCAGCGTTTAGCATCTACTTCCAAAATATATCCTAGAAGAATGGCAAGAGGCCCCCAAAACAGCAAATATTACTCGCTTGATTATTAACATCTTCTCTTTTTATACCAGCCAGTTGAAATCTATGCAATCGCTGGGTATTTTTGGTGGCCTCTCAATCATGTCAAAGATCATAAGCCAAGCAGATGGTGTACATCTGGGCTTACCCAGCAGTAAGGAAAATATTCTCCAGCACAGGTAGAATGATAAAGACGGGTTTAAACACACACCATTCATTCTGGACCCATGGAACAGGGTTAGCCCTGTGTTTCTGTTTACCTGTCTGGAGCAGGCTGACCCAGAGAAGACAAGCAGCAAACAGCGCTCATGACGTGAAGCGAGAAGCAGCCTTGCGACATCTCCTGCACGGCCCTCCACACCGTGCTGCACAGGGCCAGCCGGGCCCAGAAGGAACGAGTGAACAAAGCAGCCATGCAAAGAAGTGACTGGGCCTTGAGCCCGGCAAGGCTTTCAACAGGGGACATGATGGGGGGACGAGCCACCCTGCAGTAAAATCACCCGCGGAGCTCAGCGGACTGGCATCAATCTGCACTGCAAACCTACCCCAGCCCCTGGGACAGCGTTTCGGTTTGTTTTGGCCGCATCATCTGAGGTCGTATGAGCAACAGGTTGAGGGCCAAAGTCTGCCCTGGAGCACTGCTGTGCCCACTTACGTAATAGCCAAAACCGCTTCTGGCTCAGATGGCCCAAAGATGAAACTTTGGGTTTCTAGGAGCTGCCTCAGAACACACAACAATTTAGGAACGTTATTAGGAAGGGCCTCTTGCTATTCTCCCGTGAAGAGGTCTGAGTTTAATGGATGAAATTAGCAGTATTTATTATTCATAGGAGATGCAGCTCTGCGCCTCCTAACAAAGCTTTGACCTTTTCTTCCATCAAACTCTGTTGCGGAGCGACCACCTTCCTGCCCCAGACCTGGGCTGCATGTCCGAAAAGTTACACAATTGTTCATTTCTGTCACTAAAACGTACAGCAGCCCCTGCTATAAGCACTCAGATGTAACTAACTTTGCGCGCAGCCTGACTTAGACACTGTGCAGCTCACAGAGCATTTGCTTCATTGTACCCAGGATCGAGATGCCATGCATACTTCGTTTGTTCTTTCTTTTCTTTTCTTCTTCTCCCCCCCACCCCCCCGAAATACCAAAATATCAGATAGCTGATGACAGGGAAGAAATGTTAACACTGTAGTTTGAAAGTTTTTAACCCTTGCCTTTCATCATCTAACACTTATTCAATCTCATGCCCCTTGCTTCACTGCTTCAAAACCTCCCGTACATACCAAGGCGATGACCACAATGTAAGCTTGTGCACTGACTGATTAGATTTAATTAGATGGATACTTTGTTCGACTGATCTTTCAGCTATAGAGTATTGGGTTACTTAACCATATCGGTGAAAACATTGCTTGCATGTTTGAATGCAACGGATGTGCGACACTGTTCCACATTAAAAAGTGCAATAGTTGGCTAAGTTTTAATGGCTAGAGATTTACAGATAAATGTTAATTGGGTTTGTTCCCCCATTACACCAGGCAGCGTAGCGAGGCACGATGCCTCTGTGCATAACCCTGGTCGTGCCAACATCCTGAAACTATCACAGCTACAGTAAAACCAGAGTAAAACACCTTCAAGTTGGGTATTTTTTCCCCAACTTTGCTCCGTTCTGATTTCACTGCTTGCATTCCCCGCTGCCAGCCCTGGTACAGCACAAAGCCAGCGAATGGGACCGGCACTGCGGCATCGCTCGGCCGCGTAACCGACGGGGGAACAAACCCAGCTCTTTGGCACGGCCACGTCCCACAGCCAGAGCACAATAACTGCCCTCAGAGCCCAGCACTCTCTGCAAACACAACGAGCTGTGCTGTTAATAAGAGCAAAGCAAACCTGGCGTACAGGCAATTACTTTGAAAGTCTTTGGGCTCGGTCAGCCTGGCAAAGAAATCCCTCGTACAGCTATGCTGGCAACCTCCTTCACTGTAACTGTACCTTATACAAATAAAAAATGCTTTTGCCAATAAAGTTCATACTAGGTCCCCCAAAGCAACGGGTTGTTTTGACAGAAATGCCTTTAACACTACGCCTTTTGCCAGTACACAAATGCTGTACACAAAATGACAAATTTAGAAGTAATGCATACTGCCATTACTTGGGCTAAAGTTTCTGCTGTAGACGCGGTTCGGATGAAACGATAATAAGAAAGATTGTGTTTATTTCCCTTCTCCTTCGTATTTATCTTTTTTGTCTTTTGTTACTTTTCAGTTGATTGTTCTTCACCCAGACCTCACAACCAGGCACCGAAATGAAGTCTACAATCCAACTTTCCCTTTAATTCAATACTCAGAGCCACGTAGGATACTGCTTTTAAAAAACAGCTCCATGTAATTATTATAATCTCGGTGATACCCAGAGCTCAGCTCCCCCCGGTCAATAATTAGTGCGATTGCGGCTTAATACAATTTTCCTTTTCCCCCGCAGCAAATACAATCTTTTTAGATCAATTTGTAGATTGTTACCCTAGAGGAGGACAACAATGTAAACACGAGGTTTTTTTTAATACCGTATTAACTCATTTAATTTGCACACAGATAAAAGCGTGACAACGTTTCGTCTCACGCGCCGAGGGGCAGCCCCTACAGCAGGCTGCTCCGGACAGCGGGGTGAGGAACCACGGCGAGCGTCCGTGCTGGGAATGCAGCCTGCAGGCTGCCCGCCTTCCTTACATGCTGGGGGCCCCCGCGGAGCCCACGCTTAGCCCCAGGGTGAGGAGATTCCCATGAGGATGGATGGGGCCAACCGTGTTTGAGCTGCGCTGCCACCCAAGGAGCCACACAAGACGGTTTTGCAAGCCGATCTGCTTGCCCCTTAGATGCGTTATGCAGCTGAAGTCACTCAGCCACATTTCGGGCAGGTTGCACCTGCATGGTGGGACAAAGGGGACAAAATCCAGCAAAAGGAATGCCTCACTTGAAGGCTCCTTGGGACAACTGCCGAGAGCCCAACAGTTGGCTGCAGTCCTGTTCCCTGCAACTGCATGTGCTGCTGGGGCATGAATAAAAGCAGGAACTTCATGATAATACAATGTTACAAAAGCACTCTATCTATAGGAAGAAGACGGGACGCTATTGTACTTAAACACAATGAGGAATGTGTTGCACAGACACATTTTTCCATTGCCGGCTTCCACAACTCTTTTAAGTACACATTTCTGATGATAGCTCTTAGTTTAATGACTTTTGGGAGACAAAACAGGGCTTTGATTATTCAGCGTATGTAAGAAAACAGCGATGTGACGGACAAGGGAGAAATGAGGGGACCTCCGAGAACAGACAGGAATGCCGAATAGAAGGGGCAGCTAAATCAGACATACCAACAAGTTGGTGCTGCAAAAAAAAATCACCTACTTGAAGGGGAGTTTGTATGAATACCATCTGAGACCACCTAACCAGCCTGTCCATGGGCTGAAATACAAGTTTGCAAACACATCTCTGCCTTTGATGCCATGAGCATGGCAGCGCTTGGACACACAGCACAGGTGAGCTATAGGAGAATCAATCTGTTTACAACAAAATCATGGAGCTGCCTGCATGCAGATATTTTTCTATATCCCATTTTAAATGTGTACTTGTTATTTAGTTGCTTTTTCAGGAGACACTATTCATCAGTCAGCTGAAGCACATTTAAACCATGAATATCCCTGCCGCGGCTCTGTGCCCATTTGCCCCCAAAGCAGGTAGGTCCGTAAGTGCCAGACACCAGTTAGCCCAGAGCAGGAGCACCATTACCCAGTGGCAGTTTTGCCCTGTCACCCGCCATCCTGACATCCCAGCTGGGCAGCATTGTCCTCAGCCACTGCCCAGCCACAGGGCAACAATTCTGCCACAGGTTGTGCTTGAACATTCATCTCTACAAGAGCAGAATTTGCCACTAATGCAATCAGAAACAACGGCAAAAAAAGGCTGCTATTAATGAGAGTCAGCTTAATGTAACAACGAACTTGCACGTTTCTTATCTGAAAACACCTCCCCCTGGAAGCTGCGGATACATTACTGGCTTAAAAAGAATTACGAATGCATTAATTCTTGTCAGATTTGTAGTGTCCTAACCCACAGCTGCTTCACCCACTGACCTGGTAACGCAAGTGAGAGCTCTGTAATTTAGTAAATGAGGGCCCAACTGTGCACCATGCACTTGGGCTGTTATTTGGTCCCGCCGTGAGCAAGGATACCCACTCAGGAACTGATCTCATCATTAAATAAATTTCTAAGATCTTTGGTCTGAAAATTAAACCATTTCCTTCTTTGCTATTTCGGGTTTATACACGGCTTACACGTGTTGATCCTGCCTGAGTCAGGGTGGGCTGACGTTAACATGGAGAGCGTGGAATTGAGGACAGTGCTGTTGGGCTTTGGGGGATGAAGTGCTGACTCTGGGAACACCCTGCAAGCTGTCCTGTGCTGTGGCAAAGTGATGGAGTAGGCATTTGCCGACAGGCTGGCTCTAAGAGAGTCCATGGCAGGGGATGGAGGCAGCTTGCACCAGCATGGTACCCATGTCTGAGAGGATCTATCCAGCCAAATGCAGAAATCGCTGTGCGAACACTCTCATCCTGGCCCTGGCATGGTTATTCTGCTGCCTGCTTGCCCCCTAAAATAACTATCACCTGTGCTTCCTAACGCAGCCAACGTGAGGAGCCCGCTTGGGGCCTGTGCACACGCAGGCTGTGAAAGCCCAACTCCTTCCCTGCTGCAGGGCAGAAACAGAGCTGCTTCCACTGCAGGAAAAGAGAGAACATCCTGACAAATGCCTGCGTTTTGGACGGGTGACAAAGCTGTCATGGGAAAGAGGCAGCAGCTCCCTTTGGAGCTGGGAGGTGAGGAGCAGGATCAGGAAACTTCTGAGCTCTTCTGGCAGCCCAGGTCTGGCGCTGGGCCACCGAGCCCCACTCCTTGCAGCACATGGGTGCTGCAACGCGAGCAGATTGGCACCCGAGGCTCAGTGGCTGTTCCACGGTTCCTATGAAACTCATGAGTTCAGAGACCCGAGTCCAGCACTGAAATTGTTGCACAGCTCACACCCACTTCCATAATTAGCACTGCCCTGTACCCCACCAGCCAATTCTGCACAGCGCAAAGCCCAGCTCAGCTGCCTCCCCGAAGGTGTCCACCCCACAAGGATGCTGCCACGTGTAGCGGGGGCCGTCCTCACACACCATTCACTGTTCTTCACAGAGGGATCATGGAGGGAAGGGCTTGTGTGCGTAGGGTGATGGCCAAGGAACCCGGGAGGAAATTAAACTGGAACGAGGACAAAGAGCTTTTAAAGCCCTGCAGTGCAAGCCCCGCTCTTGGGTTTCGTACGGTGTGATGTGCCACCAGAACCTGACACCATCCCTGCTCCTCGATGCTCAGCATTTAATTTGGGCTTTGTTCTCCATAAAAATTGCCAGAATTGCTTATTTACTTTACCACCACCTGGTGCCTGGTCCCTCTGCCTGCAAACAGGAGCCTCAGTGCCAAAGCTGACCAGTGAGAGGGACAAGGGCCTCAGCAGAGAACATGGGTACCCAAACGCACTGCAGGGAGCTACATGCCGACTCTGGCTGGCAGAAGTACCACCAGATCTGCCTGGGCAGTGATTTTAACCATGGTTTTTTGATTAAAAGTAGACCTTTTCTCTCCATTCTTCAAGTTTGTAGTACATTCTTGAAAGGCGCGCTTTGATTCATGATGTTAATTGCATTCCTCTGCAAACAGCGGAATTCCAGTTTTTAAATATGCATAGGAAAAAGTTCTAAGAAGAAATATTTTCATAAACGTTAACATTACCAAAGTCACCGTTACTGCTAAGTAATGAGCTTCATATGCAGGATTTCATGGCTATTTTGTTCTTAACCATTTCTAAAACTCCAGCACGCTGCAGGCCTGATGCAAGGCTCTTTCATTCCCACTATTGCACAGCACAAATTCCCAAGTTTAGCTGGTGTCAAACTGGAGTTACACAGTGACGAATCAGGCCCTAGCACAAAGAGTACACTGTATACATTTTTATTGTGTAATTTATTGTTTTTTCCACTGAGCTGGCTATATTGTTTTATCCAGTTGCGTGACAGGATGTCTAGGAAACAGCTGAAAGAATTATTTGCAGCGAATTTAAAACACACTGCATCAGAAAGATGCAGACGCAAAAAATCTTTTAAAGCAAATAACAGGGTGCTTGCCCCCGTGTCAGGTCAGGGAACTTAACCCCTTCCTATCTTAATGTGTACGCACAGTAGGCACAACAGCTCTGCTCCTTTATGATGTGCGCCGGTGTCCCTGACCTCGCTTTACCTATATTAAAGTCAAAGCCAGTTTCCCAGGCTTTCCCAGGACACCGGTGGACAGAGAGCAGACAAACAGCCTTCCTCTCCCAAACACGTCTCCCAGTGTAGGTTGGAAACCTCTGCAGATGCATCCGTCCCTCTCCGTGGATGAAAAACACACCCATGTGACCCGTTTTGACTAAACACCTAACTCTGAGAGAACTAAAGGAGGATTTCCCTTCCAAACCTGGAGGATAAATCTCACTAAATTAAACAGTCTGGCAAGAATGAAGCTGCAAGTATCGTGGCTGAAAAGAAAGAAAGAAAGAAAGAAAAAAGAAAAAAAAGAAAAAAGAAAAGAAAAGAAAAAGAGTTTTGCAGGATAAAGCCTGCACAAATGCAGACATTTCAGAGGTAAGCTATGCAATTCTGATGCTGGGACTGCAAATGCCACTGCCCCACATGAGCAGAGGGTAAAGATAGTGTGACTTTTCTCCTGTTGCTGCAGACGTGCAAGGAACAAATCCCCGAGGCCTATCTATCTGGAGGGTGGGGTGGCCTTTCCTTCAGGTTTACAAGATTTTGTGAGCTTAAGCAGGACAATGGATATTATTGATACACCGCTTCTGGAGGTCAATCACAAGGAAGTGAGCCCTCAAACCAGTTCCACTGCTTACAGCCAAGACTGAAAAGCCACATTCTCTACTTACTGCTCCCGAGAATATTTCACCATGGCCACAACCACCCACCAGAGGACATTGGCACTTCAGTGGCAATCACCAAGGCATCATCATCTGCATCCAATGTCAAGATCTTCAGAGCCAGTCGGTACATGCTCTTCAGCTGGGAACATTCCTCAGATGCTTAATTACAGCAGGACTTTCATGCACTCAAGTGCCCTTGTAGCACCCAAATGCAGGATCCCAGAGGGACCCACCCAGCAGCAAATATATCCATATATTGGAAATGTGGGCAAGCAGTAAACCCAGGATTACCACATACTTGTCTCTAAGAAGGTTTCTCCACAGTTAATGCTTGATTAAATCTGTTTTAACCCCTGCTTGTTACTGGCCAGCAATTTTATTTACCATCGACATCCATTTTGAACTCTTTTAAGAAGATACCTGTATTTGTGTCACTGAGAAAACATCCAACAATATTGCTCAAGACCTCACTAATCCTTAGGTTTGTTTCCTCTTAACTCAGAAAAGGAAGTTTTTGAAACAGTAGCACTCGCCTCTACAAAACGCAGGGTTTGATTAATCTGACTAATTAATCTTCACACAAACGGCATTATTTCCATTTCATGGAAGAGGAAACTGAGACACAAGCAAGTCCCAAAATCCCTGATCAGGTCAAAGGCAAACTAGAAGAGCCGATTTCTTCACTAGGCACAGCCTCCACATCTAACTTCCCAAAAGGCCTCCAAAACTGTGCATTTACTGTAGGTATCAAATGAGAGCAGACTTCATAAAGTGCGAGAAAAGTCATCCCAACAGTTATTTAATTTCTTGCACTGCTATTCATAGCAGCACAGCAAAAAATCAGCAGCGCATTGGATAAAAGCATAGGTTTAGTGGCACGGGTTTTACTCGGCTGACAGTCAATATACATTGAAAATAAAATACATGCCAGACTCTGAACTATGGAAATCACAGAAGCCAACAGAGCTGTGCTGTTTTACTCTAGCCAGGAATCTAACTCAGTATCTGCTACAAATATATACTAAATAAAAAAAGGCAATGAGCTCTGCTATATAAATAGCATCTCTCTACACTGGCATTCTACCCACCAGCAATCGGTCACTGGAAGAGAACTGAGAGCACGCTTCTGGCATTGCTTTGGAAGAAGTGACTGCCCAGAAGAACGAGATCCAAATCCATCCCTCTCCTTGTGCAGGCGGTTGTGTGCAGCGTATTAGAGGAGTTCTATCTGTTTGATTTTCATTCTTTAAGGTACTTCATCAATTCTGAAGACAGAGGTGACAGCACAAGAACAAAAACCAAGGGACAAATGCTATCGCTCCAACACTTCTGGAACAAAACAGAGAATGCCATTGGGAAAGCCTGCTCTGGAAATATGAACACGCAATAGTGGGTGAGAGACGAGCTCATTCCCTGGATCTTCCTCTCTAAAATCCTACCTCCAGCCCAAGTGCTGCCTTTGGGATACTGCTATTGTTCGTGTGATGGAGAGACCCAAGCCTTGCAAAGGAAATTAAGTTCATTCCTTCAAGATTGGTAACATACCCTTTAACTAACTTGCTGTGATTTGGGACAGACACTTAATCGCTGCATTTGTTACTGGGAGAGAGCTTAAAAAGGGGATGTAAATCCATTGCATTATGAAGAGGTGGAAAAAATATATATAAATAGAGAATATACTTAATCATCAGAAGCCATCATAGGCTCTTTCCCCTTCTCTGTCGCCCCTCTTCTTCTCAGAAAGAGAAGCTGTTCCACTACCATCACTGAGAACAAAGCCTTGTTTCCTGTGGATTTGAATTGCATGTCTTCATTCCTCCCTGCACAACATCCTGAGCTTCTCCCCCAACTCCTTTATGATTCATCTTCCCCTTCCCTGCGATTCCTCCCGTTCCGACCTATGGCCCTCACATCTGGAGGAGTGAGACACAGTTTGCGTGTGGCTGCTCCCAAGGTCTGCAAGCTGACGGACATGCTGGTCAGACAAAGGTGAGGCTCTCCCTGCAGACATTCCTCTGGGAGGATGCAGCCAGGGGTGTCCCTTCCCTGCTTAGCCACCACTCTCAGCAAAAGGCAGGAGAAACCTGGTGTCTTTGAGAGCTTATATCTGCCTGCTGTGCTGGAATGAGATTGGCCAAATGCATAAAAGTTACATGAGCTGTACCTATAGAAGAGGGGGAAGTTGTTGAAGAAATCCATCTAAAATGTGAATGAGGCACAACTAGGGAAACTACTTCCACTTCCCAATGATCTCAGCTGAAGTAGATCTAGGAGCATGGCCCGACCCTGCAGCCTACCTCTACCCTAACAGAGGGAAAAGCCCAGGAGGCTTTTAATGCAGAATTCCTTGAAGGACATTTCCTGCCAGCAAGAGGCCAAGCCTGCCTTGGAGGTACAGGGATTTGTGTTCCCAGCTTAGAAGAGTTACAGCTTTGAGCTCAGAAACAGAGGTAAGTCAAGTTGCATGTACCCTCTGGTCTTCAGTTCTTCAGCAACTTCAGCGCTTCTTTCAGGGCAATCAGACAAGGTTGTGTTTCAACAGGAATACGTTATCTCTCTTTCCAAGGCTGGGCAGAGCACTTCCTAACAGACAACTCAGCAGGCCCTAACAAGTGGTTAAAATAAGTCAGGCTCAGGGGTTATTTCCACTCCTCCCTCTCTGCCCCCATTTCTGTTCCAACATCTAAAGCCCGTATTTCAGAATCCACTGAAGCAGGGAGCTTGTTCCAGCAGCCCTGATGAGCACAATGGACCACCAAGATGCTGGATGAGGAGGCAGATACCAACAAAGAAGCCACGGCATTGCCCACACTGCCACCAACTGCATGGTTCTGCTGGAGGAAGGATGAGCATGGAAGGAGCCTTTGCCACGCAGTGGGCCGAGGATGGTTTATGGGGATGGCAGAATGGATGTGGTTAAAATTTTAATCAGGATGACATGTGTTGTTGACATATGGCAACGCACCACCATCTGGATTCAGAAACAGACCTGAGTTTTCAAGCTGTTGCTGGCCAAAGCCAAGAACATTGCTGAGGTGCTAGGTCAGACTGGCTGGGAAGGGTTTTGCCAGCAATCCCTCTTGACACAGTATTGCTTTCATTAAAGCAGCCTGCCTGCTTACCCATCTGAGGTGAAAGAGGGATCAAGTCCATGAAAAGGGGAAGGAGCAGTGAGAGGAAAGGTCAGAAAAGAAGCTGAGCTCACGCACCCACTTTCTGCCATGCTTCAGCCTCTGCAGCGCTCAGGTTACTCAGCTGCAACCACTCATTTTGCGGTCTGGTAGGGGAAGCCACGTCCTGGGCTCCCTGCAGGAGCACTGTGCTCCGTGCAGGCAGTGTCTGCCTGCCTCCCAGCAGCAGGCATCCAGCACAAGAACAAAGCACCTGAGGTTCAATTCGCTTAACCATTTCACTGCCCTGAAAGCCCACTGTGTGCCAAGCTACCCTCAGCTGGGGAGAGGGAAGGGCAGAGAGAGAAAAACGTGAGCCACATTTCTGTAGGTGGACCTAACAAAGTAACAAAAGCAAATGAAATACAAAATTCCAAGACTACTCTTACAGGCTTAAAATGTCAAAGCAGCTAACATTTTATCCTAGTGGAATTCCTCTGGGATTAGCTTGGCTTTCCAGGCATAATAAAGTGTTTTACAGTTCTTTTATTTTACCCATCCCATTTCTCTTTTTTATTTGCATAACACTCTCATCAATTAGTGCGTCTCTGTTTGCTCTCAAACAAATCCAGTGCTCATGGCTAAAACTACGGCACAAGAGACACTCAATAAACTCCCGCACACTGCGAGCCGTTGCCTCATCCTCATCTGATATTCCGCTCATTTGGAAGGGTTTGACTCAGCTTCACTGACCTGAATGCAAGCTGCCGGGGCCAGGGGGGCCTCAGCATCTCTGAGATTTGGCTCCAAACCATGAGGTTGCCATGAAACGTGCCGTAGCCTAACAAAAGCCATGGATTCGGGTACACCGGGACGTACTGTACTGCTTAACATCTCACTCCACATAAACCAGGGGAGCAACCTGCTAGCCAGCTTGAGATCAACAGCAGAAATTCCCCTTTCCTTTAGCAAAGCCAGGTTTTCATATTCTGTCTTCAAAGGGATTATCTATAACATTCTCAACTACAAAGCTTTTGTAATTCCAGTCTAACGCCAGAGAAACAATAAAAATCAAGATCTGCGGTTCTCATTTGTGTCTTAGTAAGACGCCGTTCCCCAAATGCCACTCTCTGAGAAGAACCTGAGCTGGCACCATCGACTCCACCTTTCCTTTGCTTGGCTTCATCTTTTAAAACTCCAAATTCTACAGCACAAGACGATGAATTTATAATACAGGAGGCACCTACGTGCAAGCTCTAAGAACAGCAATACGATTAATAGCCAGTATGTGTGCACTCCTTCTGCAATACAAGAACATGGCTATATTTTAAAGTTTTGTTAAACTATTACATAGGACAGATCTCAGATAGCATTTCCTATTAAAAATTCATACACAAATGAGAACTACATCACATTTTACTCTACTTGAAGTTCATTTTTGGAAAGCCACAAACAAGCTGGAGATTAACATCAGTCATCCCAGACTTCAGACAACACTGCTACAAGCTGGGAAGTATAGATACTAAAATTTATGTTCATCAGTTGCAAAACTATTAACTAGTTTGTGCATATCCGCCCTAAAAAGCCATAACGTTACGTCCTGATGTCAATATAAAATTTGCAATGGCTTCCTTTTAGATATTAATTTCAGTGAAACAGTTAGCCCTGGTGCCTGGAGAACGCAATATTAAAAGAAGTATTTTATTTTTCAATTTATATAAAGAAGAGAACTGTTCCCTTGAAAAATGTCCCCTTGATATGTTTCGTAAATAGGTTAATACAATTTGAAATTAAACTTGATTCTGCGGCATGATATTATAATGTTGGCAATGCATTCTGGAAGAAAAGCCGGCATTCATCACCAGTTCCAGCGCAGAGGAGGAGCACCATACAGCAGCAATGACTGCGGAACGAGCAGGGATGCTCTCCCTGCCCCACCAGCCTGCCCAGACCCCTGAGCTTCAGGCTGTGGGAGCACTGACACCACTTCCATCCACTGCAGTGCTGTGTCACAGCCCTGCGACAGTCCCCGGCTCTCTGGCAGTGCAACACACCGAGTACAAAACAAACTCAGACTGGAAAGTGGATGAGTTGAAAAGGGGCTCCTTAGAAAAAAACAAAAAACAACCACAAACCAATAAGCGTCCATCTCTTGTCACTGCACCCTACCTTGGATTTCATTCAAAGCCGGGGAGGGAGAACAACTCTTTGAAAACACAGAAAGGGATTTGATTCTGGTTCGGCGTTTCAGGTTTACCACCCCAAAGCTGTGCTGCACTCATGTTATTTTGCAAACATAAAAATCTCAAGGAAAGCAGAACTGGATGCATTATTTACTCAACCACCAGCTCTATCACAGCCCTTAAATATCACTTACCAAGGCACAGCCACCTCACCTTTCTCTTCAGACATCCACACCCCTACTTATCCACTTTCCTCCATCTTAACCTTGTGTCAATGTTTTCTATCTCCTTTTTCCTTTCTCTCACTCTCTCTGCTTCCCTCTCGTTTTTGCTATTGTTATTACTTAACCTTCAGGTACCCACTTAAGCAACCCACCAAATAGCAATAATGATCACACAGAGTCAATAGTGTGGTACGTAATCACCTTGCCTACTGTGTTAATGTCAGTTATCTTTTGCTAATGTACGTGACATGCTTTATCTTTGTGGAGTGGTAAGAGCAAATGGCTGTTTGTTTGGGATCAGCTATTGTTACCACCTCTGCTCTCTTTTTCCAGTCCTAATTTTTTTTTAAATATGAAAAAGAATAAATTAACACATTAAAAAGGAAACCACGTTAAAAGCTAAGCAATACAGATTCTCTATGCACATGCAAGTAAAACCACCCTTGATACAGTTACTCCAGTCCAGTGATACTGTTGTGACATCCACACTGTGCAGCAGCTTTAGCTGGGCCATAGGCTGATGCTGCTCAGAGTCAGGGCACACCACCTACAGCTGCGTGTTTCCCTGCAAGTTACTTTGTTTCCACTCCTGATTTATTGCCCTTTGGTTTGGTTTATTGACAGCTTTGGTTTTGTTTTCCAGCTACCAAACATCAGGCTTTTCCCTGGGAAGAGCACATGGCACAGAGAAGTGCCGCTGGCCACAAGACAGAGGGGATTCATTGCAGAACTGGGAGTTCCCCAAGCCCTGAGTGCCAACAAGGTAACCCAAGGCAAGGCAGGTTTCTGGGCATAAAGCTCATGTAACTCCTAGTAACCTCTAATGTTTTCCTGGCCACAAGGCCACAGCTCCAGTGCCGGCATGCAGAAGTCCCAGGAATTTCCCTGCCTTCAGGGCAAAATCTGCTCTGCAGAGCTCACCCTGGGGCAGTGCAGGACCCCTGGCACTGCTGCAGTGATCTATTGACATGGAGTGGGCTGGCAGGGTATGTTCAACTTACAGCGCTGTTACAGCCAGCATGCAGTTCAACGTCCACCTCAGGGCCTGTCTTTGTACATCAGCTTTGCACTGCTGTCATTTGTACTGGCACACACAACAGGCTTGGAAACATTCTTTCTACAGTTTGGTTCACTTCTACAACAGCGCAGCTTTAACAGCCAGCCCCACTGAGAGAAACAACCCAAATACACCCAGGAACGAAGAACTTGCTTTACGCTTCTGAATCCTGTAGAAGTGTTTGCTCTGAAGGTCTCCTGTTTCCTTTACTCAAGACAGAAAGAGAAAGGGATTCAGTGTTTGGGGATACACGCACACAGACACACTTCACACAATGTCCAACCTGTATCTCACCTTAACAAACTGGCAGAAGGGTTGACTTCTTTATAGCATTAAACCATTAAAGTTACAAAACCTCAATTAAAAACCTGCCAGGGGATTTTTTATTTTTTATTCTTCTTTACTTTGTTCCAGAAGGATATAAAACCAGTTATGAGCAAAAAAATCTGCTTCTTACATGGAAAGTCCGAGCCATAATTACTGCCACGTTTAATGTTACTGCACACCAGGATGACTTTAACTCCCACATCATTATTTTTTATTTACTATTTATTTTGCATTTTCTATTCTGTACTTGATAAGGCATAAAAAATCCAAATTAAATAATATAACATATCACTAATACAGTTTATTTTCCCCAAGGCCACAAACACACCGAACCAGCTTGTTTAACTCTTGGCTTATTTTTCCCTGTAAGCAATTCTTAACAGGGACAATAAGAAGGAGCGGTACACAGCAAGGCTTGGATCCAACCTGAAATGGCATCTTCTGTGTCTATTTGCATTTCTCACACGAAAAATCCAGCAACCGAGCCCCGCTCCTACAATAACCCAAAACAATGGTGGGCTTTTTAAATAGAGGAACAAGAGGACACGGACCCTACATCTCTCATAGACAGACTGAATATGAGAAACAGCACAGAAACTGTGCACAATCTTATCTGTCCTCTACAAAGATTTCAAAATGCAATCCCGACAAGGTCTCTGATTTAGAGAGTTGGCGTTTATCTGCTGCAGGAATATCTGTCTTAGGAAGACACTGGATTGATAAGAGGGATAAACCCAAGAGGAGCACTAAGAGGATAAGAATCAGACCATGCTCCAATGGATTTCGATCCATTCTGGGGGAAATCAAGTTGCCTATGTGGGATGTAGAGAGCAGAGAAAAAAAAGAAGAAAAAAAAAAGAGGCTGGCAAAGGCCTATGGCCATCCGTTTGTGCTCTGGGATGAGGTAATTCCAGGGCTGAGGACAGTTGTTTCCCATTCTTTGCAAGCACATCCATCACTGCCCAGCAGGAAATCGCAGCCAACTCCTGGTCTGCCACAGTCTCTCCAGGAAGGCTGCCCTTGCCTCCTGCTGCATGGTCCCCCCTAAGAACACTCCCAGCCATGGCTCCCCGTGGGCGGAAGGACCAGGAGACATTCAGGGACCGCTCTGAAACCAGAAAGTTCTCACGAGGTGTGGGCACACGGCGTTTCCCTGACGCTATGGCCATACTTGCCCTGGCCAACTTCCAACTCTTGTAATTACATGCTGATGACCCAATGACCCCTTGCAGTTTCCATAGGCTGTGTTGGTTTTCACTTCCTATTGTGTTGCTTTGCACTCTCCAAGAGCTGCCATGTGCAGCCCTGCAGATACCTACATTTTGCAGATGAAGCTACTAAACTTTGCTTACCTTCTCAAGGAAGCTTAAGTTATTATAGTAAAGTTGGTTTTGTGCTAGAAGGTAAGCTCAGGAACAACAGATCCAGGTTAACGCTGGTTACCTTAAGAAGAAAACCAGTATTTCTGCATATATTCCCTTTCTTTCAGAGATGCAATGTTGAAAAAAAAAGCAGAAGAGTTCCCCAGAAAGACTTTTTGCCCTGTTTCCAGCCCTTCCGACCACCCAGCACAGCTGTGGGTGCCGCATGCCGTTATTTGTTTTCCAAGGGAAGAGGTATTAAACAAGAAGCCACAGTGCCTGGGGCAGGTCAGGGATCTGCTGCAGGGAAGACAGGGTTAACCCAGCCCCGAGCACTATGGAGCATGTTGGAAGGAAGTCTCACAAAAGTCATTTTAACTCTCTCCATCTCGCTGCCTCCCTCCTTCCCTTGCTCTCTCCTCCCCGTCCTCTTCCCCCTTTCCTCCTCCCGGTTGTACATTATTCCTCGTTCTTTACATGGCAGTTATATTTATTCCTTTTTCCACTGAAGCCGTATATTGAAAGTGCCAGTTCTGAGCTTCTGCCGTACAAGGGGAGAAGGGGGGGGACGGGGGGTGGAAAAGTGCTGGTATTCAGTTCCTGTGAGCTCTTGCTCACTTTGAGCACTGTTCCTATTACACAATCATGTGTTATTTTGTTGAATTTTGGCATCGAGCTTGCCTGGTCAGGAGCCAAAAAATTAGAGTGTGTCAGTCCACCAGTTCCTCTGCAGAGAAGCGCTCCCCTCGCCCAGCGTGTGCTCCGCGCTCCTGGCCCCAGGCCAGCAAGGGAAATCCATTTTACATAAAGAACGCGCGCAGCTCGAGCGCTCCGAGACTTTTTACCTACTAAAATAACTTTATGGACAAATGCCAGTCTGCGAGACACATGCGGCAGAGAACATTTGGCACAGAAAACAAGGTAAAGCGCTCCGCTGAGGTACCAAAGTTTGCAGAAACGAGGAAATGGCTGTCAGTGCCGTCGTGGCACGTCACGTGTCCTGGCACCGCCCGCCCCATTGGCCGGCCCCGCCGCCGAGGCAGCCGCCATGTAAGGAGCGCAGAGCTTCGCCCCTCGCTGCATTCTTAAAATGGCGGACCTGCCGCGCGCCCGGCGAGGCGAGCCCAGCCCAGCCAGCCCCAGCTCCAGCCCCAGCCACGGGGCTTGCTTTTTTCTTTTTTTTATATATATTTGATTTCCCCCTTCCTTCCCCCCTCTGCTGAAGTTTTTATAAACCTTTACAGATTTGAGTAGAACAGATTTCTCACAACTTGCTCTGCGTCTCAATTTCACAGCTCAGCATACACTCAGGCACTGTCAAAAGCTTGACAGCGTTCCAGGGAAAATATTAACTGTTCAACTATTCCAACAGGAATTGAAGGGCGCGCGGCTCCCGTCAGGATGTCCCTTCTGTGGAGGAGCAGGCGATGCTGTCACGGCCTCCCAGAGCCCACCATGACCCCAGGCGGTCCTCCCCCCTCCGACACACCACAGGCAGCGAGGAGGGACACAACAAGCACACTGCACGCCTCACACCCGCAGGCCGGACCCGTTGAACACTGCATGCTCTGATGTATAAATATTTGCCTCTGGCTAAAGTTCAAGCAGCCCTCTGTGGCTGCCAGACACAACAGAAAACCAACATCCAAGGGAAAGTGTTTACTGCGGCACTGGCCAACGCACCACTGCCAGCAAACTCCGCCGGCCCGGCCTGCAGGCGCTTATCGCAGGCACCTGGCCTGCCGCCACGCTGCTGGCCACCTCCCCAGGACGTATGGGGTCACTTCACGTGCCCACTTGCTTTATGGGAGATGCTTAACACACCCGCTGGCCCTCGTGACCTACATGGCAGAGGGCAACCTGTGGGCTGGCCCAAGGCGTTAACCCTTTGTGAAATAAACCTCACTGCTGTCCCCTTCAGGCGCCTTCTGCATGGCCCCGTTTGCAAGTCAAAACGTTATCTTGGCCTGAACCGCCTGCACGCACACAAAAGCTTGCAAACAGCTACTCCTCGGCACAGCCAACTGCCTGCACATGCTGGAGAGATACAACAGAAAGCAGTCGCATATGGATGTCTTTCAGCAGCAAAAATTAATAAGATTTTAAAATATACAGCACTAGTTGGTGATGCAACGCTGCTTAAAGGATACAAAAATATATTTTCTCACCCCTCTCCCACCCTCCAAACCAAACATGACTTAAGAGTTTTCACCAAATAAGGGTAGTTGCATCCAAGTAATTCAACTCATGAATCAGCAGCTTCAGATAGTCAAAAATCAACATGAAATGGTAAGGAAAAGAGAAGTAAAAATCTTGTAGAAACTTTGCATTGTTCAACATTCACCAGTGTGAGCCCACAGGATGAATGCAATGGCAAACGCGTGGCTATTGGAGAACTGACACAGCCACAGAAATCTTCAGAAAGCTACAGAAATGTGCAAGAAAAATCCAGGATACCCTACGGATGCCTGACTGTGATCAGGTTTGCTACCACTGCAGTCAACCCTGGAAACAGTGCTCCAATACTTGCAGTGTTACAAGGCAGTAAAATAGACACACCAAGCCCTTGATTCATTCATGAAAAAACTCAAGCAGGCTTCACCATGATCAAACAGGAGAAGTGTATTTTGAGAAGAACGTCTGAAAGAAGGAAAGAAAGCAAAGTCAGTAGGAAGACAAAAAGAAGGAATGAAAGAAAGGACAACAGGCCTCATTATCAACATTGAGCTAACATGCAAAGACAGTTACATAAAAAGCTATTCTGACGTTACCGTTAATATCTGCACATAAGCTGCTGAAATATAGGACTTTTATCACAGAATATATATAATAAAGATTTTATGTCGCAGTTTACATCTCTTCCTACAGCTCTAATCTGGAAAAAAAAACACAACAAAAACCTTTACTCCTTACTCCTTTCTTAGTCTAGGTTTAAAAAGTTGCACATGTACTGTAAACTCGCCCAAAGTGTCATCAACTTATCACATTCTCTATTCCATTTTCTTAACAGAAATCTTAACAACTCTGCTTGCCCCGTCCAGTCGGACACGACCCACAAGTGGCCAGTGATGTCAGCGCCTTCGATCTCCTTTAGACCTAAGAAGCCCAGCACTAATAGTATCAGGACTGGCTTCCAGGAGGCCCGGCGAATCATGTGAAAGAGGATCACAGAGGAATGTTCTGTTCCCACTGTGAACAAGACAGAATTAACTCTGAGATGCTTCCTTCTGCTGCCCTGTTTGTCTGAGAGGTCAAGACGATTAGCCCTTGTATACTCGGAACCGACCGTCAAAACAAAATGTATGTTAACCTCGATCTGTTTTAACCAGACAAGGAGTCACGCTTAGGAAGGATCACTGAAGAAGGTTTTAAGGTGCAGCGAGTTATGATTTCTCATTCTGCTTCACAACAACAGCTGCCTGATAACTTTATTTTTATTATTACAAGAATATTCAAGGAGGATTTTTTAAAGCACAATTACCTTTTTTTTTTTCTTTTCTAGTAAATATAAAGAAAGAGGGAATGTGGATGGAAGAAGGAACGCCTGTTGTTTAAGTGATCCTGCATGAAAAAAAGAAAAACCAACTAATCTGGCAAGCTTAATTCATTCCAACAATTATTTATCAGGCAGATTTCTATGGAAATGTATCTGCTGTTTACCACAGTAAGGGTTTCTTTACCAGTCACATCTTTGAAATCCAGAGATGAAAAAGGAGATATGCTGAAAGCATTAAAATTGTCCAAGCACTTTGATATGGTGTTTGTCTACATTATGCAGAAGAAAAGGTACTTACCAGATCTTAATTGACTATATATTTAAGAATGATCATAGCAACATATTCAGCATATTACCAACGGGTATGAAATGTTACACCCAATAAATGTTGTGTGACACGTACCTAATGGGTATTCTATCATGTTCAAAGACTATAAAACAAATACAGAAAAAAATGCATCCAATTGTATCTTTTTCATTGAGCATCAATGTAAATATAGACTGAAGCAATCAAAATGCTGGAAATACAAATATTCCTTTTAAAGCCACTGAATCCATCACTTTACTAGGAAGGCTTAGCTATGTTATTTGCAATTCCCTCATTGCACAACAATGTACATTACTGTCTGTAAGCTCTAATTTGGCATGGCGCATCATTAATGACCTGAATGGTGGCTGTTTCACACATACATATTTAATTACAACAGCTGAACAAATTACATATTTATGCTTTATAAAGGGGATTGCCAGTCTAATTCATTTGCTATGCATGCAGGTACAGGGCTCCATCTGAACAGCATCTGCACAACAAGAGCTAACAATTATCCATTGTAAGTGAGTGAGTGTATCTGGTGAAACCTGTAAGAGATGCAATCGTATTAACCACTTCACTGCCTACAAACTAGTATTTTCTCAATGGACCACACTATTTTAAATAATTTATCACAATAATACTACTTTGCATTTTCACAACATCCCTCATCCGAACATCTCCAAGCACTTTATATGCTATAAAAAATTAAGCCTTAAACACTCCGGTGAGGAAAGTAGTTCTTCTCCCAACAGTGCATACGGGGAAAGGAAGGCACCTAACCCCAAGGGGCTGCTTTCTGAAAGGGCACTATGGGCTTCTATGCACCTGTGCTGATTTGTATTATTTTAACCTGTGATCCCAAGCGAAAGGCGACGAGCCCCATGTGAAAGGTGAGACTAAAACTCGAAGGCTGAGAAAGAAAGTCAGATCTCCATTAAATTAATACACAGCAGTTAAAGCCTTAGAAGACTTGGCTTCCACGGGCTTTTGATCAAGCTTAAAATTATTATCCACAACCTACCGTCCTTAATTGTAGGAAAAGTCTTACTGCATTATCTAGCAAGCCTTCCTAAACCTGAATTATTTCCAAAAATTCATGGAAAAAATGGCAAGAGATCAGAATACCGGAAAAATATAAACGTGATATAAATCCTCCAAGAAGGAGGGAAGGGTTATCCCGGCAGTAACAGTCCAAACTGATGCTTACAAATAAAAAAATTAACAGAACAAAATCAAAGCACGTAAGGGAGACCACTGAGCTGCCTGAACCAATTAGTATGACTGTTTCAGCATGGATATTTTCTGACAAACTTGATATATCCATGGCGTATACGAAGTAGAATTCCAGCATTAATAGAACAATAGAAGCTATATATTTAGATTCTGGCAAAGAGCTTTGAACAAACTCTCGTAAAACTCTACATTCTTCTGGCTTGGTTCTGAAGTTATCACACAGATTGAAAACTTCTTGTATGGAAATTATGGACAATCACCTCCTGAGCCAAACCTGCTCATTTAGTGCAATGTTCTTAGGGAAGGAAATAGCCAGAAGGTGAGCCTCATCCTATTTAAAATCTTTGCTAGAAGAAAAATAGTACGGGAATGAAAACTGCATGGCCCCAAAACAGATGTTTGACGGACTTCCAAGAGAGCCGAGAAACAAAGAAAGGTGCTGGAAATTCAGATGCAGCCTGAGCACAAAATGAAGTTAGTTTCAGAAAAACAGACAATAAGAAAACCAAAAGAAAATAATCTAATGTCAAAATAAGCACGTGAGTGACAACAGAGAGATGACCATATAGAGAGTGTGCAGAGCTACGTGGCTGCAGCAAAAGGAACTGAAACTTCTGGGAATGTCACATTGTAGACAAGCGGGAGATTTTTCCTTACACTGGGACATCTACAAGCACAGCAGATAACCAGTGCTCTGCAGGGAAGGCTGTGTGCCGACAATACAAGATCAAACAAGCCTTTTCCATCTCTAATTTCTTTGGCTTTGCAGGAATGTGAAATAGCTTGAGAATTTTCACATGGTGAATATGTATCTAAAGACCAGCCTAAGTGTAGGATTATGGAAAATTATTTCAACTTAAATACCTGAAAGAGGAAGCATTTAGGAGTAAATGAATCAATAGCGAAGTTTCCCATTATCATTTACAGGCTCTATTTAGAAATAAATAGGTCTAAATAGGCTACTTGGCATGGGGCAGCTGCAGGTCAACATTCTACATCAGACACTGTAATTTGCCATAAGTGCAGAGGTGCTCATTAATTACAGGGAAATCTGAAAGTATCCCTCAGGCCTCTGCTGTGGCTGCCAAACTGTTCAGTGAAGTGCAGGCACCCTCCAGGAAGTTCTGCTGCTGCTGCTGCTTTAAAGACGTGATTGGGCAGCGCAGTACAAAAGATCAGCTGTCCCAGGATGGATATCTCAATTGGAAAAGCTATTTTATCGAATTAACAGCTATGGTGTTCTGTGAGCGCACCAAGTGCCACAGCTGCTTCCATGTCAGCATCCAACATCATCTGGATCTCCTGGCCCCACCGACTTCCCCCGAACACGCTGCTCCGGCTCTCCCTCAGGCGACAAAGAAAAGCACGAGACAAAGCGGCACAATGAAAAATAAACCCCCAGAATCTCCCTTTTCAGGGAGGTGAAGGGTGGAATAGGAATTCCAGACGTCTCCCTCCCTCAGCAGCGCAGCTCCCACTTCCTCTTGGCCCAACCTGCCCGATATTTCAGGATCCTGGCACCAGCCGGCGGCGGAGGGAACTCCACACCGCGCAGAGAGCCCACGCCAGCCAGCCAGCACAGCAACCCATGGGCACTGTGTGCACGAGCATGGAGCTGCTGAGGGGTTTGAACCGCTCCAAAAGGAACTAAAATACATAAAAACAAAGGGGAGGGAGATGGAATTGTTTAGTGGACAGATGCCAGACGACATCTCTTTAATTGCATTTGGTTATGTTGCAATGTCTGCTTTTTCTACACCCTTAATTAGGCAAGAAAACTCGGGCGAAAGATCATCCCAATTTCTCCCCAGCTTCCTGGGTTAACATTACACAGGATCAACTCCTGGACCTAAATACCCTGTCACAGTACCTCAGGTGACCCTGTCAGCTCTGAAAGCCAGTCAACAATCCTCTTAATGCTGGGGAGCACTAGCAGAACTGCCAGGGAAAGATGCTTGTGAGAAAGTAAGATTCATTTAGTGTTTACATCCCTCTTCTCCCCTTCTAGATGTAAAAGAGTCCAAAGCGATCCGTCATCAAACCTACACTTAGAAACAAAGGGGAAGAAAGGCTCCGGGGGAGGCTGCCTGTGCCTGGGCTCTGCCAGGAGCGCTGCCTGGGCTGGCAGAGAGGCACAGGACCGGGCCAGCTGGGCTGCACAGCCGCTGTGTGTGAGCACGGCCTGGCAGCGCTCTGCAGCACAGCAAGGTACTTCCCTCTGAGGATTCCAAAGAAGCAGTTTTCTTTGCTGGGACCGCAGGAAAGTATTCTGTTTATAGGAGTAAATCTAGTTTGATAACGCAGTTTTCTGGGACAGCTTGTTTTTGCTTCCTTTTCTTTTGTTTGTTTTGTTTCAGCTAGTTGGAGCATTCTTGTAAGAAACCTGGGGTCAGTTTGCAAGTTATGAATCTGAATGCTTCAACAGCAAAGCAGAGCGCTGCTTTTTTCACCCACTGTGGGACTGAACCATCATCATGCTTAACTTGCTCCATTTGCATATCCGATTTTTCTGTGCCTCGTGCCATAATCACTCCTCTACGTAACGCTGCAATTTGCAACTGGAGAGATAATAACAATTTCATAAACAAGATTAAAACTCCAGGTATTTAATAAAGCAACGGGAATGCGGGATTACAACGGAACAGCCAAGGTACCGCACTGAAATTCCTTCGGAGAAATTAAAGCTGAACAGAAAAATGCAATAATTGAGAACAGATTTTTGCAAATTTTCCAGCCTTGTTCTGTAGGCAGCTATAAGTCTTTAGACTGTCATTGGTAAAATTCCACTCCGATACTCCCCGCTTTATTGCCGTGTGTGCCTCCAGCTTCTGCAGCTGCTTGCAAGACTGCAGCACTCCTGCAGTTGTGTTCCTGCAACACCCGGATCGTCCCTGAAATATTAATCAATGACTTATATATGGGGGTCTACTTTAAAAGCTACTAATTAATTGGGTTTTGTTGAGTTGCTTGGAAATGAGAAGCTATTGAAGCATTTAGCATCTCGCTGCATGCATGCACAGCTGACAAATGTGTTAAGAGCCTCAAGTTCAGATGTCCGACACTGATCCAGACTGGCGGAGGCCTGCAAGGTGCAATGAACTCTCCCCCAAAGAAGTTCACTGTAAGGAGGCCAAGTCGTACTCTTAAAATAGACTGCGTTAGCTGGATCCAAGAATTACAGTCCCCTTGGCCAAAGGTGTACAGTTGGGCTGACTTCTGCTCCCTCTTGTCAGACCTTCTTGAGCCCAGAACAGTCAAAGCACTCTTAATTTAAGAGAAACTGCTTACAGATCTAGAAATTTAATGCCAAACAGGAACAGCTCTGAAAACAAGTCACCATGGGTCAGGCAATGGTCTGTACTGGGGAAGACATGAACTTTTAACATTTGCCAAGCCTAAGCAATAGATAAATGAATCACAGCGTTCCAGGACTCCAAATTATCTTGGAACTTTGCATCTTGTTGACACATTCATCTCCTGCCCAGGACGAAGCAGGGCTGAGCACGGCCACAGCCCAGCGCTGTGCTGGAGGAGCAGGGTGAGCTTCCAGGGAATACTCTGAATGAGCCCAGCCGCCACTCCAGAAAGGTCAAACGGAGCAAAAACCACGAAAAACCCTCCCACTTCCCATCTGGCAAGCACAGCCACTCTAGGTGATAGACAGTACGATACCAGTGGTATTTCCTCACACAGCAACCAAACTATAATAACTGAATAGACTTGCAAGGAGTATTTCTACCCTATAAGCAGCAAGAAGAGCTCAGTAATCATTCTGCTTTGTTTTGAAAGTAGCACGTTTACATTACACTTTTTTTAGGCCTGAATATTCATATTTTAAAAAGTATATATATATATTGAACATATATGTGCATTAACCATCTGGCATTGGACTCCTCCAAAACACACTTTCCTTTAGTTTACATATATTATGGGTTGTGCTACTTTCTGACCTTAGAATCAAGTTGGATAGCAAACTATTATTTTTAATAAGTTCTAACTGTCCCTCCCTTCCTAAGAAGCAGAAATTTGCTGCCAACACACGGCTCCAATTCACAAGAATATTTATTGTGCTGATAATTGAACTCCAGTCATGTGACTGAAACAGGCTAACCAAAAAAAAAGCAAAAAGCTCAACAGTAATTTCTAGACATCTATAAATTTCTTATTCTTTCTGCAGAGAGGAAGCTCCCTGGGGCTTTCTGGATAGCCTCAGTTTTATTTATCACCCACTCTCTTCCAATCTATGAATGTCATAATTCATCCTCTTGCAAAGAGATGAACATGGCCTCAATCACACACCATCCTTGTATCAACTAGACACTGCTAAACAGCAGTTATGGTAATGGAAAATCCTGTGGTCTAGATATCAGTTTTAGTTGCTATTGGCTAAAATGTTCAAACCTGAGGTCTGAACCAGACTGCAGCTGACTGTAACCACTGCTGCCCTTTGGGTGTCAAGGAGAGAGCTGGGGCAGAGGGGTTCTTCAAGTAACATCCCTCTGGCTCTGGCCACACATTGGGATGGGCAGCCTCTGCAGACCTCTCACCATTCAGAGTGCTGGAAAGCTACTGAGTTCGTCATCATCATTTCTGCACTAAGAAAACTTAAGCACTGTATTACTGCAATTCACATGCAGCACCAAAGACCAACATGTTCTATCTAATCAAAGGTACTTGTGTTTCTTCACAAAGAAGTGAAGGTGTGTTTGGTAGCTCATTTCTTGCAAGTCACAAGAATACCTCCACTCCCAAGCTCCTAAATGGCTTTTTCAACTAAATGAGCTCCAACTGGAAAAGGTCATAAACTTTCAAGAAGACCTCCAAGTAACTTTAAATCTACTTTGCTATTTTCACTTTATTTTGTCAATGATATTTTTATTACAAACTTAGAATACTTTTGCAGATTGATTTTATCCTTAACAGTTTGAAAAACGCAGATTTTTTTTTTAGTGCCTTAAACAGACATTAATTTAATACCGCTATTTTCAGTTCAATCACAATCAAATCTGTTTATAAAGCCTTCCTGTGTCCAAATAGCGTTCTGTGCTCCAGCACACATTGTTTAATATTTCTGCATTAAAAGAAGCTTCTTATTTTGCTCAATCTATGTGACTGCCAAGAAATATTTCTGAGCATGAATAAGCCATGAAATGTACATTTAAAGTCAGATTAAAAATATGCAACTTTGAGCTTGGAATCAAGAATAAACGCTTGGAATCAAACCTTGGCCCTACTAAGGTCAATGGGAAGAGTTTAAAAGTGAGTTCTCTGTGATTACAGAGATGGGGCTCAGCCTCATTCACGATCCAGATTCCAGTGATCACTGCTCTATCTGCACTGGAATAACACCACCCCCTTAGCAGCAGATCATGCTGGAAAAATGCAATTCAAAGTTGCATTTTAAACATGCAATATCACATGAGCAATCACTGATTTCAGTGTTTATTGTGTTTTGTTTTTTTAAAATAAATAATTCTTTACGCACCAGGTAATATCACCAAATCCAAGTTGTACAAGCAGGTTGTGAGCTTTTGGGTTGCTACTTTGAGAAAATGATCTGTGTGTTAGTTAAGGCAGTGAGAAAGGCTGTGGGTTTTTGAACTGCCCAAGCAAACTATTTTTTGTTTTTAAAACATTTCTGAGGAGTCAGTCCAAGGCACTGGTCAGATTAGGTCTCTGCATTCCGATCCAGCACATGCCTTTAAGGAAAACAAGACCTGGACGCTCATTTGCCTACTTCAGTGCAGCTGTGCCAGTTCCCACTGACTGAGCAACTCCTCCTGAACGCCAACTTTCCCTTTCTCTTGGACTTTAGGAGGGTTGCATTTCTGCTTTTTTCTCTCCTGCCAAACAATACGATAAGTCCAGCCTCATTTCCCAAACAAACAGAGAACTTAGTATTAACAAACAAGCCAAGTCCTGCTGCAAACGGAAAACATTGATAAGAGAGTACAAAGAAATAGTCTTGACTACTGACCACAATTAAACTTCTTTTCTAACGAATCATTACAGCTGAACGCACACACTGGAAAATGTTGTCATGGCAGATACCACCAGACCTCCACTTGTTGGTGGCCTGGCACACGCTCTGCTATTCAGGCCATTCCCAATCTTCCTGAAAAATTTCTGGGGCAGTGTTTTGTTTTGGTTTTTTAATCTACGGGACAGCCTCAAAGAATTGCAGCTGAAGAACATTTCTCACAACAACTTCTGGGCTTTTTAAAGCTCAGCCTGGAGGCTTTGCTGTTGCCCAAAGCCAGCTTTGGCCGGATCTTTACAGCAGCTTCCAATGGATTCCATTAAAAAAAGACTTTGGTTTTACACACACATTTGTCTTGGACACTTCAGCAATATGTAGCTCATATCTACATATGTACTCATATGTATGTATGCACTTATTAATGGTGAACACTATCAGATGGCTGAGCTCAAAAATTAAAATGTCAGCAATGTAGAAAAAGAAGAGTCTAGATTGAGAAGTTGGCTTGCCATATAATCTCAAAAGCATGAGTCCTACTTACACTTAGTTTGCCTTGGTCTTTCCCTTCTGGTATTTTCATATTGACACTTAAATGCCAGTTTTGCTTTATTCTGGGGGGGATGTGGATGGATGCCTACATGTTCCAACCACTAGTTTCTCATGCATGAATCTAACTCCTCCCTCTGGGATGTTGTAGGGCTTCGCGAGCTAACAGCATGCCTTGTTCTGTGTCACTTCCTTACTTTGCTGGAGCTCTGTTGATACCACAGTCATCAATACAGGAAACTAAATCAAAAATTACAGTGAAGCCCACAGCAGTATATACTAACACACTGCATGGAAACATTACAGCAGCACCACTGGTGCAATACATCCTGCATCATGTAGATCTGCCCAAATCAAATGTGAATCAAAGCAGTGCACAAAACTCAAAGGGAGAAGAAGCTCTGTGAGACCACCCTGCCCACCTATGTGCCCGCAGAGCAATCCCTACAAAGACATCTGTAGTCCTTCCTTCTGTTTTCAGCAACTTCAGCTGAAGGGCATTTAACTGTACCCTTGGGGACTACTCCACATCTACCACCTTTCTTTGATGGGATGTTTTTCAGCCATACTCCCAAGTCCCAACCTGAATTATCCTTCACTCTCCTTAGTTCACACCCTTCATACAATCAAAGATCTTTTACATCTTCTCCCTAGGGTGAGCTATACATATTTAGTGCACCGGACTATGATAACATTATTCTCAATAAATAGCACACACATAAAGAACCCATTGACTCAGAGGAAGTCTATCTATGGACCAGGTTGTAAAAGGAATAAGTACAGGGCAATCTGGCCTTAATCTTAATCCATAAATCAATAATGCCAGATACCCTCTGCAATTCCTCTTCATTCTGACTTTCCCTAAATACAGTCGTTAGAGGTTCCAGTAATGCAAATGCAGGATCTTTTCCATTGTGAAGTCAAGCAAGAGGACCAATGAAACCCTTTATGTCTTAAAGGGTGCTGCTATACAAGTGAACCAATTGAGAGGACTTCAGTGCACTCCCTACTGAACCTCAGCTCACATTCTTGCTTGTCCAAGGCTGTCTTCATGGCCCTGGAAGGAGCCAGGAAGACACTAAAGCAGCAGAACTCTGACGAGTGGCTGCATTCTAGGGTGAGTAACCAAGAAGAGACAACCTTCATTATTGCTTGTAGGGTAAAAAAAAAAAATGGAGGAAAAAACCCCAACATTTCAGACCCTTCAGTGAGGGCTGTTGAGCAGCTCAGCATTTAGAGGTTTGTATGCACAAAAACAGAGCTATAAATGCATTGCTTATTCTCACTGTAAACCTTTTTCAAACTGGTTCCCCTAATGAATATAAGAAGTATTGATTTTTAAACCCATGTAAGTTCTCAGAGACAATGCAGACTGACTTAATTATAATCAATAAAATTTACAGACAGTGATGCAACCCAGCAGAAATATTCCTACCAAAAGGTATGGCATAAGAATACTCCAATTTCCCTATTGCACTGCTGTAATATGACCTTAATACATATTTTATTGTGTATAGAAGCCTGTCCGTGCATCTATCAGAGGATCACCTGCATATCCACAGTTAAAACTAATTCAGTGATGTCTACAGTTACCTTTACATATCTTTAATGAGCAAGAAGAATTTTCCAGCAGCCTTTGTAAGAATCACTGAGAGCATCCCTCTCCTTTTGGATATTCTCGCATCTTTCAATCTATTGACCCTCATCAACTTTATCTGAAGCTATTTCTATTGCACTGATAAAGTATTAAAAGGCAGAGAGACTGAGGTGAGATTTGTCTCACCTGAATGTGGCTGCCTGCTGGCTGGGCACTTCTCAAAGTGAGCTGCCACTGCTCCATCTGAAGTCAACAGTAAGAGCCAGGCAGTTGTGAAAGCATTCTGGGGAGCTGAAATGCCCTCAGGGAGCGCCTCTCCCATTTTGCCAAACAAGAGAACCAGCCCAGACAACCTCCTGCCACCAAGCACTAAGCTCTGGCAGATAAACTAAGATGAGGTGAAGTTAAGCACAAAGCCTTTGGATCACAGACTCTGGGCAAAGAAGTAGAAGGAGAATCTGATGTAGTTCGGAATAGGACAGAAACTCCCAGAGCATCCTTCTTGACGAGGCAAAGAAAACTGATGGCAGAAGAAAGAATAGGGAAGAAATCAGAGTTCTAGGCTGTCTTCTGAACTTGTCTGTTCCATTTGTCCTCCTCCTGTTACCTTGCAGCCACCTGGAGGTTTGGACCATCCAGTCCCAATGTAAGGTCACCTTACAGCATGTCTGTGCTATACAATGAAGAGGTCTGTGCAGCACCAAAATGTCTTCAGCAGCAGCAACCACCCTCATCATGACCCAGATGCCCTGCAGAGCTGAGCCTACTGCTGTCACAAAACTGTTTAGACCTGTTAAAGTGATTACTGGACATGAAAGGATGACAGTTCATGTTCAGTGCTTGTTTTCAAAGCCCATGCTTGGCGAAGTCCTACCTTACTGGCACACCACTTTGCACCTTAAACATTAGATGCTTCAAGGTAATAAACCTTGATAAGGCCCCACTTATGTAGTATCATCAACCAGACAAACCTCCTGAGATGACAACCCTCTGATCAGCACAGGTCCAGAGAGTCACTTCTGAGGGCACAGTGCCCAGATAAAAGCTGAAAGAAGCCCAAGGACTCAGGCAAGGAGGACACAGTGGAAACTGGCATTATTGCACTCAACAGTTCCACAAGAAAACAGGCAGTCTGCCGTCTCCCACTAACTAATCCCTGCAAAACTGCAGTACTAGTAATTACCAGTATTAAATTTGAGAGGAAACAATGAGAATAAACAGCTTGACCACTCCTGCAGCCCACCTTTCTCTTTTCTAAGTGCTTCTGAAACAGCTTGGTATTAATGGCTGTGCCTTTCTCTCCATGACAAATGAGTCGGTGTTGACAGTATAGGCTATCCGTAAGTGTTGAATATGATCTAAGTAAAAAAACAACAAGAAGATACCTTCTTTCGTAAATATCTTTCAGCTGGCACAGTAAATTACATTGATTCAGGAGTGACTCATTTCCAACACTGCACACATTAGCAGCCAGTATTATTCAATTTGAGATTTTAATTTATAACATACTCTTGGTAATGTACTCCCAATACATTCCTCACTTCCCTACCCGGTGACTGACAAAAGATGAAAGATCTTTACTGTATAAATATTTTATATTAAACCCTTCACTCTGCCGTATTTCTTCCATTGTCAGTTCCCATTTGCGAACACTGTACATTGTCCCAAAAAGTGCTGATGTAGGCAAAGGGTGCGTGCATGCTCACAGCCCTGCAGTAGCCATAAGCAGGGAGCCTGGGGAAGTCCGTGTGGGAAGCAAGCTCTGATGGCCAGGGCCATCCTGGTACAGGATAATGAACCACACTGATGCAATGCAGAGCCCCACGGTGATGCTGCTGGAAGCAACCATCCCTCAGCCCTGCTCAGGGAGCACAGTGGTGGCTCTGCAAGCAGAAGAGACCTTCTGCCTTCAGCCCTCAACCTGGGTGAGGAGTAAGAATGCCTCTTCGCTAAGTAAACATTTCACGAACTCTCCTGTCACCTTGTCTCGGGGTGAAATTGTGTCAGCAGGCAAGATTAGATAACTTGACCTAAATCGTCCTGGAAATCTGTGGCAGACCTCAGCTCAGATCTTCTGACATCCTGTTGCGTGTATTACTGACAAGACCAACCCTAATCTAGTATGAGAATCCCTTTCCAAACAGTTACTTAGTAAGGGCTAAGTGCCACCACCAGACAGCCACAATAAAACCCTCCTGGCTGAAGCCAGATTTGGCTCCTATTTCTGAATTAAATCATTGGAAGGCTGTAGCCATCAGCTACATACATTGCTTTCCTATTCTTGCTTGTTAAGCACTTGCTATCTAATCCAGAAATGCTCCCAGCCCCACGAAGTGCACAAAACAGAAGTTACTTGTTCTGCTCCGGGCCGGTTCTTTGAGCAAATTAAAGTTGCATTTTATGGTCCGGTTGTTATCGTGCTGCAAAAGGTTCCCCAACCAACTGCTCTGACTTTCTGTGGTCATCAAGAGGAGTTATTTCAGGACCCCACAGTCTGGATGATGCAGGTATTTCATTGCTGGTTTTGAGGCAGCACATGTGAATGTGTTACCCTACTTAGATACATAAAAAATAATTTCAACAGGGCTAAATTACCTTTATTATCAACCCTGGTAATTCCACTGCAGCCATTTTCTTGACTGATGTATGGAACACTATGAAATGAATCCTCTGAGAAGAAGACGGGAAAAAAACAAGACAGTGATCAATGGACTCAATTAGTTACAGTATAATTCTACCAAGATGAAAAAGACTGAGGCACAGTGCAACTTCTCCAGCTCAGCTTACACGAGTTAACCGACAACCCTCTGCTAGTTGCTGAACTCCCCAGCGCTCCTGTTCCACGTGGTGCCCAGGGAGAGGAGCTACCAACACCCATAGCAAAATGCCGGCGGTGCGGAGAGGCTGTGCCACAGGTGGAGGCTCCCAAAGAGCGTTCTATGGACTGGATACACATTATGTCTGTATTTCTTCACACATAGAAAGCGTTATAACAACAGAGAGCTTTCTCTAATGACAACAAAATAAAACCTTCCCAACGGCACATCCACACAAGAAATAGCAACGCTGTCGCTACGGAGGAACACATTTCCCTGCCAGTAATTCCCCGCAGGCTCCCAAAGTCATGCTTTCAGCATCTTAGGCGCAGAGTGCCAAGAAAGCAGAGTCCCTTAACATGCAGGTCATCAGGATTGCCCTCTGACGTCCCCGCTCCATGCTGTGTGACACCTGCTCGGCCCCGGGGTCACCAGGCACGCTGCTGATGCCCTGGTGGCCAAGAGCTGCAGGAGCTGTGGGCGGAGCGGGGCACTGAGATGTGGGGCAGTTAATCACATTATTAAGATCTTCATCACCCACAGCACTCAGCACATGGAAATCTGCATATTATGCCCGGGACATCACTGCACCAGGAAATATGTAAATGTCATCATCTTAAAAGATAAAGGCATGTATAGAGCACGGCTTCTTGCATGTAAAGGAAATCAGATGAATGAATAAAGCTGATCAAATGATTAATAGAATCCATAATCTTAATCTTATTATTACTAAAGAAGAAAAGGCCGTTCACTTAAGAGCTAGTCATCTCCATTTCATTAAGAACAATTATATTCCAACTGATCGAGATCCACACCATGCAGCCCTGGCAGCAAACATGGTCCTGGATTTCCTGTCACTTCCTGCAATGCACGGAGCTGCTGAGGGTCAGGAGGTGGGCGCAGCTCCAGCTGGGGGTCTTACAGCCCCCTCTGAAGGTGGCAAGAAAGGCAAACGCATCCTTCACAGCGCCGCAATGCTCACAGAGCTATCAACCCAAAAGGGAAAAGAAGAGCTTATAAAATGTTTTCACACCCTGTTGGGTTAAGAGACAGTGGGTATTAATCCTCCGGCTGCTGCACCAAGCTTCCTCTTTGTGGTCAGCAGAGAAGCTGTGTGGTTGGGCAGAAGGAGTCCAAAGGCCTTTTTTTTCTTTAAGAAAAAACAAGTCTGTGTTAAAACAAGAGAAAGTGGACCAGTTACACAGCAAAGCACAAACCACAGCCAGTCCTCTCTGCTGTTGCTTTCCCCCTCAATGTGGCCTACAGCGATTCTGCTTTCCAAAAAAAGGTTTAATTTAAACCATACAGTGCTACAAGCTGCCACGTTTCCAAATTCCACATTCCTTTCTAATCTGTGCACTTCAGAACTGACAAATTCTGCTTCCAACGGTACCCAGACGAGCTGCGACGAAGGGGTTGCTGCAAAACAGCCGCTCCCCGCAGGGTGAGGAACACCAAACCCCAGCTCTGCACTCAGGCCTTCTGCTCCACGTCCAGAGCCATTGGATTGAGGGGCCGGATGCAATTCTTGTACAATCACAGCTCTCCGGGGGACTTTTCACACAGTGAGGAAAGAGCTTCCAGGGCTCGGGGGGAATTCCCGGTCTGGTACAAAGCCACAAAGCTCCCTGACAGCTCTGCGAGAGCGATCTGCTCTGCACAGCCACCATTTGTTTCCATGATTCCACCCAAAAATACGCAGTGTGGTCAAGCGTTCCCCTGTTCCGAGTTACACCAGCAACACTCTCACATCCCGCTTTGCCCCTGAGCAGCAGCAGACCTCAATGACATCAGCAGGATGTGCGAGGTGCCCAAGGACTGTGCCACAGCCCATGGAGATGACTGCAGCCCAGGGCAGCACGGAGCCCACGGCAGCACGGAGCCCACCACCACCACCACCCCACAGACATTTTGCCTGCAGTTTGGGTGTGATTTGCACACAAGCACTTCAAGTTGCCAGGCAGCCACTTGTTGCTGCCCCCACACCTCCCAGCCATCCCGCAGCCATGCGGCACAGCCACCTGCTGCTACAGGCTGACAGCACTCCCCATCAGTAGCCCCGGGGCTCCTATCTTCACCAGCACTCAAGCAACACTATAATTCTAGGGCGCACACACAACTATTTATTACATCCCCTGCAAACAAACCATAGCAATCTGCTGCGTGACGCGGCACAGGAGCACCAAAAAGGCTCCGAGCCGATCTGTGCCGTGGAAAGGAGGGCGTGCAGCCCGCCGGGCTCCCCACCTGCTTTCTGCACCCACCGTGCAGCTCCTCCTGCCAACCCGCCGCGCAGGAAAAGCATATGTCACACCTCAGAAATCATGGCATTTTCAAACTTCGCTTTTTCTCTTTGCCTTCTGCTTTCCGATCCCTAAAAGTGCAGGCAGGGAACACTGCAGGCTTTTCTCAAGAGTCAGAAACTCGGCCTTTTCAGTTTCTTCTTTCCTTTCTTTAATGACAGCTGAAACGCACATGTAAATCTTGGATACCTGCAACCTTAAGGAAACCATCAGACGCTGCAAGGCTCACCAGGAGAGCAAAGGCTCAGTAACAGCACACATCTTCAACCACCATTTAAATCACTGAATAGTTCAGCTCTATGTTTACTTTCAAGTAATGTCAGAAGTAGAGAGTAGAAGGCCAGGTTCTTAGCCAGCGTAAATCCATTTAAGTCGTGGGCTCTCTCTCTGCTCCAGAATCATTGTGTTTATATTCAGGCAATGCACTCGACAGGCACCAGATGAACGTTCTTAGCCTCAGCTCAATGATTTTTCTGGAAATGGAAAGAGCTTATACATGGGATGGCTGCCAGGGTAGGAACTCTGCTTTTCCGAGGCTGTGATTTCCAGCAGGAGCCGGGTCTGTATTTCCCTCGTGCTCCTTTGAAAATCCAAGGCTACGTTCATAAACTTGATAAGGTCCTTTTATAAAAAACAAACAGGAATGGTATAAAGCTGGCACAGAAGAAAGAACTACACTGATGCAATGCACGCCTTAACAAGTCAACGGAGCACTCAGGTTTAATACCGGCATAAACCCAAATCTTCATCATGAGTGCCAGGGCAGTCCAATAAGGCCCGAAGTTTGAGTAAATGTCAGTCATTCTCAGCTGTCCCACTGGTAGCCCCATAACGGGACGTGCTAGCCAGAAATGGAAAGAAGGCACAGCATCTGCTTATGTTTAATTTATTTTTGCATTTTGGCGTGTTGTCCCGGGAGAACCAATGTTTTTAAGTGGCTGCATCTTTTTAAGCCAACTTGCTGTCCTTTCCTAACACATCAAGGACACGGTTCTGGAAATGGAACACACTCCCTTGGAAACCAGGTACGGCAACCTTACGTTTTAAAAATTCAACGCATGTTTTTAGTGTGAAATCCCCTCAGTTTCACTCCGACTGAACTCCAGATTCCCCCCCTTTCGACAGAGCCATAATTCTCATTAGCAGGAGCTAACGTGCACAGATCATGAAGGGAAGAATAAATCCCCGAGTGCATAACTCAGCCCAATGGACAGCAAGACATCTCAGTGCCCCAGCTAACACAAAGCACGACAGGCACCAAAGTCCAAGCAGCTCCCGTGGATTCATGCAGAATAACCCACAGCTGAAGACAACCCTGGGTACCAACCCTGGCCACAGCTCAGCACCAGTCAGAAGCAAATAACGTGTTCATTGTGAGGTGGTGGAAATAAAGGGCAGAGCCGCTCGGTGCTCAGTTTGGGTTTTCGAATGCTAATTTCCTTTTAATAAAAAGCCGCTTGTTTAAGAAGTAGGAGCAGTTCTGGAAACACAAAGGTGCACGGGTGTTGTTACAAGGAAATGGGGCCGATCGGTAGGTTTTTTAACAATTTGGTAACAAGAAAAACTGGTTACACGCTGCGACTTTTTATGCCAAGTCTCAGCCAGAGCAAAATTTTATGACCGAGTTATAAACCCTTGAAAATAAGGGTTCATAATAGAAACGCTGACAGACCCTTAATTATAGCAGCACTAGCGGGCACTGTTGTAATAAGGCCCACATATTTTCCTCTTTGATCATTATTTATTGGATGCATTGGAAATCATCCCGTTTACAACTGTAGGTGGAGTTTTATCCATCAGGAAGGGGAGCGCAGCGCCCGGTGCTGCCGGCGCCGTGCCGCACTCAGCCCGGGGCTGCCGGCAGTGACGGATGCCTGCGCTCCTCGGTTTGTATAAGGGGTTGAAGTTCAGGCTGGTGCAGTGCAGCATTCCCCGGGACCTGCTGCCTCTTTAGGCAGGCGATTAATCACATGATCGATAGACCATATGATTAGGCACTAATAGCTGATAGGAGGAGAGAATAAACAACCATAAATTTGCTTTGTACTGAGTAATCCAAGTGTAAGGGAGGTCAGATAATGGCCACATAAGGTCATGTTGCCTAAGGAGCCCATATGGGAAAGATGGAAGATACATACATTTTTAAATATCTTCAATTACAACTGCATTGCTGGGCAGGCTTCTGCCTGCCGACGTGCCCCTCTCCGAGCACAGCCACGGCGTGCATGCGGGGCTCCAAGCAGGACGAGAGCAAAACGCAGCAGCCTCTTCCACACCACCAGAAAAGAACAGCACACAGACCGCAGCCCACGCAACGACTTCAAACTAAATACCCACGCTTGCTCGCTGTAATTTAATTGGCACCGGGAGGTGCAGGTGTCCGTGCATGGGACCGGAGCAGGACGCTGAGCCCACAGGTCCGTAAACTATCAGCTCCCACCCCACGCCTGCCCGCCCTGAGGCTCTTCTCTTCCCTGCATAAAAAGCGGCCTTTTCAGGACTCAAGATGCAAACCAGGTTTACAGCCTTTTTCTCTTTCTGTTTTTTACAGTAACTGTACCTTTTGTCTGTGGCAACGGATTTGAGAAGAAACAAAAATGGCCGGGTAAAAGGAAGAAAAAAATCCTTCAGTCACCCCAACAAAGGCAAGGAGTTTACAAACCTTCCCCGTCAGCGCTGGGTGCAGGCAAACTACTTACTTCATTAAGTTGAAACAAAACTCGACCAGTAAAACCGCCAGCTCCGCCAGAGCCAACCAGCAGGCGCCTTGCCGCATGCTCCCGATTGACCATCAGCAGACTATGGAAATCGCTTTCTCTGCCGAACAATCGTGGGGATAAATGCCCTCCTTTATCTTCGGGGCTATTTCTAAAGTCCCCTTTCTAAGTACCGGGACATTCAGGGGCTGCGATCTCGTTTGGTCGCTTCCCAGCGGCAGTGGGAAAGGGCGCAGCGGCTGCGGGACTGCCCTGCAGTAACCGTGTGTGCCGCCAAGCAGCCTGAGGCCGGGAGACGAGGAAGCTGCCTGCATCCGTTTTAAAACGAAGCCGTGCTTCAGACGCCGTGCAGCAGACCCTTGAGTTTCAAAGCAACTGAGATTTGAGTGCTGCCACAATGTCAAGCAATTCAGAATCACTGGAGTGCTGCAAGAACCGTACGTGCACTTGACTCTGTGAGTGAGCGCACACGGTGCAGACCTGGGCACCACTGCTGCTGTGCTCCTTCGTGCCTTATTCTGCTCGTATACAGCAGCACGGGCCGTGCGCTGCCCGCTGCACCCACCTGAGGAGCTGCTGCTTGCTCTGCAGGGTCTGGGTGCAGCCTGGAGCTCTGCGGGTGCTGCCCTCCCCTGCTTTGCTTTGGAAGAAAGGCTTCTGCCACTTCACATAAACACACTTGACTTTGTAGACCCTGCTAGACACATTAAACTACAGAAGGCTCCTCAATAATTTGGAGGGTAATGTAAACACCGAGCACGAACACAGCTGAGTGCTTAGACCATGGGCTGTGATCTCCACCTCGGGGATGGTCACTTCCTTCAGCCCGTATAATGGCAAGTTTGTTATTGGTTTGGTTTTGGTTTGTTGTTTTTGTTGTTGTTTTGTTTTGTTTTTGCAAACAACTGCAGGAGTATTAATAAAGCACTCATCTGACCTAACAAGTTACTTTATATTTCTTTGCACAAGATTCGCCTGCAAAGCACCAGGTGAGCATTTGCTGGCAGAAGCATCCACAACCCGTCCCAGCCTCCTGCTGCAGAACCAAAGGCAGGTCCTCCCCAAAACACTGCAGAAATTGACTTCAAGATTCCCTTTTGCATTCAGTCCTCTCATTCGATTGCAACCTGCCTTCACTGCATGCTGAAGAAGATGCACAACTTTGATAACTATCTCTTACTCTTGCAAATAATATTCATGGGTGTAATTACATTTCTCTCTGTTCATGCACTTGTCTGGCTTATCCAGCCCATGCATCCTCAGCCATCTGCTCTCCAGTTCAATTTTAAACATTAACCTGAGTGTAAAAGGGTGTTTCCTCCAATGAATTCATTCAAAACCATCGACTACATATTTATTTATGCCACAAATAAAGAGCAGGAGAACAAGCTACAGTCCTTAACAAAAATATGAACTACTACTAATCTGTATGGCTGGATTTATTCCTGTGAAACTCATCTTTTTTTGTTTCCATCAGCAGTGAAGCCGTGTTTGAGGGAGAGAATATCCACATGAGCAGGCACTTCCCCCTCCCCAGCCTTGGTGGGCAGAGCTGCTGGAGCTGCCCGGTGCTGTGACACCTCACGTGCTGCTCCTCGAGGATACCGACATTCATTTCATTAACTTCCCCCTCCCAACTTACACAGTGGGCCTGCATTCAGAAGCACGCATGAATAATGCAGATTTCAAAACCGCATTATTACAAAGGATGTCGAGTTCACACACTGTCAACACCAATAAACCCCCCAAAGGGCTAAAATCCAGGACACCCCTGCCCCTCCGTGCCCCCTCCCTGTGCACAGCGAGGCTTGCAGAGCCCACAGCCTGCTCAGGGATGGGTCTAAGGCAGGTTTTGTGCACTGTGGGCCTGGCCAGCCCCACACCTGGCGCCTGCTCCCTGCCCTTGCAGGGGAAGCAGCAGGGCCAGCAGGGCAGGGGCAGCCCCAGCCCCTTCCTGACCACTTGCAAGCTAAATTAAGATATGGAAAAACGAGAGAGACAAACACTCAGAGGAATGGGGTAAGAGTAACAAGGTCACATTGTTATGCTGGCAGCCATTGCCAAACTTGCAAGCTATCTGAAAGTTATTTATATATAAAATAATTAAAATCAGCTGTCCCATCCTGACACACTGCCTCACCAGCACAGGTTTGCTCATGCCTTGCACGCCATGCAGCAGGGAAAAAGCTGAGCTGTAATGGAGGTGGCTGTGGGATGCGGCCAGCCTATGGCACAGTATCCCTGCCTGCTGCTGACCTCTAACACTCCATGCAATATCATGGTGCCTCACAGCAACAACCCCTCCCGTGCCCCTTGTTGAACTCCATGGAATTCCATCACCCCTTGCAGCACCAGACTGCCAACAAGAGGCAGTAGTAGTGCTTAAGACTTCACCTTCTGCTGGCACTCATGAGATGCAGTTACTGCCAGAAGGACAGTCCTTGGCCCACATTACACTCAGAAAGATTAACATGGCAATACAGGAGCGTAACAGCAAACAGACCAGTGCAAATCAAATAATGTTACAAAGGAAAAGTGCTCACCTGTCTCTGAAGATCCATGCATGCAGAAAAGACTCCACAGAGATCTCCCAGAGAACCTTCCAGAATGGCAGTCAGCCCTTGAATGGGGTCTAAGAGAGGTAGAGGCTCCACCCCTCCCAATCACAAAGCTGCCTTCACCTGTGCTCCCAGGGCTGACCGGGTCCTTTCCCCAGGTGCTCAATCAGTGATTCAGGCTGGGTCTCAGCAGTTCCCATACAGTCCAACATTAGAATTACACCACCTGAAAGCAGCTGCCCCCCTACATTTATTACAGATGGAAAGTATTGCAAAATCCCTGAGTAAGAGGGGGGCAGATCTGTGCAACTACACTCAGCCCAACAGCCAAGAACTGACCCACCTCTTCCTATCTGAAATCACTGAAGTACCCACAATGCTGGAATTGTGTTTGGAGAGTGGTGAGATACCAGTTGTGCTGGAGATGTGAGGTGGAAGGATTGGTCGTGGTTCCCCAGACCCTCTGAGATCCTCACACAAACAGAACTTTCCAGCAGCACCCTCAGCATGGTTAAAGAGGAAGGCACCTCCCTGGACAGGAGCAAGGCTTGAACTTCCAGAAAGGATCGGCGGCCATTAGAAGCCTTTCCATTCTCCAGCTCACACAGACAGGCCAGGGGAAAAAGACACAGCTGAGGTCAGCCCCACTTCCCTGCTAATTGCAAGTGTGAGTCAGACCAGGAGCTTCACCTGGGCAGATCAGAGGAGATAGGTCAGCAAGAGGTGACGCTCGGAGGCAGCCCTGATCCCTGCTGTGCTCATGGGGTCACCTGGTGCTCCTGTTTCCCTCTCAGCTCACCTCACACGACCGGAGCACTCTCTACAGCAGGCTTAGTGCCAGGCAGCTCCTCACCATGGATGGAAGATGCACTGTCAGTGACACCAGACTGTTGCTTCCACGTCCCACCCCAGTGACCCGCACTAGTCAGTAGGGATGGAGTTGTTCTCCAGGAGCACCAAGAAGCCTTGCTCAGCCAACTCCTGAAGTACTCCCTGCTCCAGGCCTACTCAGTCCCAGCACAACCAGCCGGGACACGGGTGGTGGAAGGAAGTTCGTGGGCGACAGCCCGGCCCCTGTGCCCCGAGAGCCGCGCGTGATGCAGACGCAGTGAGACAGGATGTCTTCCCGCAGAAAGACCGAGTAAATAGTGGATAATGACAGGATTTCTATTATTGATGCTTCAGCAAATCGTCTTGGATCCTCGGAGGATCAATTAATCATTGGGATTGTCAACACCCAACTCCATGTTCCGAGTTTTTTGCCATCTAGCTCTCTCATCCTCCCCTCCACACAAATGATGCTGGGGGCACGGTGCCAAACGGAGCGGAAAAGAAAGACGGAGAAAGAAAGCTCCGAACAGAGAGGCTGTTGTCAGGGCCGGACCCTCGCGCCGGCGAGGAGATCAAATGCAGCTGCCCCATGGCTGCGTGCGGCTCAGCCCGGGGGCAGGCGGGACGGGGAGCAGCCAGCCAGCCTGCGCCGGGCACAGATAATTAAATCATCCGATTGCTGGGCAGCCCACATTAAGAAGCTCATCGGTTTGCATGTGGCCCCTTGCTGTGGCCACCCGTGAGCTAAGTCTTGCCTAGATGCTAGTAGACAATTAAGACAAATTGTATGGCTGAAGATCAGACTCGAGCACTGCCAATGCCCTTGCCTGGAAGCTCCGCTGCAGAATGAGGGCACATGTGTGTGGGAACCAAGGCTCGGAAGAGAGCTTTTAATGAACAACGTGCCAGCACTTGTTGCCAGAACACACTCTTCATTTCAGCTCTTGGAGAAAACAAAACCCTTAAAACCAGAGTTTACTACATTTCACTGATCTTCAATATGGCTAGAACTTCAGGATGCTTCTCCTCAAGCTAAGTTTGTATCAGTGAAAATATGCTTCTTGTTAAAGAAACTATTTAAAATGTGGAATCTAAAATCAAGCAAAAATAGCAGACAGTATGTTCAGCTTCAAAATTGGCTTGCACTCAACCAAGTATACCATAAACAGAAGGCAGAACTGACTATTTTTATCTTAACAGCCCTTGGGTGATTAAAATTTGGGGCCAGAATAAACAATTTTTTTCCCCATTCCTTGCAAGAGAATATGTGACATGGGTTTGGAGTCCTTTCTAATTTTTTAACTCTCTTCCTCGCTATAAGTTGTTTGCATTAGAAATGTTCCCATATACCCAACTGCATGAAGGCTGCGTTGCACCAGGCATGGTACCAAATACAGGAACACACAGACCACTGTGCCCTGCTGAGATTACCATGCAAGATAAGCCGAAGACAACAACAAAGTGCTAAGAGGGAGCAGGTGGGAAGTTAACAGGGGAAGGAATGCACTGATACACAGTGTATGTGGGTTTTCTTTATGGGGAACGTTGAGGTGTCATGGCCAATCCCTATAGTCAGAAGGCACACGAGAGATGAGGATCACAGGGATATGCCTAGAACTGAAAGGAGCAGATGGGGTCAGGGGAGGTGACATGGGGACATGAAGGCTAGAGGAGAGAGAAGAGAAAGGGGCAGAGCAAAGGAGATGTGCAAGTCCTAAAGGAGAACGTGTTAGAGAGCCAGCAATACATCTGTGAGGCAAGAAGTAAATGGATGGATCCATAACACAGGATGGCATGGCCGGGGCAAAGGCCAGCGACAGTACTGGGTATCCACATGAGTGGGCTCAAGATGGCCTGTGTAGAAGAGACTGAGAAAACACAGACCACAGAATTCACAGCTTTCTAGCAGCCGGAACTAGCCAAAAAGAAAAAAAAAGCCATGATGTGTTGAGGGATGGGCAGGGCAAGAAAGAGCCGGGGAGGTACAAATTGTTTGCACGTTTGCAGAACAAGGAGTTGAAGATGGAGGCCAGGTTTTGGCCATCAGCTGGCAGGGGTTCCAGCAACAGGAGGAAGGAGAAGCAGCGATAGGAAGAGGAGGAAGCAAAAAAGTCAGTTTTGATTGTGTTAAATAATGCTGATGGTTTAACTGCTCCTGGAGAGGTAGCTGTGGTATCAGACTAAGCCGTGGGACCAAACGGAGGCAGTGCAGGACAGGGGCACTGGGTTGGGCATCACAGGATGAAACCATGGAAGCAGAAGCAGCTGTTCTAAAAGAAGATGTAGAGGAGGGAGCCTGAGTGATGTAGAGGAGGCGAGCACAGAGATGTTTGGACATTGATTGAGCTAAGGAATATACCTGGGTTTCTTTGCAGCAGCACCTGGCAGGTTTGTTGGGACACAAACCAGCACCAACACTCAGACCTTCCTGCAGGCCTTCAAAATGTGACTCCTCATCTTTCCATTACAAACTACACATTTTAGTACTTCAGTTGTGGACACCACGGTCCACACTTCACAGCGTAGGAACTGCTGCATCCTGCTGTGAAGACCACCCCAGCAGTATTTATTTAAAAGTAACTAAAAAGAAAGTTTTTCTGAAAAGATCCCTTAAAAGCTGCACAGATGTCCAAAACGATGGCAGAGACGTGATACACAGCAGGCCCAAAGAGTTCACAGTGAAGGCACCTGACACAGAAGACATTTGTGCTGCTGAATGGAGTTATTCTTGGGAGCTAAAAAGCCAGCAGAGAAGTGGGAAGGATCACAAAGGAGGGCTGAGCCAAAGGCTGGGCAGCCAGCTCCTTAACGCTGCCTCCAAGGAGGATTCCAGCGGTTTCTGCCCGCAGTTAATGAATTTACTTGTAGTCATCATCTGCTCTCACTGGTCACTAAAGATCAGCTCACTTTATAGGAAATAATAGTAAGCACGGGTTGAGGAAAATTGTCTGACAAAATCTTTTTTCTTCATCCTCTCCATCCTTTCTTCTGACACTGATCACCTTCAGACAAACCCTTTGGAATCCAGAGCATTATTTTCTTTCAAGTGCAATCATTATTCATAACTTCCACATCCAGCTCAGGGCTATTCCCCCAGTTTAGCATGTTCCCATTCGCACTGTGTCAGCAGAAAGGGCTTCTTACTACAGAAAAGCCGTTGCATGTGCAATAAACAAATAGCCTTTGACATACTGGTTAATTATATCAGTTAGCGACAATCTCACATGCATGAATGCTGTGCTAATGAAAACACTCTGGCATGCAAAGCAGGATGGATCGGGACACTGAAGTGTCCAACCCTACAAAGTGCAGCAGTGTGGCTCCCAAAGTACCCCAGGCTGCACCCAGGGGGAGTGTGGCTGGATGGAAAACCATCAGGTTGGATGCTAAGTATGGGGAAGTTTTAGGTGCCATGTAGCTAGATTTCACATAAAGGAAGCTATACATTAAGAATGTAATCCTGCACTGGTGACAATGACAACACAGATTTCCATTAGTGTGTAGCCAACGATGAAGACATCTGTTCGATACAGTGTCTGTATCTTCCATAAAGCAGCAGCTCAGCGCCATGCTGAAGAGCACAGACCCAGGCGCGCCTCTCAAACCCTCCAGTCCAGATGCTCTCCTAAGCCACAGTTCCTATTCTCCTGCACTCCACAGAGCAGGGCCTCCATCCTGGACACTTCTGCATCCCATTACCTCCCCATGGGAATGGTGGGGCCAAGCAGGCAAGCCCTTATTGCCAGCATAGGGCCCCTGCTAAGGGACCTTCCCATGACAGCCACTGCCATGCCAAAACCTGCAGCCATGAGTGCCCAGCCCCATGCACATGTGCTGCACAGATGGATGCGTGGCTGTGGCCGGCCCCATGCGTGCTCCCTGCACGCTGGCTGTGTGAGCAATTTGTACATTTACCACAGCTTTTTGTCCGGAACTTCTGAACGTCTGCAGCCAAAAACACAGGAAAATGGAAGGGGGGGGGAGAAAAAAAAGGTGCTGAAACTAAAACAGGAGACGCACACGGATGGCTACAGAACTGTGGTTGCAATCGCTGTATTCATTTGCATGGCCAGCAGCCCCTTGGCAGCCAGAAGAGTGCAGGAACAAGCTCCAGCCCTGCCGGCGTGCCGCAGGGTTTCCATCCCTTTGGCCAGACCAACCCAGAGGGATCCCCCCTGCATTCTCAGCCACTCGGGCTCACTGCTCCCAGCAGCCCCTGCTGCAGTGCGTGGCCATCAGAAGGGAACACCAGCGGGCTGCAGAGACCCGGCCTCCTTCCATCCCGTAACACTGTGCAGATCTAACCGCAGCCTTAATGCCCTGACAGCTAAACTGCTTTTATCTCTTTTATTTTCCACAAAGTTCTCACACGATAATCCCTCTGTCATATCTTTTACCAATAAAATATATGAATAGCTAATCTGGTGGCTAACTTTACAGCGATTCGAGATCTCCCCTTATACGAAACCCCTATCAAGGGCAATCTTTTTATGGCTCTCAGAAAGACCATCTCCATTCAGCGCTCACCGCCAGTTTGGTTTTAACTCCCTTCTCCCCTCATGGCTGGGGAAATGGACTAACCCAACACTTTTGGTAAATGCACCATTAGCAGGTGTTTAGCAACAGAAAACTTTCCCTGCTTTGTTTGGCCTACAAATGTCCAAGTGGAAACACCAAGGAATGCTCTTCCCCACTTCCTTTTAGCCACGGATAAAGCCCACGCACTGCAAAGGAGAAGCTTTTAATTAAAACTGGCACTCCTGTGCATGCAGTTGGTGGCAGACCCCTCGCTCAATACATGACATCACTTTGGACCGTGGCAGAGCGACGCGAGGCTGTGAGCAGGCGTGTGCTCGGTTTTGGCACCGGCAGAGCAATCATAAAAAAGCACTTCAGTGTTTACAAACGAGGCCTGAGCTGAGGAAGGAGGTGTGGGTGCTCCCGGCGGCAATCCTGCTGCCACAGGCATTGCACCCTGCTGCTCTTGCTGCCGTGCCGGTGGGGCTTTAGGATATGCCACGACTGTCCATTGGCATCTGCAGGGCATCTTTGCATTTCACCCCAGGTGTTGCAGCTCTGCTCATCTGTCCCTGCATCTCCTGCACCCACCAGGGAACACCTTCTAAAAAGCTCACAGAAAGATCTCTGCTCTTCCCAAATCCTGCTGCTCCCACACTCAGCCCCCACAGCTCTCCTTCCTGGCTTCAGGGAGATTGGGGTAGGGAGCAAATGGGACCGTCAGTGATCTCACCCATTTACTTGTTATCCTCATAAAGGTAAATTGCAACCGATTGTCCCCTCCTTCCACCTAACCCCTCCCTACTGAATGTGAGGCTGGCAGCCAGGCACAGCCCCTCACAATCCTGTGTTTAACTACAGTTTGCTGATTAGCTGCCGGGTGGTGCATATCACAGGGGGAATCAGATGTCTCCATTCTGATATTTTTTAATCCCTGAATGAGTAATGATACGCTCTGAGCATTAACACACCCACTATCCCCTGCAACCTGCAGTAAGGGCATGCTGCCATCCCAGTGCAGTGCCCCTCTGCTCAGACATAGGAACTTGGAAGTCCATAGCCCTAAACCACAGCTGTGCTTTGGGACCAGCTGTGGGTGGACCTGATGCTGCTGTAGGATTCTCGAGGTTGGAGATGGCTGCAGGGCTGGGGCAGGGGTGGGTGCTGAGGCCATCAGCCCATGGAAAGCAAACACCAAAGGAGCTGTGGGGTCAGGAGGATGGCAAGGGGCTGGGAGAGATGAGCGGGGACACATCCCAGGTCATGGAGAGAAACCCTGGCACAATCTCCTTAATAAAAAGTGCTGCAGAAAACACACACTCACTGACAGGCTGTGGGAAGTGGGAGGCTGAGGATCTGTGCCCAGAGCAATGCTGGTGTCTCAAGGAGAGGTCATCTGCACAATGAGCAAAGAGAGAATTTCTGCTGGCAGTAAATAAATAGGGGTACCTGGAGCTCTGCAGCCCCGGGCAGCCTCACCCCAGGCGCACATAGGTCTGCAGGACGCCGCTGTTCTCACACAGAAGGGGGTTTTTGTGGGCTTGCCAACATTGCAAAACCACGGCGTAAGCTGGGTGAGAAACTGAAACCATTTCAGCAGTCAACAGAGTGCGATGCTGCGTTTGCAGGGCTGAAGCCAGGCTGTTGTGCCTTTCCCTGCTCCGGGACACTGCTTTCTAACCCCTTTCACATGGGACAGATGCTTCTGCTTAGGGTTTTGCGGGCAACTTAAAGCACTTGGGAGGACAGTGGCTCATTACAGCATGAGCATGAGCTCTCCAGAGGTAATCTGGGGCAGCAGCCAGGCCAGGAGGACTTTGAAACTCCTTCTTTATGTACCAACCTCTGCAGCCGGGGCCGATCATGCATCACAGAAACAGCCCTTTGGGGTTGGGAGTCGTCAGGTCATCTTGCAAGTGGCTGGAAATGCTGCACTGCTATCTCGACAGGGAAACACTTAAGGAAAGTTGGTCCTAATTAATTAAAATTGTGAATTTAAAGTGGATTAATTAAACTGCATTAAATCCCTGTGTAAACTGCTCACTCAGACTTAAAGTGTCTTTATTAAATTGCTAAAGCAAATTAAACTAAACCAAATTAAGGCCGTTTTATTTCTAAATGACAGTGTCTACACGAGGACGTAATGCAGTTTAGCTAATCCACTTTAAAGTTATTTCACATTAATTTCAATTGTCCCTGTGTAGACGAGCCCTAGGAATCCAGTCGCACATGAGCCTGTGTACAAATATGGATAACAACACTGCCATTTTTAGATTGCCTTTTTAGGAAATTATTTGCAAATATCATCTTAGAGTAGCGAGCAAAGAAGTGATTTTCAGTGGGACCGGAGTGGGGAAGGGCAGCACTTTCCTCTTGGCCACACAAATGTTTCCGCTTTCATCCCTGTACGAGGAGATAGTGAGGAAAGGGAGAGGGATGTACCTGGCCAGAAAATCACTTTGCAAATGCAAAGCGCTGAAAAGGTGGCTCTGAGACTATCAGAGCAAGGAGTTTGTGTTCCCAGGAGGAAAACTTGGGCTTTAAGGACAAAATAGAGGCAATGAGGGAAGCAGAGGGCTCTGGGTGCGATGGCTGCAGGCTCCTGGCTGCACAGAGAGGAGCCGTCAAAGTGCAAAAATAAATGTTGGTGGAGCTGGCAGAAAGCACCGGGGGCTCGGGATGGGGCCCCACAGACAGCATCTGAGGCTGCTCCTGCTGTGCCAGAGCCGGGCTCTGCACAGCCCCTCTGAACGAGCAGGTCTGCAGCAAAGCACCGCAGCGCTTTGCAAGCAGTTTCTCCTCTAATGGAAACAGCCTGCAACACCCAAACTTCGGGGAGCTGCACAGGAGGAGAAGGGTTAAGGCAGCCCTGCGGTTTGCAATTTAGTAGCAGTCAAGCCCTCAGCAGTGCAGACCTTCGCAGGGAGGCTGGAGACGCTGAAATAACTGCTGGCTGGAGCTGCGGCACGTCCAGAGGCAGAGGCAATAAAAACAGAGTGGATTACATCCTTTAGAAACCCTCAGAAAAAAGAAAAAAAAAAAAAAGAGAAAAAAAAAAAAGGGAAAACAAGAGAGTAAAAAAAAGAGAACGAAAGAAAGCGTAAACCACAGATTATGTCTGCTGGCTGTTTTTTGATAAGCTCTGTTACAAACACAATGCTAATGAGTGCAAGGGACATCCTCTGTGTGGGACGGCTGCTTGACCGCATTTTGTCTGCATGTGGCTGATTTCCTCTCCCACTGCCAAGCCCTGTGGCATCACTCACTGCCGGGGCTTTTCCTTCGCCTCCTCGCCTCACCGCCCGGCCGGCCGCGGCCGTCAATATTTCACCCAACCTGCATGAGTCAGCAGTAACTGAAGGAAAGGACTGCAGGGAGAATAAACATGCCAAGCTTTCCCTGTGAAGCATGTCAGGGTCGCTGCACATCGGCCCTGTGCCGGGGCCGGGTGGCTCTGCAGTTCTTTTCTCTATATATTAACACCGTCCGGGGTTTTTCTCAGTTGATCCCTAAGTCCATCCGGCTCCTGGTGCTCATTTACTCCTTGCTAAGGCCATAGCCGTGCCCTTTAATACTGCCGGGCTCTTTATGAACCCAATGGTGATTGCCTTCCCAAGGCATCTACTGGGTTGCGTATAATTCCTCTAATTAAATGTAAAGGAGGGATGGCTTGGTGGAGCACCATTTCATCATTTCCCCTCTTACTTCATGCTGTGGACTTTAATGAGGACCTAAAACACCATCTTGACTTGGCTTTAGTTTCAGGCCAGATGAGTTTTGCTTGTTAAGATGGTCTTCACTTGTCAGGAAAAATAGCTTTATTAAGGTCATGGAACGCGGAGGGTTTGATTAAAGCTAATCAAGGAAAAGAAACCAGACCAAAGCATTGCGAATCAAACCCAGTTCAACATGTTTAACATAACTAAGCCTCGCCTATCTGTTAAAAGCAGACAGGAGTAAGATCATGTTACCAGAGGAATGCCTGAGCAGGGGGCGCGGGGACAGCCGTGCTCACACCGCAGCCATTGCTTCCCTCACCCCAGCGAGGGCTCAGGCTGTGTGTGTCCATGCCCACTCAGGACCGACATCCCTGGGGCGAGGGGCACAGCGTGGCGCAGTGGGAGCAGATGCTGCAGCCTGCTCATCTGCAGGGGTTTCTGAACCTAAATACAAACAGATCACCAGGGTGTTACGTTCCTGACCGACTTTGTGTCGGGCAGTCGGCATTGATACCAGTTTATAGATCCCCCTCCAACTTTCTTGGTGCCGTTTTACCAAGTTCATGCAAGTTCTGGAGAAAATGTAGCATTTTCAACTCCAAATTCTGTCCAACCCTGTATTTCACAGATATTTTTCTATATTCCGTATGTATGTTTTTCTATGTTTTACTCCACTGCTCAGTCTGAGAGCCTGCAGCTCCTGCTTCCTCCATGCAAACTAACCACCGTGTTTTAGTTTTACTTTGTTCCTACTGCATGATGTCAACTAATGCAGAAGGGGCTGTCTGAGGAGATTGTTTGGGAAAGACAGACAACAAAAAAGCTTTTATAACAACGGGATGCTGGCCTGTGAGCTCGGAGCACCTGAGAGCCAGACAGCCCTGACTGCATGAAGCCCCATCCCTGCAGCCCCACAGGAGGGCAGAGGGAGGGCCCTGGGGGCTGGGGGTGGCCTCAAGCGTGGGGCAGCTGTGGGACAGCAGAGGCACTGCTGGATCATCCCTGCTTTTTGGTTTTGTGCTTCAAAATGTAGTGTTTGAGGTGCAGGGGGATTAAGCAATGGGTACAAGCTCTCACAAGCAAAAGCCATTAAAGAAGGCTGGGATTTATTTTTTTGTTTTTGTTTTTTCGGAGAGAAGTTGGACATTGGGTGTTATGGAAGGGGCTTTTTAAGGATAATTTTCTGCAGAGAAGTTCAGGAACTCCAAACATACACAGGGATATCCTGCTTAGGACAAGGCTTAGCATTAAAAAAATAGTCTAAACAAAAACGTGGGACTACTCCCCTGCTCGGCTCTGCTGCTCGGTGAAAGATGGACAGGAAATTGCCAGCAGTGGCACGGAGGCTCCTGCCAAGAGGGAGCGCGGAAACAAAAGACCCTCTATTGTGTAAGAAAACCTGACATCTATACCCCTCGCTATATTCTGAACTCCCGTAAACCTTTCCCGTGATATATGATTTGTGAGAGCTTTCCACATTTCAAGTGCCCTGTTTCCCTCCCTGCACGCACTCACACACACAACGAGATTTGCATCAACGCCAGCCTTTAAAAGCTGTTATTTCTTCCTCCTTCACAGCCACCCCCCAAATTATTAGCCGTGCCATTAGGAAAGTAAATGAGATATTTGCCCTGGTGAGAAGCAGAAGCAGCCCCGCGTCGCACAAAGGGCTGAAGGAGCTCAATTTTCCTCATTACTCGGCTGGTTCTTCCAAGAAAGCATTCAGTGCAGAAGAGGGAGCTTTTTGGTAAAACAGTAATATTTGATATTTCTGCGTTTCTTTTGCGAGCCGTACACTGTAATTGACTAACTGGTCACTCTCAATTAATTATATTTAACAAGTAGAAGATGCAGAGCAACGCTCCCTCCCCCAAATTATGTCCTTTGGTTATTTAAATAGGTGCAAGTAGAGGGAAGGGAGAAAGAACAAGTCAGTAAAGTATCAGCTGTGGAAGTTTGTTGGGAACTTTCCAAAAGCCTACATCTGCTTGGCAACAGCTCAGAAAGGGATATGGTTACTCTTTTAACAGTAATACAGCTTTCCCAGGCTACAATATATGAAAAACAGCTTACCCGGCCCCGGGAAGGGCCCAGTGAGGGCTGCAGCGCTGCTCTGAGCCCCTCGCCCGGCCGCGGGACCCCCACCCTTCCCAGGGCTGCATGAGGCGGGGGGACATTTTGGGGTCCCTTCTGCTGCCACCAAGCGCTGCTCCCCAGCACCGAGTGCTGCCCAGACATTTTTGGGGGGGGAACTCAGCACATCCCATCAGCGAGCGCTGAAACAGCCTCCTGCCTTCACCACAAGCAGATCTAAAGGTATTGGTTTTAATTACAGCATTAATTGATCCCTCTCTCTCTCTTTTTTTTCCTTCTTTTTTTTTTTTTTTTTTTCCCAGCTGCTAATTACAGAGATAATATCTCGGTTGCTTTACGAGCATTAGAAGTTTTGCTTGCATGGAGATACTTCTGCAGTGGAAAGCAGAGGTGGATTTAACAGAGAGCAATCGTTTAGCAAAAAGAAGAAATGATTTACCACAGTTGGGTGCGTTTTTATATTTTAATTAATCTCGCTTTAGTCAAAAAAAAACAAAAACTGAAAAACTTCATGCAGCTCGTTCTGCCACCGGAGTGCAGGGAGGCAGGGGCAAGATTTAGTGCCACCGGCGGGTCACGAAGAACCCAGGAGTGAAAACAATAGCGCAGGAGAGCAGCAAGCGCACTTGGCATCGTGCACAGAGTGCACGTGATGGCGGATCTGCAGGAGGGCCCTGTGCCCAGAGCCAGGCTGGACAGGGGCCTCTCCCAGACCTCCCAGGGGTCGGACCGGTGTGGGGCTGCAGGTGGGAGCAGCCGGCCCCACAGCACCGAGGGCAGCTGCCGGGCCAAGCTGTGGGCATTGGGCTGCAGCCCTCGGCCCCGCGGCAGGACGCTGTGCTGCCTGGGGTGACCCGTTTCTATAGTCATTACAGTCTGACTCACAAACCTGTTAAGACCCAATTAACAGAAACGTTATGCACCAGTGATGCATGTTTTGTCCAGAACTTTAATTCCACAGTTTTTCCAAGTAAATTCTCTCTCTCTATTTTCCAGTCATTAAATCCCCTCCCCTGGGTGCGAGCGGTTTACTTCCTATTGTGTTGCGAAAGGGTTAGCGGGCCAACAAGTCCAAGGGAGAAGGGTGTCGGTACTTGTTGCCACTCTGTGGTGGGAAGAACAAACTAAAACTAAAAATAAAACCCTCTTGGCCTCCCGCACACGGCGTGCAGCGAGGGCTGACGGGGGGAAGGCGCTGGCTGCGGCCCGCGCAGGGCTGTGTTTGGCAGATGGGTGCAGCTATTGAGCTGATGCAGTAGTGGGTTTTTGGCTGCCCAAGTGGGTAGCCTGTTGTTTACTGTTTATGGATTTGTCAGTTTTAATTATTGTGAAGTGCCCAGATGCTCTGGCGACCAGTGCCATAAGCATTTAGGGAGCACATACATAACGAAACGCGCTTGGAAGATGCCCACTACCCCCCGTCCCTCTCCCCAGGCCTGCTGGGGCCCTCAGGGCCCGCACACCCAGCCCAGCGCCGGCACAGCCCAGCAGCTCTCCTTGGCCCTGTTTCCAGCCAAGTCTGTCCCTCTTTGTCTTTCTAAGCTCCTTCTGTTCCCTGGGGGCTGCCCCAGCTCCCCCCACGCTGGCAGCCCAGGGCAGCCCTCACCCAGCCGTCGCAGCAGGCTGGGAGCAGTCCTTCTCCCCGCACCTTCCTTTCTTTTACCATTCATCTTTTTAAGGTTATTGGGCTCTGTTTTATATAACAAGGTTACGTGCATGGCAAATAGCACAAATGTATACCAGACGTGGACATGCCGTAGTCCCCCCCCCTGGTTACATGCGTACTTTTCATCTGCAGCAGTGCTGCAATCGGCCTCCTCCAGCCCGCTCCTCACCGACTCCATTGTAATCCATATTCCTCCCTCGTACGCGAAATGCTTTGCTAGATAAATTCCACTGTATTTCAGAAAGTTTTCCACAGCTCCCTAAGTGTTTCCATATGACATTGTGCTCTACAGGTAACTTGAGTTAGAGCCATTCCTTAAGCAAAACTCCCTGTAAAATTTTCCACTATCTCAGCAGTACTCTATGTGCTGTCATTAAAGCAGAGCACATATATTTCTGAGCAGGATTTGCAGCGATGTCAGATTGCTTGCTGAGCCCCAGTTAGGTTTTATATATATATATATATATATATATTTTCTTTTTTCCCCTGACTTCCTCACTTAGATCTTTTGCCTGTCCGTTTACTGAAGCCCTTTTCAAGGGTGGAAGATGCAGCTCCCCACAAAGCACATGGCGCAGGCTCACAGCGCATCTCGGGCCGGGAGCTGCAGGATAATGCCAGCCTTGTTCGCACTGCCTTTTCACTTTGTTCTCAACCGTCGCCGTCCCTTTTTCCACTGATTTCCACAGGAACAGCAGTGAACCCTAAATTACAAACACCTGCTCAATAGATCATCTCCAGGCCTGGCAGCGCCGAAATGGAGGCGAGGATTCTCGCTGCTGCAGGAAAGGCTCGGTGCAGAGCCCAACGCCTGCCCAACACGCGGCCTGAACCAGAGCACAGCAGCAGAACTCTGCTGCGTGCAAAAAAAAAAACTAGAGTTTAATTTGCAAATATGCTGAAAGAGCCATTCATGCCATGCTGACCTGTCCTGCAGGAACCATTGAGCAGCAACTGTGATCTCCTAAGCAAAGGCAAAACGTGTAACCTCGAAGCAGAGCGCTAATGACGGAGGAAAAAACCCGAGCTGTGTAAATACCAGGATTACAGCACTGCGTTCGGCAAACGCGAAACATCTGGCTGGGTGCTGGAGAGAGGGGATCCAAGATGGCAGGGAAGATTAATTATTTTGCAACTTATTCTGGTTTCAATGAGCTTTCTCTGGTTATAATCAAGGTTTTAAATGGCATATTGGATGCACGCTGGGCAGTGGTAAGCTGAGGTGGGGTGCTCTGTCTTTGGGAATGACAGAAGCAATCAGCCAGAAACCCGACTTGTAACCATCCTGTGGAGATGGTTATACTGAAATAGCTATCTTGCCACTGGTTTAATTAATAAGCTATATGATTGGTTAATTTTATACCATTCTGAACTTTTGTCAGGGAAAAATGGTTAATTTTAGAATGAATGGATTTTATGCAGCAGAAATCGTGAACAAACAAGTTTTTTAAAGGTACAGGGCTAGAGTGAAAGAAAAATCCACATTTTCCTTACACAAATAATGCCTATTATTAATAGTTTCTTTCAAAGACAAAGAATCTTTGCTGTCTTCAAACTGGTTTTTAAAAAGCTATTAAGTGCCCTGTTCCCATCCCAGGGTTTTACACATGCAAATACACCCCTAAACGGTTTTAATTTTCCTCTCCCCCCTCATCTATCTCCCTACTTTCCAGATGGACCACCAGCTTCCCACGACTGCCAGCAACAGCTTGTGTATTGTTTGTTTAAAACAAAGATGATGCATTAAATATCATATACAACGTGAGGAGAGGGGTTAAGGATAACCCTCTTGAATCAAAGCACATCGCTAAGGCAGCCTCAGCCGCAGCCCATCGCTCAAAGGGCTGTTCAGTGCGCCGGGAGATGGGATTTCACCATCCTCTGCCTGTAGGGAAGTGGCTCCGTACCCGCACTGAGGATGCCCTGCATCCAGATGCATCCAGAGGGAGTTAAACTTGTGCGAACGCTCTTCGAATTATACGGGCTAACCAACAATTATGTCATTTCATTCAAACATTCATTCACCCATCATGTGCCCAGATTAAACAGTAACACTTTGTTTTAAACATTCTTCTGAAATTAGCAGACCAGAATTTCCTTCACCTATATTTAAGCACTCAGCCCTGCACAGAAAGTCGCCTTGCTCAAACTCAGGCAGGTTTAAGCAAGAGTTTAGCACTTTAAAATGAAGTGAACTTTTGCCTGCTGTATATTTTACACGCAATTATTAGATTTTTTCTGGTAGCAATTGCTCTATGCAGATGGGGATGTAGAGCTGCTATGATTTACTTGAAAAATAAGGAATTTGCAGAGAGTTTATCGTGTATGCTTACATATAAACCCCCCAGGCAAGGCATCGCGGGCACACACCCCTCGTGCCGCAGAAGAGCGCACAGCTCCAGGATGCCCAAGTCTGGCATTAATGCTAAAATCTGTAGTGCTACCAACATCTCCAAGATGCCAGTTTGCTGCCATCAGCTTTGTGTGACAGGAGAGAATAGCAGGCAGATTGCGTATCTAATGAGCCACACATATTGAAAATCCACAGCAATCTCTGGAATACATGTGGATTTGTCTAAAACTCTAAAATATGGCCTGCGTGGTGTCCTGACTGCCAAAACCACAATGAATTCACTGTTACTGTCACTAATCTCCATGTATGTTACATATGGTTGACATTTTTCTTTAACTCTCATATTTTTTGCATGTGTGCGTATATAAATAGGGTAAGAGAGAGGCTGGGAGCAGGCAGGCAAACAAACAACCGGCTGCCATGCACAATGCTGCCATTAGGCACTGGATTAGTCCAAGGTGTGTTATACCAATATACAAACCCCCTAACAGCCCATTTTCAAGCGTTGCTCTGTCCTGGGAACCCAGATCTGCTCTCCACACTTTATGGGAAACCACTCAACCCCAGGTAGGAAAGGGCTGCTCCGAGTCCTGCTGAGCTCAGCAGGAATCCCAAGGCATTGCAGTACGATACAGGGCACTTCTTAAACCCTGCATGTTCCTTCAGGTCTTCATTTTCAAGCATTTAACTCATGCTTTACCTTACATGATTTGATAATCACATGATATACGTTGTGTTGGCCTCCTGAGCAGAGCACCAACCCCTTTCCCACTATTATGCTGTGCAAGTGGTGCTCTCTTCCAGAAGCAGGAATAAACTTCCTTTTACTAGCGATGCAATATTACATGGCGTGCTGGCAGAGAAGTCCTATGTGAACTAAGAAATAATATTTCATGCATTCCTTCTACTTTCTAGGCAAATTTATGCCAGATTTTATTCCACTACAGCATTACGAGCGGCACTGCTTATCTCTGTTTCGGTGCACTTCTACTAAACAGTAGGTCAGCTGAAAACTTTGTTTACTGCCTGAGGAGAAGCAAATAGTCATGCATGGTTGGCAAGGGCTTGTGATATGATATATGGCTCATCATATAATTTAAGTCTACTATAAACAGTCTATTTATGATACGCGTCCCTTTTGGACATGCAAATTCTTTGGCTAGCGAGAACAGCATTACTGTTATGGGTATGTTCTGTGAGGCACTCACCACTGGTAAGTGTTAATAAGAACATGAAAATGCTTCCAGAAGGAGAAGACCTCTCTTACTTTTCACTTGAAATAAAACCACAACATCTCAAGCTAGGTGTTTCTTCCATGGATTTCCCTGGAGTCTCACTTGCTCCACTTGCCATTTTTCAAGTCTAGCTGTTCCCAACAAGCTGGTTTCTTTGGGCATCCAATAGCAATTTGTTTTCTTTCATTTTTAAACTATAGCCGCTCTGCAATGCTGTAGGGTGGTACCAAGGGCAAAATGACCTGTTGGCAGCCCTACTGGAACACCGCAGATGGCATGGCCATGGACTCCAGGCGTGCATGAGAAATTTCAAGAGCAAAGCAAAAGTATCCAGTCCCACTCCTCTGAGGACCCTGGGACCATCCCACCATGGACCCCCTTTGCTGCGTTTCTCTCTTGCACCGTGCCATGCTTGCCACCAGCCCATGTCCATATTGTAGGATGAACAAGTCCTGAGTGTTGATACCCTGATGCTGCAGGACCAGAGCACAACTTCTTGCCCAATGCTGCATACAAGAGCTCTCTACCTACTCTGCATGATAACCTATTCATTATCTCCTCCCTTATGTTTGCCATTCAGATCCTACAGAAGACACTCAAGCAGCTACATGCTGCTGACTGAGGGCAGGACTTCAGGAGCTGCTGGCCAGTTGTGTGCTGCACCTGATTCTGGACAAAGAGACTGCAAAGATATGTGCCAAAGCCAAAAAAAGAAAAAAAAAGACATTATCATTGATTTTTTTAACTTTCCAAAGCTCTGGAGAGCTCTGAAAGTCTGAAGCCAACATTTCTAATAAAAAGTCTCGTGGTGGCTTTGGAGACACATGCCAGCAGAAAGCAAAGCTTCAGGCCACTCCTGGAACCCTCCTGTATGGGACTGATAAAACAATAGGGCTGGATCCTACCACCCTGCCCTCAAAAATTATCCATCTTCTCCAAGTTTGAATAGACTCCTGCTAAAGGGACGTGACAGCAGCAAAAGGATCTATTACGTTTTTGCAGGTGAATGTAGCAGCATGACCAGGACTGGCTGCAGCCTTGTTTATCACAGGCATTGCTGCTGCGAAGCAGGGAAGGCTGAGGAGAACAAGGACAGCATTATCCCAGTGCACACAGCACGCCTGAGTGGATGGGCAGTGGAGGAGTGGGTGTCATCTACATTCATTTCTGAACATACCAGCTTTATAGTTTGCTACATTTAATTAAGTTTCTGCATCTCTGCTACGTGGCCTGAAACAGACTGATAACTGCATCCTGCATAGCACAGAACGGCGGTCACAGCAGTGGCAGCATGGTCTGTGCTGCAGCTGGGCTGCACAAATACACGGTGCAGGTCTGAGTTCTGCAAGTCTGAGATCTCAGGGAGACAAACAGAACAAAACGGAACAGTGGCACTCCCACTTTTATTCTCAACAAACTCTGCTATTACAGAACCAGTGAAATAATTTGCCCAAGGCCACAATGAAAGGCTGTGGCAGAGCTGGGAGGGAAAGCAACCTCTGCACATTTCCAGCCACGTGCTTTAACCAGCCCAGTGCCTTCTCCTATCAAGGATTACCATATTCAATACTTTCCCAAGTACTTTTGAATAATTGTAACCACCACTTACTTTCATCTGACTGGCTGCGAAAATCTACATCATCCCTCGGTTTAATTTCTTTCCCCAGGAAGAATTGCATTTGGAAAGAGCAGGAGCAAGCCTGAGCCTGCTAATTACACTACAGTACCAGGACGGAAAAATCATATAAAGGTATTCTTGACATTATATATGCTCATGTCAGTCAGGGCTTCTAAAAAGCCAGGGAAAAAAATGATTGCAACTTGTTCAAAGTAGACCTTACAGAAACACAGCTGCTCTTTGAAACACAGCTGCTCTTTGACTGGTTGCAGGCGTTCTGTGGCCATTTCATGACAACAGTGGAGGTGCAGTAAGAGCTGCCTTGTCCTTCACAGGGTTGGGGTCATCCACAAAAATAGGAGCTACAGGACGAGCATGAGGCAGGGATGAGTGTGAGAGACACATACCTGCAATGGCTGCTTAGCGCTCATACCATGGGCAATTGGCGATGAACTCTGTGACAGTTTACAGGCAAAATGGGAGGACAGGAGGAAGGATGGAAGGAAGGATAGAGAAAGGAAGGATGGAGGGAGAAAGGAAGGGAGAGAGAGAGGCAGGGAGGGAGAGAGGCAGGGAAAGGAAAAAAGGAGGAAAGAAAGGAGGGAGGAGGGAGGCCCACAATACATTTTTGGCTTTAGAGCTTTGATTGTAACAAAATTACCCCAAACTTGTTCCCTTCTCACCATCCATGCTGGAAGCCCACACAAGAAGAGAAGAAGGGACTGCATCCAGCCTTTACCTGTCAGTATGTGACCAGTGCTCCAAGATAACCCCCAGTATTCATTAAATATCAGCCAAAAATTATGGCAGGTATAAGCATAATTTAAATCATTTAATGCCCTGCGATTTATGCCAAATAACAAAGAAGGATATAATGTGATGCCAGTTCTCCTGATTAATGTGATCACGCTTTACATTTCTTTGGAACTTCTCCTAATGAAGGGCAAGCAGAAATTTCACTAAACACTTTCCAGCTCCGCTTTACTTTCTAGTGCTTTCCCTCACAGTACACATCATTCATTTGCTGAGCAACTGCATTTACATTATGCAGCTATTAATTACCTAGCCCTAATGGCAAGGTGACAGTGCATTGCATAGCCATCAAGAAGAGCAGATCAGAAAGTTCAGGAGGAACTGGGGTCTGAATAAAAACAAGGTTTGCATCTACATCTCCTCTCAGAGGAGGTTTATGTGCATGGCAGAAGGATGCCCAGGCCCAAATGGCTGGGGCAGGGCTAGGCTGGAAGGCTGCACCCTGGCTGCTGGGGGTGGCTGAAGGAAGAATCTCTCTCCATGTCTCCAGGATTGCTTGACAGGCTTCATAGGAGCAGGAATAAGAAACAAAGAAGCAGGGAAACCCAAAGGTCCTCTGGGAAGGAGGAGCGCTCTCCTCTTCTTGTCACATCTGGAGACAGATGTTCTCAATATCCCCAGCTCTGGAGGGTAGGAAGTGGTGAGCAAAATCTGAGGAGCTTGGGCACTCTTGGCAAACAGCACCACTTTTTTTTCCCCCCAGCCTTCTAGAGGCCTAAAATGAATCGTGGTTTTAGTGGGATCCAAATCTATCCCTAGCATCTTTCTCTCCACTAGAGAGATCTGCTGCCTGCCGTGCCCTGAGGGCAGGGCCCTTTGAAGGAGCAGAGGGCTGGTCTCAAGGCAATGCTTGCGATGAAACTGAAGAAGACTCACCAAAAACCCACACCTCAAATTCAGACCTCACATGTTTCCGGAGCAGCTGTCACAGGGACCGAAGGGCTCGTGTGCCTCTATTCATCCCCTACAAGCACTTTCCTCTTTAAAGGCATCTGGGGTCTGCTCTGCCATAGCCGTGCGGGGATTTATGTACATTGCTCCCATTAGCGTTAATGGTAGTTAGACACATACAGCAATTTCTCTCACGCTTCAGGAAGAGAACAGAGCCTTATGGATGAAAAGTTTGCTATTAAGGATTCTTAATACAATGGAAACATTCTGTCTCTTTTAATTGTAATTTACTTCTAAGTGTAACCGCTCTGGGTTGGGAAAACCAGGATTCAGTCCAATTCAATTATGCAATTCTTGCCACCTGGTAAGCCTTGTTATTTTATAAAGAGTACTGTAGTAGAACTGGCAGATTCATTCATGTTCAGAGCGTAAGCACCGTATACTGTGTAATCACTGGCTCATAAAAAAGAGTGCAACGCGAAAGTCAACCGCTCAATTATAATGCAATCTTTAAAAAAGAATATGCAAAATCGGTAGGCGAGATTCATCTTTGGTTCAGCTGTTTTATGATTATAAGTTCCCTGTGATCTTTGCTTTGCAAAGCTTCTCGGCGCAGGCTCAACCTCGAGCAAAACCCAAGCATAGTGAGCACCCAGCTCCACTCGGTGTGCCCCCATTGGTCATCACCCACGTAGAGGCTTTGGTGGGTCACCTCCATCCGGGGGCACTGATTGAAGGGGCTGCTACATCACAGGGATGCAGCGAGAGTTCTATTGGGCTGATGTACACTCGCTCTGACTTAGCTAATGAAGCTGCAACGAGATAATACAGGAAAGGAAAATACAGCCCCGGCGTCCGGGAACGCTTTCATTAGCACTGGCAGACAGGCACCTGACAGCTGATCACAGCGCCACACCACTTGCACGCCCCATCCCATCAGCTAACGAACCCGCTGCGCTATGGCATCCTCAGCCCCGCTAAAATCCCTGAGCACTGAAAAACCCCGAGCACCGAAAAACCCCAAGCACCGAGCAATTTGCATCACTCCCTTAGCAGCACCCAGAGCTGTCACTGCTGTGCACAGAGGCAAAGGGAGCTCTTTCATAAAGGTGAACCATGGCAAGAGGGAGCTAAATAGTGCTTTTTTGCAGCTAACAGTTACGGGGTTTATCAAAGTAGCAGGACTTGCCAGGGGAACAGTTTTAATCTATCCAGGGCAGTAAGTGTCTGCGGGAAAAACTCCCTTTGTCTTCAGCAGCTTTGGATTAAGCCCAAACAATCCGCTTTGCCCGTGGCACGCAGCTACCAGAAGTCAGACACTCAGGTGGGATGGCTCAGAGCACAAGACAGGGACTTTGCAACAAGCACTGAGAGTTCCACACACAGCGCCCCATAAAGTTGCCTTGTTTTCTTACTAAAAAAAAAATATATATTGAAACTTTATTTCACAGTTATCTCTGTCCGCAATTCTGTGTTCCAAGATAAGAGTCAAAACGTGCAGCGGCCTCCAGAAGTTTGAAAACCTAAACTCAGCAAAGGGAGGGCCGAGGCTGTCCCTGACTCTCACTGCCACATCACCCCCTTCCCATCATGTTCCCAGCCCTGGAAGCTGTTGGGTGCAAATCCCAGGCCTGCCCTCAAGAGCCTGCAGTGGGGCTGGCGGTTGCACTGATGGCACAAGCTCTACGGAATCCCCACCTGATAACCCCGGTACCTGGAAGAGGATGTTCTGAACCCTTGCAGAGAGAAGAGCAGGCAGCCCGATCATAAACATGCGAAGTATTAATTAATAGTATAACTTCAGTTTGTATCTGAGTTCAGGCATAATGAACCTGCCAATTTTGATTGCAAAGTGAAAACTCATCTCTTTATTTTGGACAAATAGGGTTAAGCTTCTTAAGCAATTCTTTGTTGTTTTGACTTCAACAATTTATGCAAATGAGATGTTAATTAGGGTAATTGTAACTTAAATTATGCTTGTGTAAACCTCTCCATTGGTAGGAAAGTGTGGGAATCCAGACAACTGGTATTTAAAGCAGCTGTACTAACTCACTTCTGAAAGCAAAGCATACCAAGATCACTTTCATGTCTTTACAATTTGTTTTTATGAGGTGATAACATTTTTACAAATACCATCATTTTTGCTTTTTTATATTGTAAGTGACAGTCTGACATTTTACAACTGGCTTATTGAAAACAAGAATTGAGCACTCTCGCTGTAACGGACATTAACTGCTCAATAGAGATTCACATGCTAATGAGGTGAGAGGGGCTCCAGAAAGTTTTGATAAATGCGACACACACTCTAACTAGCAGTGAATGTGAGTTGACAAAGAACATCTACACCAGGGTTCAATAAAATGTAACCCTTTAAATTAATCATACTGGCAGTATTTAATAGAATGCACAACAATCTCCTTTCTGATGGCTATAAAGCAGAAGAAATGCAAAGTCTCGACAAATGAAAGTTCCCACATTTCCCTCTTCAGACTGCTACTTTCATTTGAACTTCTACAATTGTTAAAAAAAAGGTAGTTACTGTAAATAACAAAGTAGGAGGTTTAATTGTTTCCTTCTTTTAAAGCGGGATCCTTTCTTCACATTTATTCGTCTGGATTCTATGGAGCAAATACCCCAGCCCCAAAGATTTATCATAAATAGCAGAACCCGTCGTGCTCGGAAGAAAATGCAAGGATGGCGTGTTGGGAGAATGGCTTACAGGAACACATCTCCGTGGGCCTTTTTTCAGCCCAACTTCTCTCTTTTCCTTTTCACTAACTACGGGAAGATCACGACGATCAGAATCAGAAAGGGAGGTTCGGGGGCAGACCCGGACTCTTTGTTCACACCAATCCCCCCAAACTGTGCTGAGGTTTTGTCCAGCAAGAGGCAGAACTGGAACTGAACCTCCAGCACAGGAGGGGAGGTACAAGATGTTGCACCCTGTAGGTGTGCCCGTAGGATCTGTGCTTATTTTCCTGTACTGTAAGTCCACCTCACTCCTGACCACACTGACCACGGCACACGAGCTTGCAAGATCCCAAGCAGCAGAAGCGTTCCAAGATCATCGCAGCTCTTGCACCAGCGTAACGCACTAATGTGTTATTTCTTCTTAAAGTGACAATCCCTAATACCCTTTTTGGGTTTAGCCCGTTTTAATCTTGGCAGGAAGTGTAAATCTGTGCACTCAGCAGCATTACAGGCTTGCTGGCTGTCAAAGTTTTGTCTCGGCCAATGCTTGAGTGGTATTCTTGTCATTTCACCAGGGTAGGAGTCGTCTCAGTCTGACATACACAATCTCCCAAAGCAGTACATTATGCCAAGGCACGGGCAAACTTACCCTGCTAACTGCATTTCAAGTCATTTTGGTAACTCACAGACTGAGAGGGGACTGCCCCTGTGGGTTCCAATGTGAAACACAAGGAGCCCCTTTGCCGGCAGCCTCACAAATGCGGCTGGATGGGCAGAGAAGGGAAATGTCCACAAATGAACGCGGGGAAAAGAATCCCCGCTGGCTGCAGGCCTTCAAAGCTTCCCGCAGCACATTTCCAAACTGCTGAGCAGCTCCTGCTCAGCCCCCGAGACTGCGTGTGCCCACACCCAGCCGAGTGGCACCGCGCACTGCTCCGCTTCTTTCTGAGCAGAAACTGGGAGTCTCAAAAAATGAGCGAGTGGAGAAGCGCGGACTGCAGAAATGGCCATTTAGCCAAATTGCATACCTGTGCTGTGTCAGCTATATGGTAGATTCATCTCATTCCATTGGTCTAATGGATGGCAATTGAATTTAATTAGCAAAACTACTTTGACTTAGTCTCATACTGTGCTGAATGTAATGAAATCTTTCTCCTCTCTCGCTGCCCCCTCTCTCTCTTTTTTTTTTTCTTTCCAAATAAAGAATGTCCTTAACTGCATTCCACTGCTAGAATATTAAAGGCTATATATGTTACTCTTAAGGACAGAGTACAGCCATCCCCTTTCACAGGCTTTAGATTTAGTTATTGTATTACATAACATAAAATAATTAAAAAGATACTTCGATAGTTACACACAGTATAAATTCAATTACCGCGATGTCTCCATTAAAAGCACTTTTATAGTATGAATAAAATGCAAATCCTCTTTATGGATCAATACCAGAAACATAATTCTAAGCTTCATCCTGAGAAGGAAGTTAGCCTTAATAAATCATCCTCTTAGGCTAAAAAAAAAAAAAGTTTAAAAGAGACGTATTTGAAGGTATTTCATTAAAGCAGACGTTGGGCTCTGATTCCTTCTGAGCTGAGTTCTGAGCCCACGGAGCTGTGCAGAGGAGCTCCTGCTGCCCCGGGCCCTGACAGCATGGAGGACATTACAGGGAAGGGCAGCCAGCACTGTGCTGAGCTGCATGTGTTGACCCAATGGATGAGGCAGCGGGATGTCCGCAGTGATGGGTACCACGAAACCCATTTCAAGGAACAGAAATTCTCCCCAGTGGGTTTGGAGGGAAAATCACTACCAGGCCTAACTTTTGCCTGGCCGGGCACAGCCAGACAAGTTCCTATGATTGATTATGGTGGTATCTCTGTATCTCTGACTTTGAACCATAACCTTTCTTGCGCACAATGACAGTTGGGACCTACCATTTGCCATCTGTAGAGATGGTGGGGGAGAGAAGGACTTTGCTTACATTAATCAACCAATTAAGAACAGACTTAAACAAAACACTAAAGCATAATAAAAACCTGACTGCTTAACAGCTTTCTACTTTTAATCGTTGCCTTCCTGTCGGCTGCTCATGGGCACAGCACCGCTGGGGCCAACAAAGGGGATGGGGCACCTCGAAGGGATGCTGGGGCTCCTCTGCAGGGCAAGACCCAGTCACCTACAGCAGAAAAAATGCAAAAAGTCCCCATCTGTGGCTGAGGAGGCTGCTCTATGGGCAGCCATTTGCAAGGCCAGCTCTGGGTTGGGACCATCAGGATGTTGCACTGATGGCAGTGACTCACTTCTCCTGCCTCCATGTGACCCACCGGCATGGCCCCATAAGGCCTCCTGGACTTTTGCAGCTAGGGAAGCTATAGAAGGGGATGAGCTCATACTGTCGAGAAACAAAACATGCATTAGAAGGAATTGGCTCAAGGCATTTGCCCAGGTATTGCTGAATCGGCCCTTTGCTATGAAATGGTCTGCTCTGTTTTAAAGAGGTATATTTATGGACAAGGTGTATGAAAAAACATAAATAACTCCACATCTGATCAACTAAGAAAACGTGCAGGGTTACTACAAAAAACGTATTTTTGTGCTATTAAATAATCACAATACAGAACAAATTTGCAGAGGTTGGCCAAGATGGTCTCTTCAGCCCCATGCTCTACATCTCTTTGTCTATTGTTCTTCTTAATACGTTGCATCTGTAAAAAAAAAAAATCCCAACCTACTTTGTACAATTACTGCACTGAAGTCCCAAGCAATCTATCAAGTTGTCATACATTTTCCTCACATTAAATCTTTTTAAATCTTTCTCTTTTTTTTTTCCCCCTACATTTCATGAAAATGCAAAAGAAAATTTACTTGGCCCCAAAAAAGCCACACTGAAACATGTCATTCATCAAGCCAGGCAACAAGACGTGTCCGTGATAGCATGTCAGGAGAGCAAACAATCCCCGAAGTAGCAGTATTAAACTTGTGGATGGTTTTTAAACCAACAAAATTCAGAGCATAAATGAACCTGCAGCCAACAGGGTTTTGGAAAAACTCCCTCTGGGTATGTTCCTCTTATGGAGATTTCCTGAGCCCCTGTTTTGCAGCCCCCAGTGCTCTGCCCACTGCCACCTCTCTGCCACCCTCCAGACCCCACTGCTTTGATTTTGTCAATGTGCTGCATCAGCAGCAAGAGGTGAAGTGAAACTGCAAGTCTGTTCCCAAAAAGGGAGAGCAGGAGATGGGAGCCCGCTTGGCTGTGCCCATTGCCAGCACCTCCCTGATACTCACAGAGAAAGGGACATCATGTGTTTTACCGATCCGCTTAAAAACCCCAATGATTGCATTGCCATCACCCTCAGGGCTGACCAGCATTGTAAAATAAAGGCAAAGCGTGCCCTGCTTTGCCTTGGTGTGAGGTTGGAAGCGCCGAGGCCTGGCGCACGCTGCTGCTTCCACTTCTCTCAAAACAAAGAAATCCGGGTAGGCTCCAGGAAATCCCATGTGTGACCATAACTAATTCATGCCCAACCGTGTTCGTGGCATCGTGGGGTCTTTGGGACAATCCCCCATCTTGCCCAACATTGTGAAAACCCTGCGCTTCATTATCTTCTTTAATAATTCCATGGTATGTAATTTATTAAACAGACTCCTTATTTGTAAACAAAATGAGAGCCGCAAATGCGTGAAGATGGTCGCACTTCCTGGCTAAATAAGAGGCAGACAAAGAGCCCTAATGATGCACCAAAACCGCTAACCAAAAATGTACTCTTTAAAAAGATCACCAATTTAATGCTTTTTTGTATTTCATTTATCAGCCATGTAGTCATCATTCCCCTCCCTACCACCATCTGTACACACTTTCCCAATAGACCACCACAGCTGTCCCGTTTCTCACACAAACAGTACCTTTTATATGCTTCCCAACTGTTTTTAATAACTGTTCTGTGCTCTGCACTGTACTTCCTTTGTTTTCTTAAAAAAAAAAAAAAAAAAATACGAAAAAGAGATATAATCCAAACAAACAGGTCATCACAGCAATCAGCAGAGGAAGGCAATTACGATGTTAAAAGCCTTCGTGCCCACTGACCTGTCCTAGAACCGCGCCGGCGGCTCTGTGCATCCATGGCGGAGCTGAAAAGTTCCCTACAAAAGTTGCTAAGGCAGACGAAGGCCGAGCAGAAACACGAGCATGGCGGCCGAGAAATCATCATCCCGTTTACTCAGGAAAGAGTATTAATGTTAAACACAGCTTGTGTGAACAGAGTGAGTTTCTCAAGGCTCTCAAAGCAGACTTATCCACTCAAAGGCGCTGCCGCCCCGTGTTGCAGAATTGCATGAACAAACCCATCCCATTTTCCTTTTCAGCTCCCACTCTTTTTGCTCTGCCTTGGGATGCTGGCAGCCCCCTGGCTACAGTGGTAGTAGTACCCTGCCTGCACCCAGTCTCACCCAGGAAACTCCCACTGCTACTCTTGCCATGAGGATCCTGCCCCACAGCATGCAGCCACGCACAGCACAGTGTCCTTCAGTCTAAGCCCTGCATGCAAAGAGGTCTGGGCAGAGGCAATGAGCCCATAAGGAGCTCCTCACTGGTATAAGCATAGAGAGCCAAAATGGGATATGGACCCTGCTTGTGCCATCCTCCTGCAGCTTTATGCCCTGGACACAAAACCTCCCTTTTTCATACAAGAGTTTATTACTAAAGGCCGCACACATGGAAGACAACTGGTTTGCACTCAAAATCCCTACCATGATTTTGAGCTCGAGCTTATGATCAGAAAAAGAAACACTGTCCATGTTTAAAGTGGGCTTTAGGAATATTATTTCAGTTTTCCATCTCACCCATGTACCCGTATTGGAAAGATCAGACAGCCCCCAGCTGCTGCACAACACCCAACCCATGCTCACAAGGCTGCGGTCACTGGTCAGGCCAATCCTCCCTACAACACAAGCCATTTGTGAAGCTTTAATACAAAACAGTTTGGGATTTACTTTATAGCTGTACAACAACTACTTTTTACTTTCGAACACAGTAACAAATGTAAATAGGTCCATTGGCTACTTTTAATGAAGTCCTCATCGCGTCAGGAAAAGTCCTTGTCACTACACAATGCGAGCATTGCAGTGGCTATCTCTGCCTAAAAGGGATCACTACAATAGCTGTGCTTTAGAAAAGCATCCTGCCACAAAGAATTCATTCTTCTAATTTACTTGAAGCTACTTTGCCTTAAAAAGAAGAAGAAAATAAATAAATAAATAAATAAACACACACACCAAAAAAAAAAAAAAATAAAGAAAGAAAAAAAGAAAAGAGAATTAAATTTAAATTTTACCCTGAGTTTCCAGCATCACTCGGGGATTTGGCTGTTTCCTTCCATATCAAATTAAAGCCGTACTGGGTAAAACAATCAGACAAGAATTTCAGTGAATATCCTTAGGATGAAATCTGATTGACAACGTATTTCTGTATTAAAACCTCCAGTTAGCGTTTATCTTGACAATAAATGTAGCTACTACTACCTAACTTGTCTTTGATACCTTTACAGGGGTTCACTATGCTCGCTCGGTGCATTACAAGGTATTTTGTAACACATGTACTGCCTTTAAACACCAAAATATTCCAACGGTAATTTAACCAGACGCGCTGTTTATTGCAAAGCTCATGCAGCTCATTATCTGTACCTCACACACAAGACTAAATCCGTAGGCGCAGAAAAACACAACATGAATAAAGCTGTCTCAACACCCCACTCCGCGCTCAGTTCTCTGTCCCGCAGCCTCCACAGAGCGGGCTGCACACTGCCTGCACACACCCTGCAAACTTCCCCACTGCCCAGGGCTGCGGGTAGGACTGCTCCAGGCCTGGGGGCTGTTCTGAGATGCCTTCTGATGAGATGTTTCTCCTGAGCTTGCAAATGTATTTTGCACATAGGGATGATGCCTGCAGGCATCACTTCCAAAGTACCTTAGAATGGGGCAACGAGCGCTGGGACCAGAAGGGATATGTGCACCACAGAGGATGGTGCTGAGAGGGTTTTGGTCTTGTTTAGCTGCTAATGCTATCAGTCATGTTACTAATATGACAAATGGATGAAACCAAAGAGCAGGAAAAATAGCTACACCTCTGTGGTCACGGCGCAGTGCCACGGCAGCAGGGTCAGGAGGATTTGCTGCAACCTACAGCTCTTGCAGACAACGCAGCATTGGTTTTATGTCCCATGTAAAAGCACAGCACACCCTGACTGCACAGCAAGCCCTGTCCCTCAGCCTGCAGCGGGACTGCGCATCGCTGGGTGGGGTCTCTGGGAGCACAAAGCCACCAGTGCCACCAGCCAGGCACACAACATACCACAGTGTTGGCCAGAATGGGTTGCCAGCACCAAGCAGGTGAGATGGGCAGGACAAAAGCACTGCTGGTCCCCGAGATGACACTGCTGGCCTTCCCACCATTGGGTGCCACGCTGGAGGAGACCACCATGACACGTCCTCCCGTGCACAAACCCTTCACATGGTGATGTTTTTTTATAACCTTTTTACATCATTGAAAAAAACAGAAAGTTTTGTACCACTGACCCGAGCAGATAACGACCAGGCACTGTCAGCTCACCTGGCTGATTGACCCTGCCTTGGAAACCCCCCAGTCCAATGACAGTTCTGTGATTCACTACAGATATATCTCACCCCAAAACATGAACATGCTGAAACATCCAATCATGTTCTGGCACGCATGCAAAAAAAAGCCCATGGCAACAAAGACGACAGCTTGCCAATGGCAGCTGCTGCACGCACACACAAAATTAAACTATATTCTTCTGAAAAGGGATATTATTATGGCATTTGTTTCCCCTTACCCATCACCCTCACCCATTCCCTCATGAAATAAGGGGAAAATATCAACATATATCACACATTAGGAGAGAAGGACGGAGAAAGAGGGAGGTAGGCACTGCCCTTGGCAGGAGCGTTATGGAGGGTGCAGATTTTAGCAGTGAATCCAACTGGATGGATCAGAGCTGAATGCATGGAGCTGCTCTGAAATACTGGCTCACCTAAAAGTGTTGTGTTGGGAATGCAGGTATGACATTCAGGCTTTATACTGCAAGGAGCATAAGGAGGCCCAATGATGCTAAATTTCAGCAAGTTTGGTTGAGCTGGCCCTTGGCTATAACACAAACCTCCAAATGCATGCATATACATTAACGTCTGACGATACTCATCTTCGCCTCCTCTCCCCAGCGTGGCCCTGCCTGATGCCTGCCATACTGTTACGCAATGCACAAGATAGCCGTCTCCTCACTTGTGAAGATAAATGTCATATTGGACCTCTGACATCATGTATTCTCCAAGTAATTATTTTTGATATCATAAGAGTTATGCAGGGTGCACAATAAAATTAAAAAGTAGAAAGCAAGGTTAATAAGATTATCATGTTGGTATAATAGGTAATGCATTTTGCAGTATATCCTAAATCTGCCCTCTCAAAATGTAATTAAATAACTGTGATTTATATTTTAAAGGAACGCAGACATGCAGCGTATCCTCCTGCCCACATATGCTAATTGCTTTCAGCCCCAAAATCACACAGTTGTTTGCAGCTTTTTAATCCTCATGTGTAAATAACCCAATCCGGGTCCAAGTTATGAACAATGAAGTCCAGGAAACTTTCAGAATAGCATGTCATTAAACCCATCTCGACTTTATCTCGCTCATCTGACGGCACGGATGTGCTCCGAAGCCTGCGGGGATGCGGGAATGTTGAGCTGGACATGGGGGGCCTGGAGGAGTGCGGCACCCAAGAGGAGCTCACGGATGGACGCCCTCGGGACCCCCTGGCCTCACTGCAGGGTCTGCATGCCATCAGGGCAGCATCAGCTCCACACTTGGCTATGGGCGCTCTTCCCAAACATGAGGGAGTGAGTGAGCTGCCCGCCTGCCGCCTTCCAGAGGCACAAGCGTGCAGAACGGACCCAGCAATAAAAAAAGCCAATAATTGGTGATTTTTTCCTCAAAATGGAAGATTTCCATAAGCTCCTCGGTGAGCAGGCCAGCCCCAGCCAACCTTCCCCATCCTGTGGGCAAAGCCAGACCGACAGAAACACAGCGAGCCGCTCCATTCTCCATTTTGCACTCACATGCCCGAAGCTGGCACACAAAATGGAGGGCCCCGCGCACCCTGTGGGCACGGGCCCACCTCATGGTGGCCACGTCGTCCTGCCAGGCTTCCAGCAGGGCTGAGCTCACCCAGCCAGCACATCCCTGGGCACCGGCATGGAGCACAGAAACACTTCCCCAGAATGTGTAAATATCTCTTCCAGTGGGACTACGCTGCCATGAGGGACCCACCAGGGCATCAGAACTGGGCACAGAATGCTCATCTACAACATGTGGTTCGAACAAAGCTCCCCTGTTCATCGTGGGTATGGAGCTGTCTTTTTGGTGGCTACCATTAACCAACAATAACCACAGATGTAACGGATGAAGAGAAGAACGCCGCAAGGATGGAAAAAAAATGAACTGACACAGCTTTAACAACAGCTCTTCTCTACCCAGAGTCCTCACCACCGTGAGGAAACACGCAGGGTCGGCCGCTGTTAGGAAGCTAAAATAATTTGCCCTGAATTTACAGCCTGTAATTCAATCTGCGGCTCAAGCTCCTGCCCGCACCAGGCTGAGCAGTGCGGGGGCAGCACCGGGCGAGGACGGCTCAGGAGCAGCAGCCCCAGCAATGATGGTCCCCGAGAGCCCTGGGGCAGCGCTGTGGGTGCGCAGCCCTTGGAGCAGGGCTGGGGCCGGGGGCTGTGCTGGGGGTGCTGCCGGGGCTGGGATGCCAAGGGGAAGCACTGAGGGGAGGGAGAGCGAGGCAAGGGATGCCCTTTCCTTTACATCCAAATGGAGAGAAAGACTGAAAATACAGAATCATAATAATAAATAGCGGGTTTTATGAACAATTAGGATTCCACTGTCTCTTTCAAGGGTTTGAAAAGCTGACACGATGTTTTGGGTTCTCCAGATTCAGCTTTGAGGCCTCAACCAAGAGAAACATTCAGCCCCGCTGTGTACAGCAGTGACCACAACAAAGATTGTGGTTTCTCCCACACTCGCCTTAAATAGATCTAAATTAATGCTATTCATCATTGGGTGGAAAAGAAGGGAAATATAAAAGCGCAGTCGCTTGTAGACAAGCCAGCAGCGTTGGGTAAGGCTCTCACCAGCGCACAAAGCTCGCTGCTCTCCAGCCAAGGCCAGCTCCGGCCCCACACCTCCGGGCAGGAAGGCACGGAAACGGCAGCCTGCCCCATCACCTGGAAAACATCCTGAGCAGATCGCACACGCCTTCGCCCAGTGTTTATTTGTTGTTGCTGTTGTTGTTGTTGGAGAAAGGGGAAAGCTAAACCACATGACTGAACTCCTGCCAGGCCTTTGGGACGGAGCAGGCCGTCCCGAGTGCCGCACCACTTAGTGTCTGCATTATCACAGATACTCACCAGCTCGGTTACAGCAGTGTGGGGAACGCAGTTGTCCCGACCTAAATCCTGCTCCTGTCACCTCCCGCCCCGCAGAGCTGCCCGCCCCGCGCCCCAAAACAGAAAGCACCGATAGATGGAGGTATCTTTCTGTGCCACGCAGGGTGTGGGATTGCTGGGCGGCCGCTGTCTGGGAGCCAGGGATGTGTCCTCAGTCACTTCCACGTGGGGCACACACACAGTTTTCCAGCACTGCTGCCATACAGGAACCTTTTGCCTAAAGTAATGCTAAATCTGCCTCCTCCTGTTATTCCTCGAGGGCAGAAATACTACGAGACGGCTTCATTTCACTCTTTTTCTTTGAACATATACACGGAGCTGAATGGCCAAAACTGATGGAAATGAAAAATCCATGCAGTGAGTCCCCACATCTCCCCCGGCCGTGCACGGGGAGCCCAGCACACCGCGGCACCGGCCGCAAGGCTGGCTGAGCAGTTTGGTAAGAGTCAATGCAATAAGCCCTGTGTTCTGCAGAAAGGCATGGGGACCATTAACATCACAAACAAAACTTTAAAGAATGGTTTTGATGCACGCTGGAACAGCCGTGTATTGGAATTAGGTTTTCAAAAGCCTTCTATGTGGAGGAAATGTCACGGATGCTTTAAAAGTCTTCAGATACACGTAAAAACGACATGTCTATTACATATTATCTTCACAGAACAAACACCATTTGAAATGTGCCTCTTTTTAACTACCATTATGGGCTGTCTAAAGAGCATTTTGGTTGAGACTTGGGAGGAAAGGGAAAAAAAAAAAAACAAAAAAAAAAACCCACTGATCTTACACCTGCTCTTTAGCAGTGGGAAGTGGGTTCTCAATCTGTTAACATGACCATCTGGCCAATCTGCATATCACGGCGATCTGGATTACTGTACGGAGGAATGACAATAACGTAGCCAAAACAAAAGTAAAATGCATCAAATACTAACAGTAGCGAAGCCCTTTTGATTTTAAATTAAATAATAAACGTGGTATCACAGCAAAGCGAGGAAGTCGTCTAAATAATTAAAAACGAGCCTTCGCTACGGCATAATTAAGTAAACAATATGGTGTGCGTCCTATAGGAGCCAGCAATACTTTGCACAGCCGAACGCCAGACTTTTGCAGAGCTGGAGATGCTGCGGCAGCTCTTTCCGTGATGCACGGCATTGTCAGAGCACCTCTCACACCGCCGCACCGCCGGCCGGCCGCGGCTATTAGCGGGATTAATGCAGCAACAATCAATAACAATTGTACTAAAAGATCACGGTGCAAAGAGGGATGCACCTCTCAGACTCAGAGCTAAGCGATGCCTCCGCAGCATTTCGGCTACCTTGCTTTATTTGCCGGGCTCTGCCTTATTCTGACTGGGGCTTTCCTGCGGTGCTCCAGGTAGAAATGTTTCAAATCTGCCAAAGGGAACCGTAAATGGGTCCGTCTAAAGTTCAAGGTCATGTGCCATACACTGCTGCCCGGGCAATGGCCACGGGCTGCATTTAGACCCTCAGTATTGCTGTTGCAGAAATAACGCTGACTTCTTGCATCTTTGCTGGCTCTTATTTTAAATGTTAAGAGAAGCGGGAAAAAAAAACAGCTCATTTAAATAAAAAGCCATCCCCAGCTTTTCCTTAAATTTCACATTTTTAAATGTCCTTCCAAAAGACTGAAGGCCTTTCTCCCCCAGAACTACCTGGCTGGCACAACTTGCCTGGGACTGGAACAGCGGCCTTCCAAAAAAGCCAGAATCGGGCATCGCAGCGTCGCTTCCCAGCCCGCCATCCAGCCATCCAGCCCTGCCCACTGCCAAAGCCTGCAGAACTGGGACCTTGCACAAAATTTAACTACTTCCATGGCGAGCTTTTCCTCCAATCTGATCACATTAGCAGAAGGAACTCCAAAGCAGTAAAAAACTCCTGAAAGTTCTCGGTTGAGTGCCTACTAATGAACAAAGGTTAACTTTATCTAAAAGGTCAAATGCCTGGTGGCTAAGGTTGTGACCTTAACAACTTAAATTGTGACCTTGCCACGTGCCTAGTATATTGCAGATTCTGATACAGATCATCTGGTAAAGGACTGGCCATAAATTAGCTTTACTGTTCGACTCCCACAAAGAAAACGGTTTGCCACAATGGTTTCCAACTTGTCATTTGATACAAGCGCAGAATAAGGGAAAACTAAAAAGCAAACCCAAGTTTAGGGTATGGAAATGCCACCTGCTTTTAGTTAAGCAGATTAGAAACTGCAAACGGAGAGCAGTACTCTAAATTTCAATACATTTCTGGTCAACCTCTAATTCACAGAACACCGATCTTCCTTTCCTCTCCCCTCCTATTTTTTAACGAAAATGACATGTCGTTTGTGTATTTGCATATTTTTGTTTTCTCTTTCTAGCCAGTTCTTAAAGGGAATAATTGATTTCAGTAGCTTTGTGAGAAGCACTATTTAAATCTGAGCACATGTGTTCCCTTACAGATGATAGTGCCTACTGAAGAAAAAGCGTGGATTCAAAGCAGTAATTATGGTACATGTTTAGAAGGAAAGGGACATCTCGCTGCAGAAGCCATCTCGAATAAGGCATCTTGGAAGGGAACGCTCCCTCAAAAAAGAGAAGAGTTAAAAAAAAAAAGAAAAGAGAGAAGAAAAAGCAGTACGGGTGAAAAGGTCACAATGGTTTTGGCACATATCTCCAAGCACGTTTCAGAGTCTGTGCCTCCTGCCAATACTGGCAACTTCTCAAAACTTTTAAGGAGGTAAAAACATTGTTTAGTGTTTACAAATCTTCTGTACTATAGCAGATGCTTGTCAAATCCGCTATATGTAAGTTGACCGGCCTACCTAATATCTGTGCTGGCGCCTTCCTCCCCGGAGCTACCCGGTCCATACATTGCTGGAGGCAGCCCTGATGGAGCTACAGACAAAGGACCCTTAATATTTTCCTTTTGTACCGTTCCTGTTGCGCACATGGCACAAGCTGCCATTACTGCGGGTCTGCGGGAACCAATGGCTGGCAACTTGGCCAATGTTCAGGTGCAACAAAGACTGCTGGGATACCTCGGAGGGGGGAAAAAAAAGAGAGGAAAAAAGGGGAAAAAAAAAAGGTAGCCCACAGATGATGCTTCCAGCACACCTCTGTGCAGTGACACAGGGGACGCCCGCCCCGCGATACATCCTAAGTATTGCTTTGTCCCCGTGGCGGTGCGGCAGCAAACCTGCAGCACAACGAGCACAGCGCACTGCAGCCAGAACCACGGCACGGTGTGCAGCCGCTGCTCGCTGCAGAGAGACCCTGCAAATCCACAGCACCCACGTCCCAAGCCCTGCACCAATGTTCTACAGCAAGCAGCTCCAACAGTCAGTGCAGCCACTGCCCGTTGACGATGAGCGCAGGAATACATCAGTTTGCTATCAAGGGTAGTGTTTGCCAGCGGCACGCTGATAAGATGTTATATCCCTAATCACAATATTGAACTTTTACGGTGTCTCTTGCCTGGCTGCTGCAGCAGGAAGAGAACCTCTGGCTCCTCGCAGCGCCAACGCCTGGATTTCCCCTTTTCTCCCCGTCCTGTGTCCCTGTGATCCTTCCCGCAGACTGAACCCAGCCGCTGCTTTCTGCTGGCAACCCTGCCCCTGTGCAGAAGGCCGCTCTGCCTTTAGGAAATGCAATAGGGACCGGTATTTAGCATCCTAAAAAAAAAACTAAAAGCTCAGGGCAGAGCTCTGGTCCCGTTCTCCCCTCAGTTCAAAGCAGCTGGTAATCCCCTCTCCGTGCCACATAACAAAGCACAGAGCAAATACAGCCTTTGGGCGGCAGGAAGGTGAGCGTGGTTCGATCATGCTGCAGGGCTGGGTGCTGGCTGTGTGGATAGCACGAGGAGGGCCGCACAAGCTCCCAGTGCTGCAATGTGCCATGCTTTCCTATATACTTATATATACAGGGTCTGCATAGGTATGATCCCGCCCTCACCCTCTGCCCTCCCTGCCTGCCCAGCCTCTCAACTTGCAGGCCAGCCTGAAGCCAGGCCAACCCACACGTCCCATATCCACCCTACACATGTCCTCTCTATGTCCCGTATTGGACAACCAGGACCCAGCGCTGCACTTGCTTGCATTTTTCTGCAGCACAATCGCCCATCAGAGACACGATGCCATGTTGTTTTCCACCCCAGCCCTCTGCTCAACCTCTCACACATTGAGGCAACCCCAGAAGTTTGGGGACCCCCGCGTTTTCCATTTCATCACAGATTAAAACATTTCAGCCCTCCCCACGTACAATATTATTCAATGAAGAATTTGTTTCAAGAACTGTCCAGATATTTTGTGCATACATAGACTATGATGTTTTAAGGCTGTCTTTTTTTTTTTTAAAAAAAAAAAAATGTTTGGTCTCATTTTCCCAATTTTTTACCCAAAATGACAACGTCACATCTGTTATCTGCACCTTCCAGCTGCCGACTGGGGCTCCTCTCCCTTTCCCATCTCTCCAGGTGAGGAAGCCTGGCAGCCCTGACATCGGGTATCCCAACCCTCTCCAACAGCTTCATGCGTAACAGATACAAAGTTAATTTTAGAGGTAAAACAATTAAAAAAAAAAAAAAAATTGACAATTCTCCCCACATTCCCTCCACCGCAGAATAAAAATAGAGAAATAAAAGAAGCCTGGATAACACTTGAGCAAAGTGCCCCAAACACCAAACTGCCGTTAACCCCGGGAAAACAAGAGCTGTGCTCCCCACAGCCCAGTGTAAAAAGGCAGATTTGGGACCGCGCTCCCTCCCACCCGCACCAAACCCGCCAGGACGCAGACGCGCGAGGTGGAGAAGTGGTATAGAAAGGCACTTACCTGCGGCGTGCACAAAGTATGCCAAATATAAATCGAGTTCCTTAACAGAAACTCCTATATGGTGGGGCTGTACGCACAGCCCGGGGTTAGAGCACTGTGGGGACTTTACAAGGCGCTCGCCATCAGTACTTTCGAGCGGAATACCTTTAAATAAAATCACCATAACGAGGTCCAACCTCCAGACCTTATCTGCCTGGCGAAGGCAGTCAATTCTTCTCATCTTGCCCTTCTGGTCTGGATTGGAAAGGACGCAACACGGAGGCTTTTTTCCTGTGACTGTGAGAACAAAATCCTCCCGAAATTCAGGCCTGATATCTTTCCGAAGCTTTGCCAGAAGTCTTGATGCCCATTTCTGCTTTACCTCGGGTTTTTCACTTAAGAGTTCGTCCTTCACGGCCCTCTCTTCCTCTTTTGACATGCGTTTCTCATGTTTTTTGAAGTATTTTCTCTTTCGGGCTTGCAGGTTGAACCATGTGTACGCAAACGCTCGGACGTGAGGCAGAAGTGCTTCGATGAAGGGATGAAATTCATCCTGAAAAAGTCACAGAGAAGCGTCGGTGTCACGCAAAGCGCAGCAAGGCCCGAAGAGAGCCGAGCGGCCCCAACCCCCCGAAAGGCGCAGCGGGACCGGGATTGGGTCCCCAGCCCTGGTTTGGTGGAGAAAAGGGTGGAAGGAGTTAAAGGCACGGGGCCGGCTGGGTGCAGGGACTCGGCCGCTCGCGGCACGTATCTCCCTCTGCTCCCTCCCTGACCCCGCTGCTTGCGGCGTCGCCAGTGTGTGCCCGCCAATTTGGCAAATTCGGATCGCTCGGATGCCAATCCCTGTTTGTGTGGGGAAGTCTGAAGTATAGCAAAACTTTCCCAAAGATACACTTGGAAATGGCAGCGCACCGTGCAGTAACGCGCCGACGGAACCGTGCGCGCAAACACGGCCGCAGTGCTCTGCTTGGAGGACGAAGCGCTGCGGCCACCCAGCTGAAAGCTTAGAAAACACTGAATATTGTTCAAAAAAATTTTAAAAAAGTAAAAAAAAAAAATTAAAAGTGAGAATTGCAGTCCATTAAAAAAAATAAAATTCAAATTTTAATGTGACATTGCGGCATTTTAGGATTTCAAATACTAAAAGGAGACTCCAAAAACTGAAAAATGCAGTGACAGAAAACCTTGGCACGACTCATGCAAAGGCACCAATAATTATTATCTTTTTTAGTATGTTGGGCTGGATTTTCAGACAATCAAAAAGAAACTCCAGACTTGGGAAGTTAGTTTTGCCATCCAGAGACACTGTTCTGTGCAAGGATGTGCTACAGATCCCCCTGTGCCCAGGCACAAAGTAAGTACAATTACAGTTCTGTTGACCACAGAAAAATGCGAGCAAGACCCCTTTACTTTTGTAGAAATAAATATAAATTTAGATACATATCTATCATGCAGATATCGATCAATATCCTCAAAAAGCATCACATAAACCAGCAGAGGGATCAACCCAGGCTGTGCCATGCTGGGGCCGCACTCTCAGTTCCTACACCAAATGAATGAGTGCAGCGCACGTCACAGCGCCCGCGGGCCGATCCCACTGCTGCATGGCCCGGTCCCATTGCCTGTAGGGCTCGATCCCACCACACGTAGAACCTCATCCCACTGCCTGCAGGGCCTGATCCCAAGGCCGCAGGGCCCGATCCCGCTGCTTGAAGGCTGGGTGCCTCCAGCCTTCAGGTTGGGCCCTGCGGGGATGCACAGCAGCTGCTGCACACAGGAGAGCCGCTGTCCCGTCCCGCAGGGCAGCGCTGGGGGTTCACATTAGTTAACTTTTGAGTAATGAAATGATTGCACGGAGCGTGTTTCCAACCCAAATCATTTCGGGCTGTAAATGCCATTGTAAAAACAGAAACCTCACATCCTTCTGATAACATTATTTGAAGTTACATTTCTTTTCAAATAATGACGAGAAGTTGTGCACTCAGCAGCAGAAATACCCATCAGCAGCCGCTGCCCTAACTCAGGAGCTCCTACTGACTTCCCCTAAGGTTCCCCCGCACTGATTCTGACGGCCCTTACGCTGTAAATACTTCCATCCATAGCGGTGTCACAGCGGTCATTTTTACTTTGAGCGCAGAACATACAGAGCCATCCACCCAGCGCAGTGCCGCGCAGGAACCACTGGACGATGGATGAGCATTAACACCAAAGCAGGTAAAATAAAACAAATCACTCTGATGATTGACACATTCCTTTTTTTTTACCCCCCTTTTTTTTCCCTCCCCTCCTGTACTGAATAGAGGAGATCATAGTTTCAAATTTCAATAAAGTTTGGGTGGGGGGGAAGGAAAAAGAAAAAAAAGATTGCCAAGAGTTTGCAGCCGGCAGATTCACAAAGTGGACGAAGGCGCACGCGGAGCTGCTCTCTCTCCTCTATGAGGGAGGGAAGGAGATGGACCGCAGCTCCCTGCGAGCTGCCAAAACCCCAAAGCTCGCTCCTGCTCCTCCTGCCCCTCTTAGAGGGGAAAAGGCCTTTGTGGGGTGCAGGTTGTGTGCACACAGAGCGCTGCTGGACTGCGCGGAGCACTGCTGCGAGCAGAGCGCTCGCTGAGCACGTCTTGGTGGGGCTGAAATATTGCAACTTTTCTGCTTTCTGCAGCGCTTTGTCCTGACGGATCTCATGTGCTCGGGACTTTTTTGGCTCGACGCTGGAAGCCATCCAAGAGCGAGCTGCTGTAACCTGCGCTACAGCCCGTTCCTACAGCGGGAACCTGAGCGGGGAGGGAGCGGCAACACAGGAAAAAATATATATCTATAAAAAAAAAAACCAACAAGCACTTGAAAAGAGCTGGGGAAAAAAAAAAAAAATCAACAAAAAAAAGGCGGTGTGAAAGCAAGGGCTGGAGGCAGCGGGAGGTGAGAGGCCGTGCCAGGCTCCGGGTGCTGCTCAAAATGGTGCACGGCGAGAAGAGGTTAATGGCTCGCACAGCGACCCGCAGCCCCGGCACAGCACAGCCTGCAGCTCGGCCGGCACCGTGGCATGGAGAGCACAGCGCCGGGATTGCGGGGTGGGAGGGGAGCGGGTCTGCACAGCACATTATTGATTTGGGGGTATTATTATAGCAAAAAAAAAAAAAGAAAAGTTTTTGGAAGTGTGTCAGTGCAAATATGCTAACAGATGTGCAGGGCTGCCCGCAGCCTGGCTGCAGAAAGGGTTTAAGGAGCGAAAAGGAGAGAAGCTCTGCCTGTCCCCAAAACTGCCCAAAGGGAAACTTTCAGAGCGTGTGAGCAGGACGGATGCTGAGCCCTCGGGCTGCACGCAGGCGGCCGTGCAGGAGGAAAGTTGTGCTGCACGGTGCCCAAAGTTGGCCGCCGCGGCCCTCGGCCCTGAGCAGCACTGCTCCGAGAGGGCAAAAGGTGCAGCCAGAGCCCCAGCACTGCCTGGAAACAAGGTAACCTACAGGAGTCCTGAGAAATACAGTATCTCTGTGGATCCTCTCGAAATTAAGCCGGCCGCAGCAACCCTTGTGAATATTTTTACAATCCGTTTGCTTGTAAATCTATTGGGAGATGGGCATATGTTCCCCAGCCGCTTCCGAGATCCTCTGCAGACACGGACAGTGCTGGGGCTTTCCTGACAGATGACACAAAACCTGGTGCCATCCAGGTACAGCGCTGGGACCAACGCGCTCCAACTCTGGTTTCTGTGTCTGCCTTTCCAAACCACTTTCCCTTTAAATCTGAACCAAAACTTCATCCAAATGAAAAAAGACGCACACACACAAAAAAACTCCCTTCCCAAACTCCCATCAATAAATGCTCCCATCGATCTTGGAAGGAGAAATAGGAATCCTGGAGGGAAAAACAGCCAAGCCATGGGGAAGGGCTACCCCACTCCTGTCGGGAATGACAGGGAGCACCCAATGGGGCTGTGGAGGGAAGGAGCTCCTCGGGAGGCCTCTCACCCTCGCCTCAGTTTTTCCAAGTGTGCAACAAGAATGCAAGATTTTTTAATAGGAAAAAAAAAAAATAGAAATAAGGAAAAAAAAAAAATAATAAGAATAAAGTAATGGGGGATCGGGATGGAGAGCCCCGTCCCGTGGGTTGGGGTTACATGTCCCCGTGGCACAGCCAGGCCCTGCCAGCCCCGCACGTGGGGCGACGCGCTGTGCCCCGCGGCAGCCGGGGCCGTGGGTGCCAGGTCGGGCTGCTGTGTGCGGGGCTGCCCTGAGCCCCGGCCCTGCGGCTGCAGGCACTGGGGGCCGGGGGGGGCCCCGCAAAGGGAAGGGGATAAAGTTTGGCGTCTCCCGCCCTCTCGCTGCGTTTTGTCGCCTTTTCTTGCTGGAAAGCTCCCGGAGAGGCTTTCTTGCCGGCAAAAAAAAAAAAAAAAAAAAAAAGAAAAAAAGAAAAAAAAAAAAAAAAGGAAATAAAATAAAATTCAAATTAAATTAATAAGAATAATGGAGTCAAAATCTCCTGCAGGAGGAAATAATCTGGGGTAGGAGCCCGCCACAAAGCGTTTCCTCGTTAAACCATTATATCCTGCTAATTGGAGGTGTGCAATTTAGCGTCCTGCAGCAGTGCGCGGGGTGGGGGGGGTGGGGGGGGCTCTACGCGGCCGCGCAACCCCGGGGGCACCGCGGGCTGAACCCCCCCGGCCCGAGCCGCCCGTCCCGCACACGCGAGGGGCGCAAAAGTTGCGCGGGCGGCGCTCCGCGGGCGGGTAGCGGTGCGGGGGGGGGGGGGGGGGGGGACACGGCACGAGTCGGGGCGACCCCCGCGCGAAGACGGCGCACCCTGCGTTGAAGAACGGGGGTACGCGGCGGGGTCGAGCGCGGGGAGAGAGCGGGGAGAGCGCGGGCGGAGAGCGGCGGGACGGCGGGGATCCCCCCTCCCCCCGAAGCCCCGCGGTGCGGTGCGGGGACGGAGCGGAGCGGCGCGGGGAGCGGCGGCGGCGCCGCATCGATCGCGGATGACCAAGCACCCGGCGGGGCGCGGCGTGCGGGGGGCGTCCCGCAGCCCCTCGGCTCTTAATTACGGCGTTAATAAGTAGGCGCCATTAGCCATGTGCCGACACAAATGGCCGTGCGGGAAAAGGGGGGAGAGGGGGAAAAGCAACAAAGTTGAAGTTTCGGCGAAGCGGCCGCGTTCGTGCCCCGGCCCCGGCCCCGCAGCGCGGCCCCATCGCGCCCCGCGGCCGCTTACCTGCGTGAGACAGAGCGGAGAATACATGACTGCTGCGGGGGGCTGCGGGCGGAGGTGTGCGTGTGCGGGAGAGAGGAGAGAGAGGGGGAGAGGGGGGGAGAGAGGGAGAGAGAGGAAAAAAAAAGAGAGAGAGAGAGGAGAGGAGGGGGAGCCCCGAGCCTGCTTCTTGCTTTCACATTTCCAACTCTGCCAAACTGCAGCCAGCGCGGAGCCGCTCCATGAGCTGAACTTTAACCCCGCCTCGACTTTCCCGCACTACGCGCTCGGCATGCCTGCCCCGCGCGCCGTTAAAGGCATAGCGCCCGCCGCGCCGCGCTGCGCTGCGCTGCGCCGCGCTGCGCGCCCGCTCCGCGCCCGCTCCGCTCTGCACCGCCCGCGGGGGCGGGGAGGGGCGGGGAGGGGGCTGCGGCGCTACCGCCTCCCTCCGCCCCGCAGCGCGCGGCGCAAAGTTTGGCTGCGGGAGAGAGAAGGGAGGGTTTGGGGGGGGGGGGGGGGGGACGCGGCGGGGTGCGGGGATGGATGGGGGCAGCGGGAGCGGCGCGGCCGTCGGAACTTTGCCGGTGCGCTGGCACTTGTCGTGCGGTGCTTAGTGCGCTTTGAAAATAAGAATGAAAATCAGAATAGAATAAGGATAAAAATAATAACCGGGGAGATGGGGGCGTGGGGGGGTTGGAGCATCGCGAACATAATTTCGGCTCAATTCCCGGCTCGTAACACCGCTCCGGAGAGGAGAAGCGCCTCCAAGCCCGCCCCGCATTGTTTTGGCAGCGGCAGCCTTTGGGGTTTTTGGGGTTTGGCCGCGCTCCAGCCCGCGCGCGGGGAGCCCCGTCCGTGTGTCCGTATGTCCGTCCGTCCCGTGGGAACGGCGTCTTCCCACCGCCGTCGCCCCGACGGCAAAGGGCGCAGCGGGGACGGCGCTAAGCTCTGCGCTCCCCGGACTGAAAATACCGTGGGGGGCTGCGCGCAGCGCTCCTTGCCGCCCCCGCGTCTGCTCCCCGAGCCCCGCTTCCCCGCGCGGGGAACTTTTCGTGCCGTGGGACGGCTCTTTGCGCCCTCTAGGTTTGGGGGTGCGACCGAGCGCTACGCGCAAAGCGCTCCGCAGCCGCGCAGAGCAACGCGAAGAGGGCGGGGGTAAAACGGGGGGGGGGGATAAAGCCAGGAACGCCGCCGCCAGGAGGGGTTTCCTCAGCGCTGCGCGGGTGGGAGCGCAACTTGGTGCTCTTTTTTTCCCCACTCAGCTTTTTGCTACATCGCAACATTCCTGCTTTGCTTTCCCTTTTTTCTTTTTTTTTTTTCTTGGAAATAGCACTTTTCTCTCTCTCTCTCTTTTTTCTTTTTTCCTCAATATTTTGTGTCTTAACGCGGAGGTTTCGGCCGCTCCGTCCCCAACTTTGGCGGAAAAGGAAAAAAAATAAATAAAATAAAATAAATCCCGGTTTAAAAAAAAAAAAAAAGCCTTAAAAAAAAGTGCGCCCCTCCCCCCGGGGGAGTTCAAACGTCGCAACACCCACCCCCGGCGTTGATTGGTCAGCAGGGAGCTACGTCACCCCGCCCCGACGCTCCCATTGGTCGGTACTCCGGTCCGTCCCTGCGCGCCTTTGTGCGCGGCCGCGGCTGCTCCAGCAGGCGCGCACGGAGCGGGCGCGCACGTACGGGCGGCGCTCGGGGGTGGGGGGGGCTGAGGGGGAGCGGGGGAATCTGCCGAGCTCAGCGCTTTTCTGCGCTCCTAGAGAAAAAAAATCATTAACGAAAAAATAAAAGGGAAAAAAGCCGATCCCCGCGCGCAAATTCCGCGCAACGCCAGCAGGTACCGGCAGTGCGGGGCCGGGCGCTGCCTGCGCAGGGTGACGCTTATTTTCTTTTTTGTTTCTTTAGTGCAAAAAATTGTTTTTAATCGCTAAAATAAACTTGAGCCGTTGGGAACCCGGAAGAGAATGGGCGCCGCAGCCAATTGCCGCCCGTCCTCGCCTCCCTTTTTTTTTTATTATCCTTTTTTCTCCCTCCTCCCCCCCTGCGGGGCCGCCCGGCGAGGGGCTCCGCGCTGCGACTTTACCGAAGTAACCATTTCTCCCCCCCGCCCCCCCCCCCCCCCCCCCCCCGTTCTCAATCTCCTCCTCCGCCTATTTCCTGAACCGCGATTTGCATCGCAGCCCGCCCCCCCACCCCCCCCTTTTTTCCCCCCTCGGCCTCCCTCCCAGCCCCGGGGGCGGTTCGGTAGCGCACTGGGGGTTCGGCAGGTGCTCACCTGGCGGCAGCGGCCCCCCCTCGGTCTGCTCTGTAGCACCCCCCACCGTGCGTGGTTTTTGCTCTACACCCTCTGCTGTGCGCACCCCTCCCCCCCCGTTGCTCTGCAACCCCCGTTCTTTGCACCCCTTTTTGCTTTGCACCCTTCCCCTGTTTTGCACTGCACTTTGCTCAGCACCCCCTTTTACTTGTTATCCACGGCTCTTTGCACGACCCCTAATTGCACCCTTTGCTCTGCACCCCTCTGCTTTGCACCTCCCTCCTGCTTTGCATCCCCTTGCTTTAGAGCATACACTCCCCCCTGCTTTCCTTCACATCCCAAGTTCTTTGCATCTCCTTGTATTTTGCACCCCGTTTGCTTGCAGCCCTATGTTTGTAAACCTCTGCTTTGTACCCCCCTTGACTTCACCCTACTGCTTTGTATTCCCTTGCATCATACTCTTTGCACCCCATTTGCTTTGCACCCTCCTTGCAGTGCACCCCCTTTGCTTTGCATCCTCCCTTGCATTTCACTGCACCCTCAGCTTTATACACCACTGCACCCTCCCTTGCTTTGTACCCACTTTGCTTCACACCCCCTTTCCCCCCTTGCACTGCATCCCTATTGCTTTGCACCACCCCTTGCATGGCACCCTGCTGCTTTGCACCTTCTCTTGCATTGCACCCCCCTGTTTGCACCCCACTGCCCCCCCCCCGCCCCCCGGGGCTGCTCCCAGCGGAGCAGTGCTGAGCAGTGCACACTGTACCCAGAGCCCCCGAAATAGCCCTGATTCCATCCCTGAAAGGATTTCCTGGCTTTGTGCGCCTTAACGCGCCTCGGCCAGCGCTGCAGAACAACGCTATTATTCACAGCTCCGAGGGTACAATCTGCTAAAGTCACTTAATAAAAAAAAAGAAGAAGAAAAAAAAAAAGAAAAAGAAAAAAAAGAAAAAAAGCAAACCCTTCAAAGGGCGTGAGAAATGCAGGCAAACAAACAGCGGTCTGCGCGGGTCCCTTCATTAGCAGAGCCCTGGAACTGGGAGCCCCCACATGTGTGATAACACTGCAAGATTGATGGGGGGGGTGGGGGAATAAAAGTGGGGCTGAAGGTTCATCACTTTTTTTTAACCCAACTTGCAGAGTGGTGAGCCCCCCCCCAATGGAGTGCTTTTAATGGGGTTTAATGACACAGAGCTGAGAGCAAAAACAGGGAGAAATAACCCTTAATGTTGGCCCCAACGAAGTGACCGCAAAGTTGGTCCCAAAGAAATGACCCCGAAGAAATGACTCCTAAGTTGGCTGTTGTTTTCTGTGGTCCCCTCGCGGTGACCCTCCCTTGGCCAGCTCTGGGTGGAGGGATGCGTGTGGCATCAGTGAAACCATCACATCCCTGTGCTGCACAAACACACGGTGAAAAGTAGCATAATGAGGGATTTCCACCATGTTATCAGCATACAAAGAGTCTGAGTGGGAGGGATGGCTGTCACCAGGAGGGATGGTGTGACTGTGGACGTTCTGGGGCAGAGGGAGGGACAATGGCCACGCTGTGCCCAGTGGTATTGCCACAGATAGGGGTGGCTGTGGGGGCTCTGATGGCAGAGGTGGCCCCAGAGATCAGTGTGATCCATCCCAATCCCCTCCCATTGGGGCCCTTGGAGCCACGTGCTGCCATCACACAGTCACAGCCATGGCACTGAGCCCCCAGCCAGGAGCTTTGGGCAGGAGCTCTGACCTCCACATTCTTAGGAGGTAAACTAAATCAGCAAACTAAGGGATGTTTTCAGAAGTTCTCACCTTATACTGCTAAATGTGTGCAAATACTACTGCGCACACAGCAATTGCTGCCTGCAGGTGAGTGGTTACACCAAGGCCCACACCCAGAAGTGCTCAAATTTTGGGATCCGGGATCCCCTAAGACACAGAAATGGGGTAGAGCTCAGCACTCTGCATCGCACTCCATCTCACTCACGGTGTCACCAGGGCTGCCATACACAGAGGGGCACAGACCCATCCTGTTGCTCTCAGGAGCGTTTTCACCCATTGTGACCACTGCTGGGGACCAGCAGGCACCTTGCAGCAGCTTCTGCATGGCATGAGTGCTGCTGCCACCCCTTGCTCCAGCAGTTGGCAATGTGCTGAGCTCAACCTCCAGCAGAGCATTGCACCAGCAAAGTTTGCAGCAGAGAAGTATGAGTGCAGTGTGCCCATGTGTATGCACAAGCACACAGTGCTTATTGCAGTATGGGATAGGCATACACTGTCATATTCATGCAGTACATTTCTCAAAAGGAAAACACTCATATTGTTGCTGCTTTCCATGGCAGGATGTTTTATATGTGTAGGATTTGCTTAGAAAAGCTGAGATTCGATAGTGACAACAAGGCTAAGTGAAGTTGTTTTCTAGGCGTTACAACATCCAGGTGATACAAGTTATGCCTAATGGGAACTGGGAACACAGCACAGACCACTCCACCTGCACCAGCAGCACAGTTTAGCCCTTGTTGCTGGACACAATCTCCCCAGCTGTGAAAACCAATCTGAACCCCACAGCAACCTACGGAGCAAGTCAGTTTCCCCCCACTTCTCTGTGCTGAAGCTCTGGGAGGACACAGCAATCCGAGGGCCTTTCCAGACAGAGCTGCAGTGCCGTGGGCTGGAGAGCAGCAGCCAACAGGTGTGGGTTTTTCACTGCTCCTCTGGCACAGCACATTGCAAAGCATTCCTCTGCTGATCCCCCCCTGCCCTTTTCCAAGGCAGGGCTCGGGGTATGGCTGAGCTCTGTGCTCTGTCCTGGCAGACTGAGAGTGGGGAGGTTTCCATCACAGCTTCTCCCAACTCCAACTTTTCTGATTAAAAAAAAAAATAAAAAATGACCCTTTTCAGCCTTAAATGAGGGATTCTTCAGTACAGGGTGAGTTTGTAGGAAGGAGGGACAGGAACGAATGTGGTACTTTAGAACCCCTCCCCTTTGTCACTCACTAACCTCAATGTAACTAAACGAAATGAAATCGTAGCGATTAAGAAGCGATGCACTTCAGGGACGATTGGGAACTTTTCATGTCTCTGTATCACTGCACCCCACTGGTGGGGGGGGATCAGATGAAAGTTGTGTGCACCCAATGCACAAAGGCTGCACACACCCAGACGTGCAGCGGAGCCGCTGCTCACATCCCAGTACTGCACAGAGCTGCGCCCCGTGCCCAGAGCAGCCACAGCCGCGTGCTTCAGAGCCGGAGCTGTGCGGAGCAGCGCTGCAATTCACGGCGCTGCCGCACTGCGAGCGCTGCCAACTGCGATCCCCGGGACGGGCACTGTGCACTTGCACCGGGGCTCCCGGAGAGGCTTTGGGTTCGGTTGGCTTTTTTTGCCCAAGTTTTCTTACAAGGAATTCAGTGGAGGAGCGCGGTGCGGGCTGTGCCGTGCCGTCCCTATCTCTGCACGCAGGGTGCCGGCAGCCAGGTGAGCCGTGGGGCGCTCCCATCGGGACGCACAGGCCCGGGGATGGCTGGGGCTCCTGTAAAAAGCCATCCATCGCTGCTCCGCTCTCGGGCCGGCGGAGCAGAGGGACGCGGGGAGGTGCGGGCGCTGGGTGGATTCCTTCCATGGAAAAAGGGAAAGACCCCCCCCAGCCCCGCTCCTTCTTTGAACGCTTCCTTACAGATATTCTATTCTTTTTTCTCTCTTCTGATTCAGATCGTGGCTAAATATAGAAGCTCCGTCGCCCCGCAGCTGCTCATTTGCAATTTGTTCTGCGCGTAAAATCTCTTAATGCTACAAATAAACTTCGGGAAAGTTACATCCCAATAAACAATGAGGTGTTGTTTAAAATTACACGTGCTGCTGTATTATTAGGTCTCTACCGACACTGCAATTATCTCCGGGGCTGGCGGGACCGCATTAACTGCTCGCTCAGATGCAGGAATAGCTGCTGCATGAACCCTCTGCCATTTTTATGAATGGAAAATATTTTAAAGGATCTCTTCCCCTCTCCCCTTTGTCCCCGCCGCAGAAGGAACCCCTCGCCGAGCATCTTTTTCCACGTCACTTTAATAGCCGCATACATCCTCCATACATCGCGATGCACCACGCGCTGCCTCCCCGCTCCCCCCCGTACGGGTACGGATGGGATTAACCCTCGGTCCTCGCTGCAGGGGACGCGGCGTCCGTGTGTGTCTCCCCCCGCGGCTGCGGATGCTGTGAGGACAGCGCCCGGTGGGTGCCCGCACCGCAGTGCCGGATCGGGGACGGGAATGAAGCGATGGGAGTTCGCTGCTGTGGGGCTGGGGGGAGGAGGTCGGGGGGGTGGGGGAAGGGTTCTATATCTTTTTTAGGGGGAGGGGGGTAAATAAAGAAAGCTCGCAACCTGCCATTCCTGCCTCCTCAACCGCTGGTGGAGTCAGTGGTAGCCTTTGTCCTCTGGGGGACGGGAAAAGGAAAGGAAAAGGAAAAAGGAAAAAAAAGGGGGGGAAAGAAAAAAAAAAAAAAAAGCAGCAGCAACAACAACAAAAAAAAAACCAAGTTAAAATAAAACAACACAAACAACAACAAAAATGCGAAAAAGAGCAAGGAGCGCAGCCCGCGCAGGTCCGGCCGCGCAGCTCCGCGCAAATCCCGCGCAAGTCCCGCGCTGCGCCGCCCCCGGCCGGGGGTTCCCCGACCTCGTCCTCTCTGCTCTCCTCTCATTTCCTCCCCCCACCCCCCGCTTTTGCCGCAGTGCCGCCCCGCAGTCCCGCTGCTCACAGCTCCGCTCCGCGCCCGGCGCCGCGCACATGCGGAGAGCGAGGACTGGGGCGAGCCGGGAGCCGCCCCCCCGGAAAAAAAAAAATCAAAAAGAAAGAGAAAAAAAGGGAAATAACCCCTCGAAGGCGGGGGCTGACAGCCAGGGCGCGGCCCGGCCCCAGCGCAGCCCGATCGGCACCGGGGAGTGGGGAGGGGTGAGGGGGAATCGGAGCCATCGCGCGTCCGCGCCGCCCCCTGCTCCGCACTGCCCCGCACTGCCCCGCACTGCCCCGCACTGCCCCGCACTGCCCCGCACTGCCCCGCACTGCCCCGCACTGCCCCGCACACACAACACACATGCACATATGCGTGGCACAGCTATACATATGCACACACGCACACATACACACACATAGCACGTATACACACACACACACATACATACATATACACACTTGCACACACGCATGCAGAGCACATATGCACATCTGCACACACATGCACAAGACATGCACACACGTGTACACGCACACATACACACAGCACATATACATGCACGCACAGGATATATAAGCACAGCAGACAGACATGCACATGCTCACACACGCACACAAATGCACAGCACATACACACGTGTCATAGTATCACAGAATATCCTGAGTTGGGAAGGAGATATAAGGACCCTCAAGCCCTACAGGAGGTTGCTGCAGAATCCTCGCTGCCACTTCTTGTCCCCAGACTGCTCTGTGGCCATCAGATCTTATCACTAATAGCCATCAGCTGGGTTGAGGCTTTGGCCTTGGGACATCCGTGCTTGGTCTCTCCCTGGGACTACAGCACTCTTCCAGCCACTTCCCTCTGCATCCCTGGTCACTAAGGAACAAACCCTGCCACAGACATGGGGTGGCACCCTGTGACTGGGGGCCAGCACCTGCAGCTCTGCAGTCCTCTTTCTCCCCCGAACACACAGCCCCAGCAGGTGCTCACCTCTCACCCCACAATAACCTCAATGCACAGCAGCATGAGGCCTGAGCCACTTTCACTGCAGCACTGAGTTTCAGTATTTACCCACATGTTGAATCCAGGGAATGCTTCTAGGCTCACAGTACTGCCGAGCCCCAAACTTCAGTGTGTGTTTACCCCACATCTGCTTGGCCAGGTGGGACACTGACACCCCAGCCACATGTCCCCAGCTATGCAACTTGTGTTTCACAGCAAACAGCCCATAAACCTGCTCTGAAAGACACACAAAAAGCCCATAGGAATGGGACTGGGTTCCAAAAGCACTACAGCAGAGCACCGCACTGCTCCCCAGCACAAGCAACCCGTACAGCCTGAGGCCGTGTAGAGCCGCGCCGTTTCCCAGCAGTGCTCACAGGACAGCTGGAATTCATATCGGGGTATTTTTAACGTGCTCTTACAAATACTTTGGCATACGCCTATCCCACTCCTTTTAATGATGTTGACTTCATTTCCTTTAATACGAAGGAAAAATGTGACACCGACAGAACTTAATTAAATTAATAAGAAGAAACAATAATAAATAACTCCAGTTTGTTGCTGCGGGGTTGCAACACAGGGCACAGGAGTTTCACTGCTGGAACATCACCACCCCACAACCGGGCTCAGCGTGCCCCTGGCTCTCTCCTTGCCCCACAATGCAGCACCACAGCTATTTGTAAACCCAGGTCCGCTCAGTCTGGGCTCTGTCAGCAATCCTAGTGCCACGTGTGAATTTATGCACACATCCATCTGTGTGTATTTGTGTGCACACCTGCGGACACGTGTGTGTCTGCATGTGCATGACAGGTACATGCATGCAAATGTGAGCGCATGACTGTGCGCACATACGGTCAGAATTGTGCATGTGTGTATGCATGTCAGCGTGCACAACTGTGCATGTATGAATGCATGTCTGCATGCAGGATTGTGTACATATCTGTGCACGTCAGTGTGCACGCAGCCAGGCACATCTGTGCACACACTTTGCATTTCCACGTGCTTTCATGCAGGCACTTTTATGCTGTACGTGTGCACGTCTGTGGGCACGCATGTAGCAGTGACTGTTCACGCAGACCCGCACGCTCTCGTGCCCAGCCGTGCATGTTTGCTCGCACGTCTGCACGCTCCGCACTGCCCCCGCTGCCCCCTGCCCAGCGCGGCGCGGCCCGGCACAGCTTGTGGCGCCCCCTGCAGGCGGGATCCCGCCGCCGCCGCCTCCCCTCGTCCGGCTCCGCGGCCTCGAGGAGGGGTGGGGACCCGCCGGGAGATAAGGAGCATTAGTTAAAGCCTCGAAGCAGTGGCGATGCGGGTTTCCCCCTCACTTTCAGACGGTCGCACGAGTGTGGGAACAGGGAATTCAGATGTACAAGCGGGGTGGAGGAGAATGCGGCAGGCAGGCAGGCAGACGGCCCCAACCTGCCCAGTGAGCTGCGCTCTCCCCTCATCTGTCCGTGTCGGCCCGCTCTGCCTTGCCCAGCGCGGTCGGGCAGCCCCTCAGCCCCTCTGATCTACCCGCCTGGATGTGCCTCTTCCCCCTTCCCGCACCCCACAACAGACACTCCTGGGCCACCAGTAACGTCTGTGCAGCCAAAGGCGCTCAGCTGGACCACCAGTGTTGGTAGCTCCCAGTGGTGTCCATGAGGCACCACCTCCCATGCAGACATCGGTATCAGTTTTAGAGAACAGGCAAATCCTGCACTTCAGATTGTGTGCACAGATTCGAGAAATATTTTCCTTTGGCTTTTTGGGAATAGAAGTCTCAAACCTCCGTAGAAAAACCCTTTTCACACCAAGTTTCAGCCTGGCAGTGGGCTTTGGGACATGCTCTACAGAAATGCTCCGAGGCCACCTCGTAGGGCTGACTCGCTGGTGTTCACGAAGTGAAATACACTTTTTTTACCTGCCGGCCCATTTTTTTTACCCGTGTAATAAAATATGACACTAGAGGGCGGCCTGTTAATGTAATTCACTAACGAAGCTGCAGCGGCTGCAGATGGAGACGCGCAGTCCCTGCGTTGCGTCGCTGTGGGGCTGGAAGCTGCCCGGGGCACCTTCACCCCCTGAGACAACCAGCAGTGCTGGGATGTGGGGAGTGCCTCAAACGTCACACCAGAACCCACAACAATACGTACTGCTATGAAATGCGATTTGCTAACAGAGCAGCAGAACTTGTGTTACGAGCTGTCCTTTTAGCACTTAGTAAATCTGGGAGGAGAAAGTGGCTGAACTGTCCTCTCCGCTTCCCAGCGCCCGACCCCCGTCCTGCCCCAAACCACTGAATGCTTTTACAGCTAAACAATAGGACTGCAGCTACAGCCTGCTTATAGGGACAGCGCTGACGCTCGCTCGAATCCAGTCCCGCTGATGGCTCTGCACAGCCTTCCCGTGCCCAGGGAGGTCTCCTGCGGTTGCAGAGCCCAGTCTCCTTGTGTCAAACGAGGCTAATATCTGCATGCAATTAAATAAATTAAAGGTTCCCAATATTTTTAGAACACCAGACTCAGTATGCATCAGAAATACCAGGTATTATCTAAGTGCGCAGTGATGTCATTACTAATATTTACATTTTGTCCTGCCTGGCAGCAGCGATCTCCTTGTTGACAGCAGTGCCTTTTCTCCTCCCCAGTTTTAAATCTATGCCTCAGCTGTGAGCCAGCAGGCAAAGCGATGCGGTCAGACGGGACAGAGGAAGAGTGAGGATGTGGCTCCCAGCACCGTGTGTGTGGGCTGAGAGCCGTGGCACTGTGTTGCTGCACGTGGGATGTTTGGGTGTTTGAAGGCATCCTTGCAGCTCGCTCTGCAATGGCTTCAGTGCCCTGAGACTATCAAAGGCAGCTCACCATGTTCACTGTGAAATGAGGGGACGTTTTAAGCTGAACTTCAGTGAGACTTTCTTATAGTCTCGAGCAGAAATTGGCCCAAAGTTACAGATGGAGAGAACTTAAATTAGTGGCCTCTTTCCTGAAAACTGATATTCCTTAGCATTTAGCAATAACATGTCTTCAGTTTTTGCTAAATTGCAAACGAGCAATTAATTTTTCAGCACTTGTGCAGAATACTTTAAAAATGGAAACATGAAAGTCTTCTATTAAAATGAAGTTGATAGTATGCACCTGCCACTAATGTACTGTACACTGTGTCTTCCACTCATTATAGTGATGATTTGGGTTGAGATCAAGAGTCATATAGTGAAAATCACTTCAACACGTGCCTGTTCATATGCATAAACTCCTGTGTACCAGATGGCAAAATATAATGACATCTTAAACAGCTAATTGCATAAACCTTGTAATGCAGATAATTGCCGAACCAAAGTATGAGTTAATAATTTCCCACTGTATTGCCTGGCTTGACACTAATTCTAAAGGAAAGTTGTGACAATTCTAACACACTAAAGTTCACCAAGCGGTAATTAAAACTAGCACTTAAAATCATTCGACTTTCAAACCCTTAATTACAATTCAGCGGAATCACTTTGTAGAAATCTAACATTTATAGTTACATGATAGCTGACGTTTCATCACCGTCCCTTTCATGGTGTTCTCCTAAGGCACGCTTCAGGAGGCACGGAGCTCTCTCTGGAGCTGGAGGGTTGCAATGATTTCCGTACCTGTGGTCACTGGGAAGCACTTGGAAAGCAGAGGCCACGAACAGAACACACACAAGTGCTGTAGTTTGTTTGCAGCTCACGCATGGCAAGTAGCCACTCTTAATCACCTGATGATATTAATATAGATAAACAATGAGCCGCTACTATGAGGAGTACCAGTTTTCAAGGAGCGGGTGCAAGGAATAGTTTTGCTTGGGTTTATAACAGGCACAGACAGGCCTGTAACACATCGTTGGCTGTTACCCTACACTGAAATAACTGCCACGGGATAGAAACAATAAAGAATGGAAATATAATTAATGGTAGTAAATACAATTTTAGGAGAAATAGGCCTTATAAGACAAACCCAATTTCTTTCTTTGATGAGGCGCATCAAATAACATGATGAAGGTAAAGACTGAATGATAAAGGTCAATGAAAAGATGCGATATTCATTTTTTATGGAGATTAGAATTAACACTGTGTGATATTCTGATCAAAAAACATTAGAAATAGCAACAGAGCATGCACTAATTAGATTAGGAATTGGCTAACAGCCTGTTAAAAGCTAGCTATGAATCAGGAAGCGTTATCAAATGGGAGAGTTTTACCAGGATCAGCATCAGGTCAGATGCTAGTTAATGTTTTCTTCAATGAGCTGGATGTAAACACTGTAAATTCACAGCTGATAAATTTGAGGATGACAGGAACATCGCTGGAGTGACAGACAATGATGAGAATGATACTCCAAGTGATCTCAATTGCTTGATGAGCTGAGCCCATTCAAACACAATTGGTTTTAATACAGACAATATAAGATTATGCAGTTTCTGGTGCTCGCAGTTTTAAAAGATTGTTGGAAAAGTGGAGAGGATACAGAAAAGAGCCACAGAGAGGATTTCAGGGCTGAAGGAAGTGCTTAATGGTGAAAGACTTAAAGCACTCAATCTGCCTGGCTTACTGGAAAGAAGACTGAGACGTGACATGGGTATAATGTGCAAGGATGTATCTGTGAGATCACTCTGGAAGCATCTGCTAGATATTGATGAAACTCTTAATCTTTCAGAGAGGAATGGATATCTGCAAGCCAGTCGAGCAAATTCAAGAGAGAAGTTAGATTTGAATAGCAAAAATGGCTGAAGGCTAGCTTGCAAGGCATAAAGTAGATACTGTGGTTTTTGACATTTTCAAAGTACACCAGAAGAACTGCTGTAATCAAACACAAGTTAATACACTTAATGCCGGCGCAACAGCACACAGTGATTTGTAGTATATCAAGGGACTTTCTCTAGCCTTCAAAGCTGTGAATCTATGCACATCAACAGAAATGTTTCTTAAGTGTTTGGGAGCGGGAACGTACAGCTGTGCAAAGGACTAATCAAGTAATAACAAGTCTAACACATTTCATGGGCTCTACAGACACAGGCCAGGTGTGCAGGTATAATACGTTCACGTTTCTGTAATAACAAATTATTTCAAAAGGTAAGGACTGAGTTTCCACACAGATGTGGAGCCACAGGTACAGCACTGAGAGGCAGCCCCACGCTGCAGACAGGTTGCCCCTTGCTGCCTGCTGGCTGGAAGCAGCTGGTTCCTGGAGCCTGGTGCCTCTGCTCTCCAGTGAAGGAGAAGCAGTGACTGCAGCTCAGGGAATCTCCTGCCTGGAATTCTCTTTTATTTGCAGTGTGAATAACAGTCCTGCATCAGAGCAGGTCACAGACAGAATGCTAGGCTGGAAGTTCACCCCAGACCTCTTTCTCTGAAGCCATACTGCCTCAGCAATCGATCCCCATGAGAAAATGCTGATAGTTCCTTGTCCTGCTGCTCACACAGCTTCTTGCCTCTGTGACCTTACCCACCTGCCTCAGCAGTTCCCAGACATGTATCCTATGCATCCTTTGCTTTCTACAAACATGTTTCTCTCTCCTCCCTCTGAAAAGCTCAAGAACTGCCATAGCCATGATCAATCATGAGACGTTTGGAGGCTCTACAACACCACCACACTGGTCCTAGCTCAGTGTATTGCAGAAGGGAGAGGAGCAGAGGCTTCATCTGATTTCCTTCAGCTGCAGCATCTTCTTGGGGGCCTTCTGCCTAAATTCAGACAATGTGCAGCTCAACTTTGCCTGAATACCTGCTAGGTGAGGTGAAAGCTGGGATCTAAATGCTATAAAATCAAAAAGCATAAGCTGATTCTGTGTAGGAGGTCAGAGTAAAAGCTCAGCACAACCCTTTCTGCTCTTAAGCATGTTAGCCCATGAAACGTTAACTACCAGGTGTCAATTGTTTCTACCAGTGTTACAGATGGAGGTGGCCAGAGATACTGGTAATTCAATAAAAAGCCAAAGCAAAAAATGACATTGAGCAGCATTATTAAATGGTAACTCAGATGCAAAAAGTTGGGAGAGCACAGAAATATCAGTGACAGCAGAGCCTGGACAGCTAGATGGTCTCAGGGACTTAGGCAGGGATTAATCCCATGGCTGCTGACCTGCCTTTTTGAGCTTGCAGAGGTGCTGGCAATTAACTCTACGTAGGAAACTGTCCCACTGATCAACTCAGAAAGTTAAAATGAAACACGAGCTGAAATGATTTGCTGGGAGAGGCGCAGTCTGAGGGATTTCTTTATCTTTGCAACATCTGTCAGATCCAGGATGAGGTGGTATGATATGAAGGAGACTTATTTCTCAGGCTGTGATCATAAATTGGTCTTCTTCCTTTCTTTCAATGGAAAGTGGTCTGATGGGGATAGTTTATCTTCCAGAAGTGAAACTCTAGAAAACAAGACAGAATGCATTGTCATATCTCTTTACTTCTGTGAAGTTAAAATTTCTAGATACCTACTATGTCAATATAGAACAAAAGCACTTTCTGATGATAGATTTGATCAAAACAGATTTAAGAAATCTCACGAAAGCATCGTGCATTCTGACTGTTAATAATTAGGGTGAATTTATCTCCAGTGCTTCCTTCCTGAGCAGCGTCCACTAGCATTCATACAACACCAATGTAATACATATTCACCAAACATGAACATAACTCAAAGTATTCCTACCTGGCCATGACTGCCTGGTACTGTCCAGAAGAGTCATCTTCTTATTTTCTTCCTTCCTTTCTCCATGATGTTTTCAGGAAAGAGTCGGCCACCACATTTTAGATTCTCCTAGAACTGCATGTCTGGATTTTCCTATGCATCGTATGTGTCCTGATATCCTCACACATTGGAGACAGACTGAAAGATGTGGTGGTCGGTAGATAAGATGCTTTGGGAAAAAAGGTGGGCCCCCAGGTTCAGTTTTCTTATGATTTTGGAGCATTTGCCCCGCACCACTGCTGATAAAATAGCCTTATAAAACACAGTATCGCGTGGGAAGTGGAATCAGCTTCCAGAACTGGTGAAAAGTAACTTGAGATCTGTCACTTTTCCAGATGAACATCTGGCAAGTGATTTTATTTACTTTGATTTCTAAGACCCTAAGGCACCTAGAGATCAGAAAATAGTTCATTCTGTTCCAAAAAGAAATGCACCTTTCTTCTTAGCATCAGTTCTCAGAATGTTCTTTCGCGTACCTCTATCGCCATGTGTAATTACTTGCAGGTGCCAGCTGGAACACGATGCCTTTTGTCTTTTCTCAAGTGCTTTGGCCAGCACGGACCCAACAAGCTTGGTTTACCGTGATTAATAAGTTGGCTATTGGTCAGTGACCATTGGAAAAGGACATCTCACAAGATAAGAGCTTTCACTGTCAGCCTTATGGATTGCTTTGCCTCAGATGTACCAGAGCAGTATTATTGCTGGAACAATTTGCACCTGAGTTTGAAGCCAGTGAGACACACACGGACATACAGACTCTGTAAGAACTTCCAATTCAGGTGGCTGATGGGCACCAGAACAAGGAATAGAAACCAGTGATTGTGATTGCAATTAGACTTGATTTATACATGTTATTTACTTATCATCCACTCCGTATTCCACCAGTTTAGGTTGTTCATATGGGTTCTTATCACCATCCTAAAACCCTCCAGCAATGTTTGCTGTCTGCTCTGTTAACTGATGATTTCATTGTTCATTACACCTATTTATGTGCAACTGTCAGGAAAGGTTTTGTTCTTTCATCTAAGTGTGAGACCGGTACCCTCCAAACCACAGCGGGATTTCCAACTAGGCAATGGCTTCAGGGAAAACCCTGAAGTTTGCCTGCAGAAAGAGAACAAGCTCTTTAAAGATTTTTGTTGCCCAGCAGAATGGCTGCCAGAGGCTTGTCAGGTAGCAGGAAGCTTTTCCCAGCGAGATTCTGCAAGGCCTTGACATTTATAGGGTTGCTGTCAGTGTAGCATAACCTCAGGAGCATCATTATCACTGACCTATTGCAGAGCTGCCACCATTTCATGTACTGTATCCTTCAGCAGAGCAATACTTATCAGAGCTTTTCTTAACTCACTCCTTGTGAGACCTTTCTGCCATGTCCCTTATTTTTGTAATAATAAAAGAAAGAAACAAGATTTTTAGGGATTGGGGTAAAGTTCTTAGCCCTTTACATCTTTCAGTAGCTCCTCTTGTTTTAAGTAGGCAAATGATGTCCCTCAGCATTTATTTATGCAGCTGCAGCGGTCAGCACTGGTAGAAGCAAGGAGGTATTTTGCAAGCTGTGACTGCTGTTGCTCTGGGGGACGCTTTCTTCTGACAGAAGAGGTGCAGAAGTACCTGGAGCTCCTGGTTGCCGGCCCCTTGCTGTTGTGTCATGCTGATGCTCTCCTCTGAGTTAGAGAACTCAGCAGTGATCCATTTCCAAAAATCCTGGCCATTTAATTTCTAAAGACTAGTTCTTGTTTACTCTGTAGCACAGCGAATGGATTCTAACACTGCTTTTATTTTCCTGTTTCGTTTTTGACCTCCACTATGTGACAGGTTCTTTAAATTATCTGATTTATCCACAGCATTCTTCTAGGTTTCTCCCTGTAGATTATTTTACTGTGGTGACTGAAGTGATGTCTGCATAGCCACTCACTACCTTACAGAGCTCCCACTGGGGCTCTTCACACATCCATACATGGTTGCAGCTCCCACTAATGCTTCCCAGTGGGACTTAATGTATGAACACAATTTGGGTTCTGTCTGGGGCTCCATCATAGACTTTCTGGGCAGGATGGTTGGACCTCTGCTGGTCAGTTCTTATGGAAATGAATGTGAAGCTGAGATTTGAAAATCTGCATTTTACTTTTGTGTACCTATTTTCTGCATCTTTAGTGGTTCTCATATCTCCAGGCTCCCCACTATGCTGGTATTCACATGCATATAAGTTAAGCAATGACAGAACACTTCCCGTCACAAAGTTGAAATCTTCAATATGTTTTGTAAAACTAATGCATCTTGTGCCATCTGTAATCCCACTCCACTGCAATTCGGGGACATGCAAATGTTGAATCATTATTATTTGTTAGCCATAGGAAAATAATGACTCATTTCAGAGTAATTCGTGCTGAACATGTGTCCACATCTGAAAGGGGAAACGATCAAGTCAAGATACAGTCTGTCAGTTTCTTCACTCAGGAGGTTTTCTGCCTTTAAGCCACACCTGGGAGATTTTTAGGTGGATTTTTTTATTATTATTTTAAGTGTATGATCCTTGGTGATGTTTGCTGAGCTATAACTCTGGACGCACTAGGGACCAATGAACTGAAGTAAAGCCAAACATGGGCAGGAAGCACTGTATTTCAATACCAGCCTCTCAAGAACAAATTTACTTAGTTTAAATCTTCACTTTCTACCTCACTGTATGCTTTCTGGCTTGTTTTACTGGTCCTAGAAGTGTGAATGTGCCAATAAAAGAGTAACATGATATGACAGTATCCGTTTTCCAGAAGATCTGGCCTCAAGTCGAACTACACCACGGGCAGAGCCTCATATAACAGCTATATTGAATTCAGTCCATGGGCACTGGGACATGCTTCTGAAGGCCAAACCATAGGCACAGCTCACGAAAAAGCCAACTGGCACATTCAGCAAGTTCAGCAAGTGGTAACTCACAGTGCTTTCTGTCACCCAAGGCTGCCCAACACTTCCTGTTTACAAAGTTGATTTTCAGCGCTCATAACTTCACCAGGTATTAGCAATTAGAGGACATTCCCCACACTTCATGTTTTTGTCAGGCTGATTTCTTTCCGGAATTCTTTTCATCCGAGCCAATTCATCTATCTCTAAAAAAAAGGCACTAGAAAAAAAATGTTTCAGTGTTTCTGGCAGTTTGTCCTTGAAAAGCCCTGTTGACATCATGGACTGAAGCAATAACTGGGAGATTGGCCTACATCAGCCATTTCTTAAGAGATGCTTCACAGTAGCCTTGAAAATCCATCAAATCTGAAAAGCCTTTACAAGCTCAGAGTTTGCACATGCTCAACATTAAGTTGCTAAACTCAGTGCAGGTTTTATAGGGAACTGGTCCCACTTGGGTAGCACACACAAACCTGTCTCACTGCAGGGGGTTGAGAACCTTGCCCTACAGCCTCCCTTCAAACATTTCCCAACTCTTGCACTCTCGATCTTGCACCCCTGCTGGTGTCCTGTGAGCATCTCCCCTTTGTGTGCAATGGGGTGTAATTCACAAATCAGATAATGAGTTAAAATGGCCGTACCCTCATTGCCTAGTAGGAAGTATGTCCCTTAACTGGTACTAATGGATGGCAGCCGTTAGTTACTCTTACATTAAGGTGCATTCATATTGAAATTTTATACTGACGTTATAATGCATTTGATTAAAATGCAGAAGAATTATGCGTTAGATGTCATGTGGCTGGATGGAAGCATAATTTAGCTGAGTCTGCAGATGCAGTCATGCAGGTGTTTCTGTAATTCCAATTCAGTTGGTGAGACTGTTGATGTTCAGTGGCCCTCAAATCGCATAACCATCTGCAGTTCAGCTCCTTGTGAAAGGAATTCCTTGGGTTGTTTTTTGGTTTTTGTCTTTTTTTTTTTTTTTTTTTTTTTTTTTAAACCAGATACGATCACTGGATTCCTAAGTAAAATTCTTGTGGGTTAGACAATATTTAAATGTCAGGTGTTCTGCAGGGAGGGGAGGTGCTGCAGACATCAGGCGCTTCAGCTGTGCTTGTTAGCTGCACAGCTAATGGAAGGAGAAGTGAAAACCTGGGCTCTTTGGGGGAGCATTTCCCTCACTTCAAGAAGCACTGTGCTTTCTTAATTGGGAAAGAGTTGAAGCCTGAACTGTCTCCAATTTGTGGTTTTCGAAACTAAATCAAGTCTGGTCCTATGCACCTCCCTATAAAGTAGTCACATACCTGAAAAACACTTCATGCCAGAGGTTTTGTAGTTAGATTCACATTTTCTGCTTAGATCCATTATTAATGGACACAATTGTATCAGCTACAACTCCTGCCACTTCCAGTTTTCATAAACACCAAGATGATGCCAGTTACATTCAGCGCACAGAGAACTAAGCCCAACACTTGGGTGGGTCCACGAGTGTCAGCAGCAGTTCCCATGTACTTAAAGACATGCATGCACACAATTTCTTTGCTAGACTGAGGAAATCTCGAAGGCAGGAAGATGTGATGGAGTGTAAAGGAATGTAGGAAGGAGGTACAGACAGCAGGGACACGGCTAGCAGGAGCAGAGCTTCCACCACAGTGCTGCTCATGGGGTAACACAGCTGCTGTCCTCTCCTACAGTGATTTCCAGTCCATGGGAGCCATCCTTCCAGCCTGGGAACATCAAGCACTTGCCTGGGATTTGAGGCAGGATGACATTAACTTTTGGAAGTTGATAGACTTTATGTCATTGGAACGCGCTATGAAGTAATCTAGCTAATGTGCAGTTTTGTCTAGAAAATCTCCGAGAATTGAGCACGGTTCGAAAGAATAAAGCAAGTCAAAATCACAGACTGTTTCTTTTTTACCTCAAGGGTCATTGTGTTTATACATTTTGAAAGAGTTACCGAACTAATTTGTAAAAGACTTCTATTTTATATACCAAGGAAAAATAAAGACCTCACAAGATTTTCGGTCCGTCAGCAACATATGGAAACAAGAAAAATCTGTCCTCGGTTGCTGAAGTATTTATTTATCATTGAAATCCCAGACATTTGCATTCAATGTAAGGGCAACGCAAATCTTATGTATAACCTCCTAGAGAATTCGGTTAAAAGCAGTTTTGGATACCTGTAAGTAATTATGCTATCACATTCTCTAACGGATTTAATTCGGGCCAAGTAGCAACTACCGTATGTCCAAAAGATAATGAATTAAAGCAATGCTTTGGCATATCCCCTTTCTGAAATGTTAGCAGCCTCTCAAGTGACTTGAAAAATAGGCTTCAATAAATGGACAGGAAAATATATGCAATTAAATTCAATCAATAAAGCTGTCCTTGACCAAAGTCCAAACATTAAAAACAACTCCAATTGAATTATGAGAAATCCTTTTCTGATTTTAACTAGATTAGTTTAATCACATGTGCACCAAAGTTGTATGCCATTCCTCAGTAAGTTTATGGAAACAAAAAATCAACGCACAGCTCTGCCTCCTGCTTCAGCTCAGCCCTGGCTTCTCCATAGAGGAGAGCACTGTTCTAGAAGAGCCATTTTCTGTAACAAGGTCACTCGTTCAGAGGAAAATGGCAGAGCAGGGTCCCAGGTGACTGCCATAGTTACCAGCCTTCTCTCTTTCACTTCCCTACAATTCCTCATCCCCATACTACAAGGGCCCTTTGTTTCTTCTGGGAAAACAACATTTCTGAAATCCTGAAAAGCAACTCAAAATGTGAAACCTCCTCCAGATCCCAACTAGCTAGAAAACTTTGCTTTTTTTTTTTTTTTTTTTTTTTTTCCCTTTTCTTTCTTGTGCTTTTTCTCCTATCGCGATATAGCCAAGGATAAACACTGTAACAGAATCAAAGATGCTCAAAATTATGAGACCACGCATAGGTACAAACCACAGACATCATTCCTTCACAAGAAAAGAAAAAAAAAAAAAGAGAGAGAGAAAAAAAAAGCAAATCAGACACTGATAGAGATCAGGCCTTTGCAACATCAGATATCAGAAGAACCTTCACAAATAACCATGTAAATACTCAAATCCTCACTGAGATTTCTCAGCGAGGTAGGAGCATACCAACCAGGAGGAATTAGACAATTTAAGACTTAGTATAGGAATACCTAACCCTTTTCCCCTTCACCTTAAGAAAAGCAGGAGCTACCTTCCTTCTTCTCTTCCCCAGGCACGTAGGACAGCTGGCAAATGATTTCACATAAACCAGACAGCCATCAGCTGGTAATCACAACCCAAGTCTACTGACTGCGGGAGATCTGAATGAATAACACCTGAGAGTAAAGCATTGCTAGGTGAGCTCTCTGAGCTGCCTTGTACAATGCAAGTATTCTCTTAAATTTAGAGCAAAACCAGAATATTTGTTTATTTTAGAGCTGATATTTTAGCTGCAAAGCACTTAAGATATGAAAAAGATAGATCTGGGGAAATAACTCATAAGTAGTAATGTGTTTGTTGGATTTGTACTCTTCAGAGACTTGTGGTTTTTCTGCAATTCTTTCCAAAACCAAGGGAGAATTACGATAAAATGGTTTGTCTTGGATAAGAGAAAATGCATCAGAAGCAAAGTTATTTCCTGCCCTATAACAGGAGAAGTAAAGCATCGGAATGAGAAAGAGGGAGTGAAGCTGTTAGTGGTAATGGCTGCAAGGTTCAAGACTTGCCCTGGTCTCGTTCCTCCTCCACTTGCATGAGCAGGAGGGAAAGTCCATGAAAACGGCCATGCTCATCCTCAGTCTGTGACCTCTAGTGTTCCCACAATGACATAACTTTGTAACTTGTCTACAAAAGAGGCTCAGCTCAAGCCATCCATTACTAAATTCAAGACACAGCTGGTTGCAGAACGTGGAAATCCTCATATGGCTGCAGCAGTTGTGCTGAATTCCACAGTCATTTGTCTGCTTGCTTTGGAGACACATCCTGATCTTCAGAGGGACACAGACCCAAACATTACAAAACCTAACCATAGAATAATACGAAAGATTGCAATAGGAGTAATATCACAAATAAAAGCTCAGTGCTGGAGTTACGAGGTGGGAGAACTTGCTCTGCTGAGGTCTCCTGCTGCCTTTGTTTAGATCAGATAGGCTGGTAATTCCACAGCATGTCAGGAGCCCAAGCTGACTAGTAGGACACCTGAAAAAGGCAAATACCTTCCTGCTGACAGCAGAACCTCTGCCTTGGACAATCTCTAGCTGTTTGCACACATACTGTGAAGCCCAAGAAGCTTGCATTCCCTTAGCAACCAAAGTTGGCACCTGTGATATTTGTTTTCAGCGACTGACACCAAGAATTTGAACTTACATCTGTTTTACTGAGTTATGATAAAACAGTACTAGTAACTGCAAAAAACAGCGCTAATTTGGACAATACTGTCCAGATAATTTGCAGCTTGAGGCGCCTGTAATTTCATTTCACATATATATCATTTAACGATATGGGAAATCACACAGTAGAGGAAGATGACAAGTCTTACACAGGCTGGATCTTGACAGCTTGACCTATTCCCAGCTATAAAACTTGCTTATGTCGAAGTTTTCCTAATGTCTTTTATAGTTCATTTGTGAAGGATTGTCCACCTGGTGCCTTATCGCATACTGTGGAATGAGTCCAGGAGATGGCAACAACATGAACTGCTGTGGGGGATAACAAGGACTCTGTTATGACTGGGAACGTTTGCAGTACTATAAATAACTCTATCAATATTGTGATAATGGCACTTTAAAGAGGTCTATTTTACAAGTGTTGAATGTAAGAGAGACCACAGCTGTGCTCATTAATTCTGAAGTATGCTCCTCTCTATGTACAATTTGCAGGTGTAACAATAGGAGTGTTGACTCAGTGCAGGTCTAGCTAGTGTTTGGATTTAAAAAAAAGGTCACGGTAGCATGATTAGTTCTTAACAAGGCTTTATTGTGTTTGGCAGAGGGAAAGCAAATGATGATAGTTTAATTGAAAACAATAAAAGTAACATGGAACTTTGTTGCAGAATTCAGCTATACGTAAATAGCTTCTCCCCCCGCAAAGAGCAAGTACCGTAATTGACAGCAGTAGATCTTTTGATAATTAATTGCAGTAAATTATCACTTGGCACAAAGAAGGCATAATTCTAATTAATTTGCAACCTTTCCAGCATAACACTGAATTGGAAATGGCACTGCTGTAATTTTTTTTTTAATTTATTAATTTATTTATTTATTGAGCTAATATATAACCAGAGTACAAACATCATTGTGATGCTTTCCTGTGTTTTCCTTGATGGGAGTCGAACTTGGGTGATTCAGTCCCTTCCACACCATTGCTGAACTACACAGAGATGACCCAAATGGGCAGGAGTTTCCTGCAGTCAGAAATAATTTGCCACAGCATGAGATAATAGATTTGCATACAGGGATGCAGTCAGATAACTGGTTCAGCTGGGGCTGGTATGGGACCTCAGTGCCTTGATTTGGGACATCAAGGCTGTGAAGAGCTCTTTTCATTGTCCTTTTTTACCTTGGTATGATTTGCAGAGAGGTTACAAGGTACGTGGTAGTATGGGCCAAGCCAGATTATTTAGGCAGAACTAAGAAGAACTACAACATGGGTCTAATTCATCAGCCTTCATCTTGTTAACAACTTACAAACAAACTTTCTTAATCTCTGGGAATGCAAATCCTTCATGTCAAAATGGCAGGTTGTCTTGAGGAGCTGTGATGTAGGGACACTCACTGAGGTGGCTAGCTAATAGCACAGACAGTTTTTAACTCCAAGAATTGCATGGATACAATGGCCAACAAGTCCATTTTCCTCAGGATGTTTTGTGAGTATTTGTGGATGAGGTGCCATTTACCTTCCTTGTCAGAACTAGATACCACAATGAGGCTCCTGGATTATGATTTGTTAATGGAGTTGAGATCTGGGCCCCAGACTGCAACTGTGCACAACTCATAACTCTTCTATGCCCCAAAACTTCTCTGTGTCCCTGGGAGATAATATTTACCTCCCGCGCATCAATGTTGTGAGAATAAATTAACTTTGGGAGAGTATGTTGAGTTCCTTGGAAAACAGTTACTAAATAAGTACAAGTATTATCATACATTAAATCAGATCAGCTATTAAAAACGAGAGCAAGTCCTCAGATCTGCAACCCTCGCTACATCAGTTTCTCCTTCCTTTGCTGATTACTGTTAGCCTTGATAATAATGAACTCAAAGACGATATTAGCAGCCTAACCTATACTATGATTTAATCTTGATTGCCACAGATCAAGGTTTGATTTAATTGCTCTAGAATTAATTAGGAAGAAAAGCAAGTTATAAAAAAGATTTTTCACTCTAAATAAAGAAACTGTTTACATTCAATTGGAGTTCATGTTAGAACAAATCATTAAGCTATAAAAGATTACATCTGGGCTGGAATTAAAGTCAAGCCGATTCATTAACCCAAATGGTAGCCCAGAGATTACCAACATGGTATTTCTGCCTTGGTGATCAAAGGATCAAGGGATACATGACCAGATGACCCTAATTGAAGCAATCTCCACCAAATTTTGCAAATGAACTTGAAAGTACTAAGAAGATAGTCAACGTGGAGAGCAAATCTGTTCTAGTAGCCTTAGTTTACACATACGGCAAGGGAAAGGAAAGAAAGGAAAGCTCACAGCAATCCTTTACGCAGTACATAAGTAAGAATATTTTTCTTGAGTTACGGGGGACACTTATCCAAATTGTTTATAGTTGTCTGTTACCACTTTTGAAACACGGTGAATTTACAGTCAGAAACTTCATCGCTATTGCCCTGTCAATGACCTCATCACACCTGACCTACAGGGACTACCTTCTGGTGGGTTAACCCGTAAATCAGCCCGCACGCAAGGCCCTTCTCTCAAAAGCTTGCCAGTTGTGCTGAATTAGGTATGATAGTTTTATTGTGTGAGCTACTGTTCACCGGGGACTGAGCTGAAACTGCTGACCGTATTTCACTCCAGAGCGCAGGATGAACTTGAGCCTTGGTCCCAACGGTGAAAGGCCAAACCGGTACCTCAGTGGGCCTCTGAACCCACAGACTCAGCTCTGCAGATGCTTTGTCAAGGTAATAATCGGAAGCATGAACTTGGGCTTTGTCTCAGGTTTTAAATAAGGAAAATGCACTTAAATGCTGAAAAACGATAGGGGTGTGACTACTTTTGAAAGACTGGTATAGACATTAGTGAAATTCTACATATCCCTCTGTGGAAAATCAAGAGTCACTGAGCAAAAGAACTTCCCGAAGACAGAGACTATTCATCTTATAAAAGGGGTGGAATTGGATGTGATAACTAGTGATGGACAAACTTCAAAAGGCTCAGAGCTTGTGCTTGGTTTGGACAGACATCCAGGAGCTTTGATGCACATCCAAAGCTTATCTGGACCTTCTGGGCCTGTAAATATTGGGATGGAAATCTTGCAAGAGCAGGCTGTCTCAAGAGGTTTTCCTTTTTTAGTATTTTGGGCAAGTATTTTCTTGCCGTGCTGGAAATACAACAACAACAAAAAAGACAAGAAATAAGATCTGTTTTTAAAAAGTACTTCACCAAATCTAAGTCAATAATAAAAAGATGCTTCTCCTGAAATGTCTTAGACATCTCCAGACCTATTTGGAGTCAAAAAGGGCAAAATTTTACAATAAATGTGGAGAAATATGCTCTAGTTTCTATTGAATCTCAACCATGCTGCAACCATTTTGAGCAGGAGGCTTTTTTCTTTTTCTCTGTACTGGCACAGTTGCTTCTATGTGTAACTTTAAAAATGCCACACTGATTTTGCATAAATGAGATATAAGTCAAGGTAGAAAGAGTCTGAACTGTAGTTTGTATATATTGCGGTTACATAAAGCAATACACAAATTCTAGAGGCCAGTCTTTGCACAAAACTTCTCACATGTTTTTGTGAAGGTTTGTGTGTGTGTGTGTGTGTGTGCACCCATTTACGTTTTCCTAGTTCTCTGTGGTCACAAAATAGATTATAGTTGCTGAAACTTTTTCTCTTGCTTTTGCAGTGCTGATGATTGTATAACTACATTTCATGCTAAATAAACCAGTGCAAAATGCAAAATGTTGTGGATTAAGAGAAGCTGGCTGCTGGGGCTGGTAGACAGCCTCATAGGTGTGTGACAGCAGGACATGGCAGCTAGTGTGACAGCAAAACTGACAAGGGACTTCTCTGGATGATTAAATTGGCCAAGGCCTAAACGAGCTTTTTCTCAGCAGGATACAGCCTCTGGGCTGCCATGTAACCTTCTGTGGGTTGAGCTTTAGAGATCTGCTGAGGACCTCAGAGTGGGGCTCAAAGTAAAGCGGGAATGGAGCTGTCCTACAACAGGGTGAGGACATGTAGCTCCTTGGCATTGGTGGAGGTCATGCCCTTCAGATCCCACGGTTAACATCTCCTAACCTGCAACCCAACAGGATCCCCATGGGCATGTTATCATCTAATATAACCATAGGTTACTTATTTCAAATGTTTGTGAAGAAGCTGTAGTCTGCTATTTCCATCTCCCTCACCTGCTGTAGTTGTTGCTGCCTGTTTGTCTGACAGTGGACTGGACGTGCTCCGCTCTTGGAGCTTTGCTTTGTCCAGCTCCAGGCATGGGAATGTCCCTGTTGGCTGAGGCCTGGAGCTGGCTCTGGTTCTGAGGAGCTCACAGAGCACAGAGCTGCATGCTGGCCCATCCCTTCATAGCAGCAAGACCTCAGCTGACTTGGAAATAAACAGCATTAAACATCCTCACTGTGTTAGCATGGGATATCAAGTAAACAAGGACGTAAAAACTCAGCCAGGGTATGCAACAAAAATCACTATCCATAAGCAGGAAGAGGCCAGTCAGGTCTTGTGCCATTACCAGAACTTTTGAAATGATCTTCGACCATGTCATCCTTCCTTTTTCAGCCAGTCAGTAAGCCACATTTTGGCATCTTTGTACTTGGATATGTATTTTATCTGAAGCAGTACACATGAAATAAACCTAACTTGGGAAGTACATTTGCATCCAAAACTCCATTATTTTTATCTTGTTTATTTCTCCTTAAGGTCACAAAAAGTATAAAATTTAAACCTGAAATATTCCAGAATGGTACTGCAGAATTAGGCAAATCAGCTACATGTTGGCATAACAGCACTAAGAATAGAGATCTCCACAGAGCTTTGCAAAAAAGAGATGTTTTTGCAGATGGAAAAACTTAGGCACAGAGTTAAAGTTAGCACTGTAAAGAGGCAGCGGAGGAAAACAAGCAGTGAGTGTCTGTGCATGCGCAAAGCCTTGTTTCCTTGTTATTTTCCCCAGTGTTGACCTCTGGCTGCCCCAAAGTTGTCAGAGCATTGATTAGATGCTGCAGAAGGGGAAATGGTGGCAAGGTTAGAAGGTAAACCTCAAAGAGTTTCAAGCATTCAAGGGATAAGGCTGACTGAGGTGCTTAAATTCTGGATGTGTCCAAAATACAGCTGAGGTCCTGATGGGATCAGGGTAGCAATTCATCACTGGAGATGTTTGCTTTCTGCCATTCAGGAAGAAGTGTGGGTCAGGACACCACCCTCATCCTCACAAGCCCAGAGGCAGTTTAATGAAATGCAAAGCAGACTTACAGAACCAAACTGACCCACAGCCTTATTAACACAGCCTTATTAAAGGTCCCAAGTCTTGCTAATGGATGTGTATAGGAAGGGGGAAGAGGGCAGGACCAGTCCTTCCTCCACCTTCTCTCACAGCAGAAACTATTTTACGCCCAGCATGGAGCAGAGACAGCAGGTGTGGTCAACTCTTCTCTGCCCTTCTCAACTTCTCTGCTAAGTTATACACCATGGTACCAAATGACCGGTCTCAGTGAAATTCCTGTCTACTCACTTATAGTCCCTTACCTACCAGGAATGTTGGAGTTCCTCATGCAATATACCCACCAACTATGAAGAGCACCCAGTGAGGGCCACTGTTAATATTTAAAAATAATCCTATTGGTAAAAATATAGAGAGCGGAGTTAGCAGGAGGCCAACCCATTTGATTCATAGACTCTGACTGTATGGAGGAGGACAAGCCAGTCCCAGTGCCTCTTCATTGCTGGGTTTTTGCAGAGCTGGTGGGGTTTTGTGAAGTGGGAGTTGCTTCATGCTGGCCACCAACAGCTGTGAAATGTTAATTGCATCTTTCAAGACAAGCAGCTGGGGAGTATTCCTTACATCTTGCTCAAAAATATCCAAAATATCTTGGGAGAGGAATCTGTGCATAGCAAGGCAGACAGAGAAGGAGCAATCTGTCCTTTATTTTTCAGGGCATGGTGTTTCCAGACATGAGAGGTGATGGCCCTATTTCCTTGGGAGTCAAGAGATGAAGGCAGATGCCGGATGGGACAATCTGCAGTGCAAAAAAGTCCAGAATAAGATTCTTGCACCTTCAGGCCCTGGAATTTTATACAGCGTATTAGTGTTAGTGCTAGTGCTAGTGCTAGTGTTAGTGTTAGTGTTAGTGTTAGTGTTAGTGTTAGTGTTAGTGTTAGTGTTAGTGTTAGTGTTAGGGAAATTTGTGGCTGAGGGAAACTGCAAGTTCTGCTGTGTCTGAAGTGGGATGTGTACCGGATATTTAGTTTCTACTACTGATTTTAGGAAGCAGGTTTTCCGAAGTACATGAGTTGTGTGTTCTCATGTATTCAGCATTTATTTGCAATGAACTTCATAAATGGCTTGTTATGTTTTGCCACTTAGCCTCCAATTCTTCCAGGACACGTGCAAACAGAGACAGGATGTATTGCAAGAAAAATGAATAGAACCCACCCAGGAACTCTTCAGAGAAGCTCTCTTTAAAACTGAAGGAAAATAACTGTCAGAGATATCTTAATCAGACTTTTTTAAAACTGATTACACGTGGTGAGGATCCTGGAAAACTAGCTTGTGTGTTTCAGTATCTACAGGAGCTTTCAGACCCCTCATCTAAAAGACCTGGCTTTCGTTATGGAGGTCTGACGAGTCAGTGTGTTCAATCTCTAGTCAAAAGGTCACCTAGCTTAATACCGAAATGCACATACCATATTTTTTATACACATGGAGTACTACTATAGCTGTTACTTCATTTTTCTGAATAACATCAAGTGTAATGCTGTAACAGTCTGCAGGGGTTGAGGTTTTGCAGCTGGCTGCCCAGTCAGAGCTATTTGGGGCTGAAGGCATGCAGCCTGGCCAAGCCCAGCCTCTGCTGCTCACAGCAGAGGAAAATCTCCCTGAAAGCCCACCAACACAGGGACTTGGCCACCAGAAATGGCGCAGCTCAGACTGGAGGAAAGCAATGCAGACAAAATGTAGGTGTCTTCCAGAGGAAAAAATAAATTTTATATATATATAAAGCTCTTGCTCTGAACAGATTAATGCAGCCTCTGGAGAAGGTGAGCTAATGCCAGGTGACCGTATTGCAGCTTGAGGGAGCAACAATGTGATGGCGAGACGAATTGCTTCCTGGAAGTGCTTCTCACTTCCTTGACAGCCAAGGATGCCTGATAGCTTTTTCTAGGCATCTAGTTTTCAGGCAGTTAAACATAACTGAAGGGAATTCGTGCCCAGATGTGGGACATGGTGTTTTTGGGAACTATGGCATGTATGATGTCAAGACAGTTATGGAAGTTTAGAAATGAAGTTGGAGCACAGTCCAGTAATGAAAGGGATTACGACTCCTCAGATCTGGATGCTGCTGCTCTCACACCCTTGTCCTATGAACCTTGGAAAAATCACTGCAGACAGGATTTTTAAAGCTGTTTAGGTATGAAATCCTATTGGTTTCAGGTGATTCACCCAGCTTGTGGTCAATAAGAGTTTGGCATCTAAGTGCTGCTGGGATTCTTGCCCTTAAATCTCCTTGCTTGCAATATGAGGATAACACCTGCCTGCCAGGCAGGATTATTGCACTTCGACATCTTTGGGTGGCTGGTGCTGCTGGTGAAAAGTGCAAATTTCAGATTGTCTTGCATGTCATGTGCTGCAGATAGCACAGCCCTGCGGCGCTGAGCACCACCGCAACAGACCTCAGATTGCTGTGACAAAATTCACAGCACAATCCGATCTGTGAGATCAGCTGCTCCCTTCCTCCTGTCTTCTTATTTACTTCTGTTTGCTGTGACTCAGAGTCTTGGATAAGGAAACAGCAGCAAGGTAGAAAGTATTTATTCTCGTCTGTTTTCCACTAGCACAGGAGTATTTGCTTTATCCCTTAAGAAGCAGCTTCTGAAGAGAAAGGGCTTGTGGTGTCAGAGCTGGAGCGGCAGCAGCAGGCACAGACTGCCACAGTCAGTTGCCCGTCTCTCCCAGTAGATGATGCTAAAGTGCGACTGTTTTGAAGGATTTTAAGAAAGGTTTCTCCGGGAAACCTGCTGTGGCAGGAATGCTTCTGGGGTGCAGTGCTGCAGGCGCAACATGCAGCAGTTATCCTGAAAGCCGGGAGACCAATCTGCTCCTGTTCTGTTTATCAAGAGCTGCAATAGGAATGGGTTTAGACCTTCTGCAGGTTTTTAGGATTTTTAAGCTGACCTTTCAGCAGACTTACATGCTTACGTTTCTGCAGCTCTTGCAGTGAAAGCCCCCTTCCAGCACCATGCTGCCTTAGCTTGCCATGTCTTGACTCTTGCCGTTGGAGAGCTCTGCTTGAACAAGAGATTTGTTGGCACTTTTCTAAGCCTGAAGTTGTGTGGCCCCCCACCTTTGTTTCCATAACATGTTGCTAACCTCTGCGCAGTGCAGTCAGACCCATCCAGAGTAAATCGTTTTGAGTGTAATATTCGGCATTGGCTGCACTTTTCTGGTTGCTTTTGAAACGTGCAGTGACAGTTATTGCTGGAAACAAAGCAGCGCTTTGCCTGTAGATGCTGCCAAAGTTCAGCTATGTTTAAGCTCAGGCTGCTCTCTGGAGCCAGGAGAGGAAGTGGTTCTGAAGTGGGAAATGTAGGCTCAGATATACATTTCCCTGGAATTTAGGAAAATTAGAAGGAGTTTGGCCTTGTCTTTGCTTCCATTAGAGCTTTTTTGAGCACTTCTTGGGTAGCCAATATAATTCACTCTGAAATGAAGTTTTAGAGTTCAAAGATTCATCTGGAAGTTATTAATAAAAACAATAAAAAATATAAACTTAAACCCAGCACTTTTTAGTAAGGAAAAATTGCCTTCTTTTATTTTTTTCAGTTGAATGATTTTGTATTTCGATAGCTGAAAAATATATGTTCTTTCCTTTCAGGAGAAAAGGCAAGTTATTAGTCTCTTTATGAGACTTCTGGGTCTGCAATGAAGACACGCACATACACACTTTGTCTCTCCGTGACTAAGCCATCAGTGTGCACTGCTGTGTCAGGGAGCACACACAAGGTCCCCATCCTTACAGACAGCACAGAACAAAGAGCAATTTGGAAAGAGATGTACAGAAAGACAAAGTGATCTCCCTGGATCCCATGTTTGGTATGTGGAGGAGCTCAGAGCAGGACTCCATGTCTCCTGATCTGTGCCTGGTCTGCTGGGTCATTACTGCTTCTATATGAATAGTCATCAATTATACACTGCGGCTGTATGATGTAAGCCTGCCCTTTCCTTCCCACATTCCTGTGTACTAACATAACACACGTTGTCAAAGATTCAGCACTGATGTTACCTTGTCCCTGACTGATGCTCTTCACTGGATCAGGAGTATATCCTGGGACAGTCAAGAGTACACAGAGATATATGGACAGCATTTTTTTTTCCTTCAGAGAAGTTGGGTGAGAATCAAATTGCCTGAAGGAAACTTTTGAGAGACTTTTAGTCTCTTTTAAGAAAAGAGATTCTGCACATATCACCCACCCGCTGTACTTCAGTCATCTTGCTGCTGACTGTATTTGGTTTTCTGGAATTCTCTCAAGAGATATTGTCTATTCTGCACACCCTGCAAGCAGCCACTGCAGAGGCTATTGAAAAAGTGGGGGTGTTTAGTGTCCCTTGCTTTCTGGATTTCCTTCACACCAAGCTGGGCTGTTTATTTATTTATTTATTTATTTATCCTTTTTTTTCCCACTCACTTTGTTAAAGGTTTATCAATGGGAGTGGGACAGATGGAAGCAGGTAACAAATAGGATGAACTTGGTTTTGTGTGGGCCTTATGGTGGAAGCCAAAGGAAGTGGCTTTGGAGCAGGGAAGTTTGCTGATGGGAGCTGGAAAACAGCCTGATGAGCTCTTGGATCAACTTCAGGACTAAAAGAGCAGTATTATCCTCTCGGGGTCCCATCATTAGGTAGACAACAGCAAGGTATGCATGGGCAGAAGGGATGGAAAAGGAGAGACATGGTGAGATTTGTACAAAAAATCCAGCAGAAAGATCATTATATCAAATGGGGATGAATATGAAGGACAGCGTGAGAAATCTGTGCTCATTCCACCCTATCAGGCCAAACACAAAACTCACTGTGTAAGAGCAAAATGGGATTTTTCTCATTGTCAATGACTCCCAGTATCTTCTAGAAGGGGAGTTAACATTTAGGAAAGGCTGGCAAGCGCTTATTGCACTTTGGACTTTTTCACTATTCAATCAGAGTACTCAGAAAAAAAAAAGGATAAATAAGATTCTAAAGCAGCTAAAAGCAATTGCAGAATGAATTACTTCAGAGCCGTACTCTGTTGTTAAAGTAAGTGTAAGGTGCTGCCCTTTTGAAAATGGCCAAAGAAAATAAAATGGGAACCTCCTGGCAATAGTATTCTGACCTCACCAAATGCCTTTGTCTAATTTAGACTGCATTAGCCATCGTGTTCTTCACAAAATCCCGGGCAGAAGCGAGGGAAGGATTTATAGATAGCATTATGTCCTAAAGGATTCATACAATGAAATTATAAAACACATTTAAAAATACATAATTAGCACTTTACATCCATAAATTTCCAAAGTGATATTTTTAAAAGGAGGACATTATCTAACTCCATGTGAACTAAATAACTTTAAATCAAATGAGACGATTTATGTGTTTGGAAGATGTTTATATTTGAAATAAGAGCATAATTTAACATCTCTTTGCCTTTCTCTCACGCTGATTTATCTCCCATGTTTCTGGAGGTCACTCTTATTGGTAGAAGTCAGCATTTGTTGTGTTTTGCAATGCAGAAATTCTTTTCATTCCCTAACACTGGAACAATATTTCACTGAATTGCTCTGGTTTATTAGACTAGTTGCACAGATGTCCTCTCTTCCTGAGCCAGATGTACGGAGTGCTGCTTCCAGCTTAGCCCAAACTGGAACATGTTGACAGAATAACATAACTGAGACCAGACATATTGCATTTTACGCTAAAGGTCATGCAAAAAGCACTGGCTGCATATAGCATGGGCTGTTTTACATAAACACACATTTGGTTCAACTTTGGTATAGGGATTACTGAAAGAATGCTCGGGGAGGACAAGCTATAAAGCAGTTAGAAAGATCTGACAGTTGTTGAATGAATTACCCCCAAATGGGTACATCTCTGCAAGCAAGTGTGAAGGGCTCTCTGCAACAGGGAGCAAAGGAAAAGTCTTAGAGAAATGTTTCTGATTTAGACTCTTCCAGAGAGGCAGGACTATTTTGCAGGCTTACTAGGAGATTTCTTGAGGACTTGCTTTCTGTAGAATGGGTTTGGTTCAGCAGCCTTGCTAATACTTTGCACCAGCATGAGAGCAGTAACTAGAAGAGAAAAATAAATGAAATCACCTAACAAGGAAGTTGAGTGAAAGCAAGTGATGCCAGAAGATTTTCAGTGGCTCCAATAATTCTGTGGTGATGAGCTTGCAAGAAGGGATCCAGATGCTGCAGATGAGAAAGGACTGTCCTGCAGTCCTGCGGAGTAGCTACAACTTCAGTGGCTTTGATGTCACACTCACATGAAGTTTAGATAATGGATCCAGATGAGCATGGGAATGAGGGTGCAAACTCAGATCCAGGGCAAAATACCAAATGTTTCTTTGGTATGTTTTGGCAAACTGGGTTGGTTTTGTATGACAGAAATCTTGCACAGCTCGGGTGACAGAAGAGAAGGAACAAAACCCTTCTGAACACTGGAATTCACCTGTGACGTGCACCACGTTATTTTTTTCCCCAAGAAACTTAACCCTTCCAAGTTTTCTGCTCTGAAAAATGGGTACAAACATTGAATGTCCTGAGGATGCTGTTCACTTTAATCAACCAGTGCTCAAAAAGTTTTTGAGTTAAAAGACAGTATGGCCCATAAGTGCCAAGTATTACTGGTACTATGCACAAATGCACAATAGCAAATGAATATAAGCACACTGCAAAGAAGGAATGTCATTAAGGAAAGAGGTCCCATTTCAAGCTGCCAAATACAAAGGAGTGAGTCATTTATTTTCACTATGAAAAACATTTCAATGTTGTTCTTTAAGCGATCCTGCTTATGATCATTACTCCTTAGCTAACTGCTCTGTGTAATTCAAAGTGGTGACGCGGTCTTCTATTCTCACCTAGATATGCAGAAAATGAAGATTGCAAAATAGAAAAATAAAAGTAGTTTGGAAAAGTCATGTCTGCTTCTCTGTGTTCCAAATACAGCCTTTGTCTTATGCATAGTTCTGCTATTTTTTGTTTTCTTGAAGACATCCCTGTGCATATGGGACTGTACTGCTCCGTGCTTTGTCATTACGGTCGGACGAAGATTTATGAGTTGATAAGTGTCTAAATGTTGGATCACAAAGTATCATTTTTGTTCTCAGTTGACCTTAGCTGTGACCTATGGGACTGCAGGCAGGGAGAGATGTGTGATTTCTGTACAGCCAGGCAGGGTAACGCAATCTGCTGGCGCTGCTCAAGCACAGCTTCACATTTCTGTGAGAGTGCATTAAATTGGCCTGCAGAAGAGTTGCAGAGGGTACAAAAGGTGGAAGGAGGTTCTTCCCAGACTCCCTCGGTTGTTCTCAGTGTATATAAATACATAGATTTGCTTATTGTGTTTATTACAGAGACCAGCCCATTTGCTGCTGATGTTCTGTGCAATGATGGGCACAGACTGGTCCTTCTCCTTATGGCTGCCTGCAAAGCAGAACAGAAAGTCTTGTGCATGGCAATTGCTGTTACACAAACACAGCCTTCGTCTAGGTTAGGGTTTCCAGAAGTTAATAAATGAAGGTTAATGACAGCAGCTCTATGAAAATAAGTCCAAGTGTTTAGGTACATCCAGACCATGTACAGACTGCAAAGTGCTCAGGAGGTTCAGGTGCAGATCTGGCAAGGAGTTTCCCCACATGAAGTCTCATCAAAAAGCCAGAATCCCGTGCAGTATCCCTGAAGTACTACAGAACTTTGCTGCTTCAGAGTTACACAGACATACGTTATTGATATATTTAGGCACTCTGAAAACAATTCTTCTTATTCTAAGCAAGATAACAATGAGATACTCATTTAAACTGGAGTAGCACTGGGGCAAATCAGACTCAAACCCTCTGTAGCAGCTGTCTCCATTCTCTCTGCTCATGAAGGCAATGAAGAACGGCAGCCAGACCCCCTGGATGGTGATGCATGAATTGGCTGTGACAGGATCGTTAGGAGAACACGGGTTTGCTTTGCTCTCTAAGTGACAGGGCTATGCAGCTCACACTGCACGTTCACCCCATGGGCATCATTTTCATAGCAAAGAAAATCTTGATTGCTTTTAGGAAGACTGAGACCAAAATCATCCCCTTAGACAGCACAAGGCAGGGGAGTGTGGCTAGGCTCATTTCAAACCTGTAGTTCTGGTTCTGCCTGGGAGTGACAGGAGGAGCCAAAGACCAAATGGATCTGGAGGGGTGAGCCCTGTGCAGCACAGGTGTTGCTGAGGCAGAAGTGAAGGTGTGTGCTGAGGTCAGTGCAGGATTCCTGCACCATCTCTATCGACACTTTCAATGCATACAAAGAAGTTTTGGTCTTCAGCTCTGTCACTCAAAGACTTCTTTGCAGAACTATGTTTATTACGAAATAATTATAACTGCAAATTAGGAATGGGGGTGTTCTAGCACCTCCTCATATGTATCTAAAATAAAATTAGCGTAGTGAAACTATTGTAACCTTCTGTTGTAGGTTCAAGTCAGGAACGAAACTGAGATACTCATTTAGTTAGGTGCAAACACTGTACATGCTGGCTTTGCTGCCCATTTTCTAATCCCAGCAAGCCTATTTTCTGCACTAAACAGCCCATCATGTTTGTAGAGACTTTAAATAAATGTACAACTGAGAGCAAGGCTGATCTTATTGACAGCAAGCTGTTGTTACACAGCTTCTGGTGCTGCGGAGCACCACGTCCTTGGTTCCTCCTGATGGCAATCTTCAGAGGAGGACATTCAGGGTGATACCCCCTGATCAATGCCATTTCTTCACTGCCCTCTTTTGGTACTGACCCTGGTTCAGTTCAGAACCAGTTCAGTTCAGTGTTTCTTAGAGCCTGGTGTATGGATTGTCAGGGGAACAGCAGTGGTTGCATGCAAGCCTCAGGTTGCTGAAGATTAATACATGCTCAGAGCCCAAATATATAGTGCCTGGCTGAAGATGAGTCCAAAGTCTGCCTGAGATTGTGGAGATACTACTTTGTTCTTCACTTTTTAAGGGCCAGTCTTCAACCAGGAAAGGGAGAAATGTTGAATGAAAAATGTTACTGTCAGGATGTATCTTACAACTGGAAATATTTTATGGACTGCTTCAAGGGAATAAATGCACCAAATATAACTACATTAGAAAAAAGATTGTTTTGCATGCATATGTTTTACAGTTAATGCAGTGTGTTTTATGTTACATGGGACTTGCTGAGCTAGTTAATGTTTAGGAAACTCTTGAGAAAGGAAGTGATCTTGACATTTGCAATTTATTTGTACAACAGATCCAGAAATGGAAGGTTAATAAAAATAGATTTGCCTAAGCAGACTATGGCAAAAAATAATGGAGTGAAATGCCAAATAAATAATTGGGACATATAGAAAAATAAATATATTAAATCCAATTAAAAATATGAGGAATAATCTGAAAGAAAGAAAACAGAAGACTGTGAAACTGATTATATACAATGCATATGCACAGGCCTTAAGTGTAGTCATGATGGCAGCTTATGTCTGTAGTGTATCAGTGCAGAGTTCCTCAGGAGCACACAGATCTAACCATAACCCTTTAGAATAGTTTTAAGCAGGGTACAAAGGGATTACACAATATACTCTTTAGAAACCATACGGGTACTTATTGATGCTCTGGTTATATTTATGTTCTGACTTAGTTAATGAGTTAATGTGAATTAACACAGCTAAGATCTATGTATTACATTGCAAAAACAAAACAAACAAACAGAAAAAACCCAACAAAACAAAAAACTCCCATTGCAATGAATTCCATTGCAAAATTGGAATTTCCACTTCAGCTCCCTGTAATGTTATTGATGACATCCTTAAAACAGCTCTACTGGCATATCCATGCAGATCTATAATTTCAGTACTTCTTGGTCATCATATGGCCAGCAATGTATTTCACCCCATGGTTAATCCCATGGTTGCCATGCTATGTTTGCCTGGAGGCCTGTTTCAAGGTCTTGATTAACACCATCACTCCATGGCTAGTTAAGCTGGCAGAAGTCTGCTCTGCAACCCAAATGGGCTTCCTGTCCTCGTGCTCTCCAGATGGTTACTCGTGCTCCCTCCCCCTGTGCCAGCACAGGTGTTTCTCTGACCACGCAGCCAGAAATCAGGAAACTGATCTCAGTGAAAATTAACCCCCCCCTTTTTTTTTTTCTTCCTTTTTTCCTTTTATTTTTTTAAATTTCTATTTATTTATTTATTTATTTATTTATTTTTAAATGCCTGATTTTCTGACAGGCCATTTCCTTGGTTGGGTTCACTGTGAGGGTCCACGAGGGTGTACAATCCCAAAGTGAGAGCAGCAGGATTGGAGAGGAGGAAGAATGGGGCTCCTCTGGCAGCTTATGTGGAGTTGCAGACAAGTGCAGTACATTGGTACCAGCACCCAGCTGGATCACAGACCTCTCCATTGACTTGCACAAAGAGAACACTTCACCCCTCACCCAGCTGGTGAGAATACTGGCCATAAAAGCAAGTCCCCTTGAGATTAGCAAAGCAACCACTATTTGGTAGTAAATGTCTGTAGGTAAGTTCTTTCTTCACAGTGAGGGAATTCTTTCTCATTAAAATAACCAAAATCCTGGCACTAAGTACCCTCTAACTTTAGTCATTTATCATCTAAAAAGGCTTTCTCATTGGATTGGTTACATTAGGAACAACTTGATGCTTCCACTTAAAATCCTAAAGACGCTGCCTCTTACAAACACTGCAGCTCCTTTTTGCTTCCCTTACACTGGGAATTGTCTGTTTCTCTCCTAATGACCGGATTCAGCCCACCAGAAAAGATCATCAGTTTGAGCCCAAGACAATGAACTGTTTGGGAACGCCAGCTTGCTCCCATGTGCCATTTTTCATGAGCACAAGCATCTCAACTTCCACTACCACAAGGGTCCACCGCAGGATCATCCGTGACACAATAACAACTTATCTACCTATGAGAAGGCACCAGGTGGAAAATGTGCCTGTATGGCTAGAGGCTGACTGCATTTTCTGTGACCTGATGGATTACGGGGCGGCAAGTAGGAACTACACATGGTCACTTGAGCCAACATTTCTTACTCATTCAAAGGGACAACTGTCAGGTTACACTGGACATGAACATGACAAAATATGATATGAGATGATATGATAGCTACAGGTTAAGTCACCTGGTCACAGACAGGAATTGCACAGCCTTTGAGAGGTATTGCAAGCAGTCACTCTGCCTGCCTCTGCCAAAAGGAGGACTATCTTGCTGAGTTCTTCCCCCAAAAGACGTTAAACTAATGATCCTCTTCTATGTGCTAACATGCCTCTCCTGCCATAAGCCACGTCTTTTCAGTATTACGTGGTTATCTTGCTTTATTCTGAGTTGTGGCTTCTCTGTGTGGGTTTGGTTCCCACACATCCGTGTTGTGGTTTTGCTACCTGAGTGAGGGTGCCTATGAGATCACGTTTACTCTCAGACAGTTTGGCAGAATATTTTAGAAAATGAGATAGGTTTGGGGCAGGAAGCAGCAGCTCCCACAGACAGATTGGCATCAAAGCTATTCGAATGACTGGCACTGCCACTGAAATGAAAGGAACTGGAGGAACTCCACCCAAATTACTGGGCTAATGATTTGCATTTTGGCAGGTCCCATCCCACCTGTAACAGTAAACTCTGTATTCTGACCTGAAGGGTGTCTTGTAAGGATTTCAACAAGAATTTGATTAATTCGTGCATGTGCTAAGAGTAAAAGAATTTGTTGTAGAAGATCAACTTCCCACTCCAAGCACCAGTGAGACTTTGAAGTGCGAGAAGCTTGCTTCTCTGATATTAGGGATCAGTTTTGCTTCAGCACCATTCGGACATGGCAGAGGGGAAGCTGTCAATACTTTTTTGGACTCGTGTGCAGGCAGAATTACTCTTCTAGTCACTTTCACCCCTGTATTTTTCTACATCCAGCAGACTATGCCAATGACACAAGCTTCTGCTGCTGAAGCTGCTTCTACCCTTGGCAGCCAAGCTGAGGGCGTCCCCGTCACACAGAGGACATCTCTGCAGTTCCTTCTGACAAGGAGCAAGGCTCCAGCAACTGCGGTGTCCTTCATGCAGGGTTTGCTGCTGGCCTTGCACTCATTCTGCTGCAGGAAGATGCATTGCTGGTGCCTGGAAATGATGTTGGTGGAGGGTGATGGAGCCAGTATGCAGCCCACTTTTTCTCTAATAAATTAATGTGAGTTATTTTGATTAAATGTGTAAGACCTTTGCATATTTACACTCTAGCAAAATACACCTTCAGGACCCTATGCCATCTTCCAAGACGTTATAATTAATGAAATCTCTCTGTGCAATGGGGAAGGAAGATAAAACAACAACAAAAAAGATATCATAAGATGGAACGGGCAGATTTTAACAAGTACTGAAGGAAAAGTAAGACTTCAGAGTTTTGGAATGAACTTCTACTAAAAAGAGTAAAGGAAAAATCAATTATCCAGACTACATTAACTATCTTAATTTACAAGTTTTTGTGGAAGATTTCCTTTTGTTCAAATAGCTGTTTTGGAATGCAAATTCTCTTTGCTTTACCTGCGTTTGAGGTAAAGTGTGAAACTTCCTTTAAAAGCCACCCTGGAGCAGTTTGTCCTTAGGATATTGTTTTATAAGTAATTGAATTGCTGGGGTACATTAAACATGGCAGTGTTTTAAGCAGGGGAAATAATTTAATGATGTGGTCTTTAAGACAGTTAATTAGCCTGGCATGTATGAAAGTGTAACAAGAACACCACCTACTGTAAAAGTGAATGTTCTACACTCCGGAGCACTAATTCCTCATAGCTTTACCCTGCATGGAAATCATTAACCCCTTTTGTGTCAAATGTTTTTATCCAGTATCTCTGAGCTTGGAGATCACAGCTCTCAACATTTGCCAGAGGCAAGATCTGAGGGGTAAATAAATGGCAATCAGTTTAAACGTCAGTAATGGTAATTTCTGGAGTCATAATTCCATGGTCTGATACAAGTCATTTCCATAATTATGATGGATTTTTTTTTAGCTGGAAATAGTAAGGATTTAAACAATTTTTCTGATGATGTCAGTGTGGTTTTAGAAAATTGCTCATGCTGACCCTAGTGCAATATCAGTGTGTGGGTGGCTTGATTTATTCAGATGAACTGCTGATGATAACATCCGGCACCAAGCAGAAGGTGGTGGAGGCTGTGGGGCACGGGACAGTGGTGAAGTCTCTCCACAGCTCTCCATGCTGAGAGCAACAGCGAAGTCTGTGCCTCTGTGCAGCCTGAACTCGGCCCCACCGAGCTGCTGGGTTCTGGGAGCTCTCTTGGCATCATACAGGTGGCACTGTGCTGTATTTGCCCACTTGTCGATGCCTCATTCAAAGCAAGGCATGATGGAGGTCTGCTGAACAGGTCTGCAGACTCAGACCACCCGGAGGCTTTCAAACACAATTGCTGGTTGTGTCTGGAAATTGCAGCTTTTATCAGAACTTGTATCTTGGCGTACCTCGCTCTTTTAAGCTATGCCTCTTTTCCTTCCAGTAACAAAGCTATGACATACAGCACTTGTATTAATGCCCCAGGTTTGAGATCCCAAGTCCTCAGAGATCTGTTCTGCCCCTTGCAGAAGGCTCCCATAGGCCAGTTGTGAGACAGTTTGACGAGAGGGTGACATTTCCCACTGGTAGGATTACAAAAGGAAAAAGGAATGTGATGGGGAGAAACGGCACAGGAATCCTACGGAGAGCACAGCATAATGCTGACCTTGTTGGAGGCAATGCAAACCTTGCTCTTACTTCTAATAGCCCTGATTTCACCCAAAGTCCCTTTCTGGTTTTGTCCGTTGGAAGTGTTTAGTGTGGTGGGACTTTTTCTTCTAGTCAGAGTGTGGATTTTGTGTTTTCCAGGGGGCGTTCAGTGCGGGCAGGGACAGGAGCATTCCTGATTAAACAAACTCCCTAATAGACCCAGTCTTGTGCTGCTAAACTCACATGCATTATTGCACAGGAGGCCAAGCATATTTCAGCCACAGTGATGGAGTGGGCAGCACTCTGTCAGATCAATTATGTACAAGGCCCATCTTCTCTATGATTCCCTCGATTTTTCCTCCTGACAGTTCACCTTGTGCCCAACCTTCTGTTCTCACGGAGAAAAACCTGCAGACAATAGAAAAACCTAAGGCTGTTTTTCCTCATTGCAGAATGGCACAAAGTAACTCTTTCCTGTCAGGCTCCACATGACTTCTCACACTAATTTATCTTCCAGTTTGGGGGATTTATAGCCTCTCTCTCTTTTTTCCTCCTTTTTATTCTCTTTGGTAATGTGAAAACAATGAGCAGCGCTCTAGTCTGCAGACTCATGGTCCCTGTACAGCACTGGTGACAGGACCCCAGCCTGCTCACCTTGCACATGGCCCTCTGTGCTGGAGTTCTGGCTCCGCTCATTCCCACCCTGGAGCAGGAGGCCTCATCCTCAGCAGGCACAGCATGTGCCACACCACGGCACTGATTGCACCACCGGGACCTGAGTGCAGCAAATCTCCCATTCTGTGACAGCATGCTGCTGCCTGGGTAGATGAGTCCTAGGAGAGATTGCTTGGTTCCTAGTCAATTATCTGGTGCAAGTGGTCTCAGCCATTTATTATCAGTTCTTTCCTACAGTATTTTTACAGAAAGAAAGTAAATTTGAATTCACTGAGTGAGGGCCAGTATCTGCCCATCCTGCCTGGAATAATTTAAAGCAGATTTTGTGGGAGGGAGGTGCTGAGAAATATGAATGGAGTGGGTTGAGCTGGGGACACCTCAGAGGAGAGAGCTGCTGTGGTGCTGGTGCCTCACCTATCCCCACTCTCACTCAGTCCATACACTTGGGTCAGTGATATGGGTGTTGGTGCTACCGGGCTGAGGACAACCAGGAAAATATTGCAGAGAAGCAGCTGAAAGGCTCAGGAAAAGCTTCTGGTACCCCTTCTATTATCACTTCTGTGAGGATGAAGATGCCAGAGAGCAGGTTTAATTCCTATGAATTCAGTTGCATGTGAGCAAAACCAACACAAAGTGCAACCAAGCACACTGTTGTAGGTGGAGACAGATTCCCCATACATAATAAAAAGAAGTAACACCAAACTGAATCAAAGCTCAGACAGATGTATACATGCAAATGTGAAACAGAAGTGATGGCTATTGGGAGGAACCTCCTTTCAATGTAGCACTGCTGGAATGCTTGGGACCTTTCTCTGCCTCTAGTAGAATTGTCTAAGCCTCCCTGTAGTCATCTGAAAGCTTCAGATAAAGTTTTGGCTCAGTTGTTCACAATGGCCAGTATTAGTGATGTGTGTAGTGGGAGAGAGCCCTGTGTCTCTCTGCACAAGCTAGGAGCTTATTTGCCTTGAAGTCGGTGCAAAGAACATAAAACACAGTGGTAATGACTCAGGGGCACTGACCACAGACTGTGCCCTGAGGAACTGAAACAGGTGATTGCTCCAGACAAGGATAAGTACAAGTTTTCTTGATCAGGTTGGTATCCTCTACAGATGCCTTGTCTTCTAACAAATTTCATCTAACAGACTGACTTCCTTTTCCAACCTCTGTCTTCTCTGATCAAAGGACCTTAGTCTTTTGGTAGAGCAGAAATGAGATTGTTTTTCTGGGAAGAATTCAAGGTCCCAGTAGTTTTTGTTTGTTTGTTTGTTTGTTTTTTATTTATTTTTATTTTATTTTATTTTATTTTATTTTATTTTATTTTATTTTATTTTATTTTATTTTATTTTATTTTATTTTATTTTATTTTATTTTATTATTATTATTTAACTTCTCACTGTTTTCCCTTTTACTTTGATCTGACCAGTTCTGCTCTCACTTTCCAATCTTACTTCCCTCTCCCCTGTAATGAGAATGCTGATAGCAGATATATAATGTGGTAGGTATTGCATCAAACAGTCACAGCACTCTAGGATCACTGTGTTATGGAATTGCCATTGCAAAGCATCAAGATTCACCCATTAGAAGTCATTGAATTCATTAACTTAGAAGCATTCTCCAAGACAGCCTTAGCATTTTCTGTTTCTGATACCCAAATTTATTTAAAAAGGAAGATTGTGCAAAATAAACATTCAAGCTTGAATAGCTAAGAACTCTGCAATAAAATGGTTTCAAAAGTAAACAAATGTCATTATATGGCACACAATGTTTTTTTTTAATATCTAGTTGCTTCTCCTATCAATGACTCCGTAGCAGAACCCTTCCAAAAATGGTTCAGGAATGAGCAAGATTACATCTTTAAAGATACCTACTGCAAGAAAGAACAATTAGTCTTTTCTCAATTGAAGTGGTCAGCACTTTATCTGGTCTCTGTATCTAAGATTTTAATTAGAGATCAACTGTGTAATGATGGTGCATGATGATGTTGTGCTTTACATGCTGTGAAGGCTGACTGCAGACAGCCTAAGTCCTTGAATCCTTTAACTTCCTATTTGGGCATACGTCTGGTAAACACCTAGAGGTTTTTTAACCTATCTGTCTATGAAGTTAAGGCCTCTAATCATCCTCTAACCTGAGAAGAATGGTGAAAAAAAAAAATCGGTTGGAAGCTGATCCTGGAATAGGGTAAAGTTCATCTAAAAATTTTCCCTGTAACAGGGAGGGATTTGAGAACATTCAGCCCCACAGCAGAACCATGTAATTCCAGCTTCTACCACTGGTGCTTTTCTGCTGGGTGCACTTCTGAAGGAAGGGCCCAATAACCTAGATTACTAGTGAACAATTCACTCTGACAGCTCACTATCTGACAGCAGTGCCGTGACAACAAGTCTGGGTCAGATTCAACACTATTATGTAACCCACCAAACAACCCTTTTTTTTTGAATACATTAAAGGCTGCTTAAGAACAAAACCCACTCATGCAAATCTTAAAATGCAGGGAAATATTTGGCTGAGGAGAGCTCTTGGACACCCTTTTGTGCCCACACATTATAGCAAGCAATCACACTGAACAGCCTCCACAAGAAACTCCTTTGCATTTCCAGCATCGAAGAAATATAACACATGCCCAAATTCCTCTGGCAAGAGGAACAAACCTAACTCTGACCTCAACTGGAAGTTGGCAATGCCAGCTTTGGAAAGGGAAGCTCAGACTGCTGGCACCCTTTGGGTGGAAGCATGCAAAGAAGGGAAATCAGCCGTGGGAAGAAGTCTCCGTGTTCAGTGTGTGATTTTGTTGGTTTACAATATGATATCCAACATTTCCTAAATCACTAGATTATGCACAACTAGAAATGCTGTGTTTTGTTTCCAGAAAGGGGATAAAGGTGGTAGGACTGGAGGCGAGACATCCATGCCCCTTTTGGCAGAACTGTGGTCGGTTTGGCCACCGGTACCAGACAGATGGCTGGTGTGCCTGGCAGCCTGGCCACTTCTGGGCTGAAATCCTTTCTCAGTGCTTCTGGAGCCCTTCAGCTGCATTTCATTTCTGACTTAACCATGAGCTAGATTTAAATAGGACACTCATAAACAGAAAGAAAGGTGCCAACAAAGGGCTTCTTAGCACTTTGTATTGTTCTATGATAGCACCTCAGAGGCTGTGAATGCAGGCAATGTTTCAAAGCTACCAAAACAATTGTTGGGTCACGGGATAAGCTTGTGTTGTAACCATCTATCCAAGCCATCTGTCAACATGTCCTGGTCTGAAGTGGGGACGCAGCAGAACCAGGAGGGAAGGCACACTCAGAGGTGCACCTGAAGAGCTGTACTGCAGTGGGACTTAATTCTCTTTGTTCTTTAGAGGCTGTGTCCCTTGGAGGCAATAGCAGAGCTCACCAGGTGCATAAGATGAAAAGACTGAGCAGAGAAAGCTAATTTAGCAGAGGACGTGGAACTGAAGGGACTTCATGCTAACACAGTGGCAAATAATAATCACCAAAACCATTAGCAAGAACACATCAACCAAGTTCCTGTGATGCCCAAAGGATTTAGTGATTCGAGCCCCTCACAGAGGGCACAGATGGATATATCTATGAATATTATACCAGTTTCTCAAGTTAAAGAAAAAGTAATTTACTAAGTAGATCTGTCTTCTTTTCCTTAAAGTGCCACACATTGCCAGGTCTGGAGTTACCCTACTAAAGTTGGTTGGAACTGTCTTTATAATCCAAGAAGACTTTGGCTCCTCTGGTTTTAAAAGCTTCAGAAAACCTATACTCCTCATACAGAAAAAGAGTGAGCACAATATTAAATTTCATCATTTCCTCATCATTCACTGTGTAAGCAGGCAAAGAAAACACGCGTTGTGCTGTTTTAGAATGGAATACTCTCTTTGGGGCTGGCAAGTAAGAACATCATGTTTCATATATCTGATAGGCGAGGTATTTGATTATTTGTAGAAATCGCTGTGATTCAGCAGCACTGTGGGCTATGTGAATCAGAGTGTGATAGGAAGGGATGTTTGTTTGAAAGTCTTGCCTCCCTTAGCAGCCCACCAGGTCTCTAATACTCAGAAACCTGCTTCCTTTCTCCCAGAAATGAGGTCTTTCCTGTGTAGCCTGGCTCCTGCTCTCCAGCAGCCTGCCTGCCCCAGGTTTGCAGGAGGTTTCACATTGGTGTGGATGGGATGGATGCTGTCTGAGGTGTTAGGTTTGAGTCCTCTGACAGAGGTGTAAATTATCTGAGGTATGATTTATACATGTGAAAATTCCTTTATTTGCATGCTGGTAAAACCAGTTGCTGCTTCTGATTGTTAAGAAGAAAAGCTCACCCATCATGCGTGCCAATATCTGCAGTTGTATCTGCCGTATGGACTTACTTAGAGTTGAAAGTCTTTCTGAAGGAGACATTCACAGAGCCACTGATTGTTACAATAACAAAAAGGACCAACATCCAGATTATTGTGTAACACTACTGTCCATTTTCAACCTCAAGCATATCTTTAAGATATTCATTTCCTCCTAGAATCAGCCTAGATAGATGAGTTACCTCCAGGTAGCTCGTATTTCCCAATGAATCTAAGGAGGAAGGGAGACCTAACCTCTGACTTTTTAATGCATAGTCAGCTATCATTGTTAATGGACCAGATCCAAATTTGTGTACTCTAAGCACAGGGAATGGAAATCAGGAGAAAAAAAAAAAAGATGGACGAAAATAATTTCATTTCTGTTACTTTAGTTTCAGTAATTTTATTAGGCATTGCCCCTGTGCAGTCACATACTGCTTTCTATTACCCACTTTCCTGTACTGGCTGCACTCATAAGAGTAAGAGGCACAATGGCCCATGACTGGGTAGGTCAGCATTTTTTATTTCCTTTCAGCTCTCTCTAATGAAAAGCACATGCGTCCAGTAAATCTTGCCTTTTCCCTTATTAAACCAGTCGATGTTCATTATTGAGGTCTGTGCCTGGCTGGGTGGGAATCAATAAGATGATCCTTTTAATCGCCTCAGTAATCAACAAGCTATTTCTTATTTCAATCTCAGCCCAGCAGTCATTGAAATCCAATGATTTATCTGCATTACACATCCACTCACACACACTTACAGAGCAGGGAAGCTTTGCGTGTGTACGATAGAGAGAGAGAGAGAGAGAGAGAAGGGCTAAATTTCATGATACACTTTAAATTAACATGTCACAGAGGTGCCCCCAATGTTATTATTTACTTCCTGGGGACCAATACATGCATGCCCATGAGGACAGAGCAGGAATTAGATGATGTGCCAGAGCATGCAATGCAAAAGATGAAACTGCAGAAAATAAAGGCATTTTTATCAGGAGGAAAGACCACAGGGTTCATTATGGTTATGCTAAACACAATTTTCTGAATTTTCCTGCTCATTCCCATCTCTGCCTCATACAGGGAGGCAGCACAGTTCTGGCAGAAGACCACTGTGCTATCAAATCAGTACGCACAGCTCTGCTGCCTCAACTCCCCCAGCTGCAGAATGGGAGTATTTGGGCCAATGACCTTCGTAAAGGCTTAAGGAAAACTATTATATAGGAGCATTAGTTCTGTCTCTAATCATGCCTGTGTTTCAGAAACAAAAGCTGCTGCCTTCTTGAGTCTTCCCAAGCCACATGTTCCATTGCATGAGCATAACTTGCACTGCATGAGGCATGCTTAGGTAACTGTGCACACAGAGCTGGGTGAGTCCCATTTGTACACTCATTTATGTGGCTGTATTTTGAGAGTTTGGATGTAAAAATATTTTTCTCCCTCTTATTTGTGCTTTAACTCATCCTGACTACATAGAAATCAAAGAAAAAAGGTGGAGGAAAGCAACATGGATGGCAATATAAAACCTTCCGTAAAGCAAACCCTTCTCAGAAGCTGGCATGTTTATAGGTCTGGTTATCTGAGTAAGGATTATTCTCACAGTGAGGTAAAACGAACACTGCACACTGGTGATGTTCCTGCGTGAAATGTAGTTCAACTGTGCAATGAAATTAGCTGGGCAGGAATGGCAAAATCCTGACCTTGCTGAAATAAGCAGCAAGTCTTTAGCTGATATGAGTGATTTCACCCCATCTTTTCTTTTTGCTGAAAGATCATTATGGTATGAATTATGGAATGTGTTAACAGATGGCAAATTGGACATGGGGACTTTTTCCTGCTAATTTATAAACTTTGTTTTTTGGAGAACAAAAAATTGGAGGAGAAGAAGAAAGAAAAAAGCCTATGTGTGAGTGCAGCAAGTGCAGGCACCGGTGCATCTTTCAGCTGTGCCTCCCGCTCCATAGGGTGAGCTGTGTTTGGGCTGCAACCCGACACGGCTGCTTTCTCCCCCAAACAGAGCTTTTTCTCATAAAATTCAGTCAGGCACTTCTTCTCAAGTTCTTCATACACTTTTCGCAAGAAAAAAGAAATCATTCATATCTCTCAAAGAGAGTCTCGGATTCTTCAGATATTTTCCATTATAAGCTTTTGGCACCATTATTACCCACAGATCGAGTTACTTTTCTGATCCCTCTTCTTTCATCTAGTAAAAATGGATTATTTCATTATTATCCTGGAACCATTACTGTTCACAGAGATCAGGTCTGTATATGAACAATGCTGTCCCCAGTATATTACTGAAAATCCCGTGGCTGTTGTAAGGTTTTCTTTAAACACTAGAACTTTACTTTTTTTCTGAAATCAGCCTAGTCACTTGGGCTCTGAAAGGAAATTCCTTCTCTCTGAACTACACAAAAGCAAGATGTGGTCTTGCTCAGTAGTTTGTGGAAGTTCTTAACTAACTGGTGCTAATCCTATTACTGCTACGTTTGTGTACAGATATATATACACATAAATGTACTTCCAATGTCTATGCTAACGTTTACTGTAAATTGACAATATTTTACCTGTCTAATTAACTGTGATTTACTGTTACTGTTATGTCAAATCTGCCAATATGTTAAAAGAATTCCAGTGAAAAATGGCTGGGCTGAGTCACTCTAAAATCTCCAGTCTGAACAGCTCAGATGATGGGAAACAATTTTTGTTGCCATGTGTCCTTATTTTTTTATTTTTTTTTCTCTTCTACCTTTGCTATTCAATTGGAAACCTGTCTGTCCACATGTGCATCTCAGTTTTGAGAAGCTGGGAAATCTCCAGAAAGAAAATGAAGACCTGTGACATGAATTGAAAGGGGAATGTTTTCAAGCCAGTGTTGGGAGATGCATCCTGCTCTCTTTCCCTTTCCTGCCCCCATTTGCTGGTTCTTACAGCAAAAAACACTCTCATGACTGAGGGAATCTGTGGAGTCAGGGGAGGATCTCAGTCTTGCAGGTCCTGGGACACTGCTTTCAACTGCAGGACTACAGCTCCTGCTAGCACAGTTGTAACTGCTGATGCCTCTGCCTGCATCTCTGCTCCATCTTCTCTGAGCAAATCATCCTCTCGTGCCCTCAAAGCGTTTTCCTGCAGGAGAGCACCTGTCTTCTGAGAAGTGGGCCAAATCCAGCCATTAATTTTGCAAAGACCACCAATAATTCTGAGTTGGTGACAACTCCTAAATGCCAGCCACACGGGCAGAGGCAGAACAGATGGGGCGCCAGGTAGAGAGCTCTGCTTCCCATCCCCACTCCTCTGAGAGGAGCTTGAATTCTTTATGTCCTCCATGTGCTTGCTAATTAAAGTGTCTTATCTGCTTAGACTCCATCAGAACATGTTTTCTACTTAATATGAGACAAATGGTTTCCATAAGTAGAGTCCTGACTTAGACACTCAGTTCATACAAGAGTGAAGATGATGGCAAGATTTTAAAGATTTATTGTATACTGATGTGTTTCATTCTGTGTTTAGATTAACTTTTTAACTGAGCACGTTGCTTCCTTTTGCCTCCTTGGTACCTCCTTTTCTATGCGTGCTGTTTCTGTCCTCATTCAAAACAATGCCAATGAGGCAAGAAAACCCCCACCTTTGATTACAGTTGCCTAGGTTTGATTCTGAATCTGGAAATTTGCTCTGTTACACTGAATTATCTCACAGAGGCGAGGAAATATCTTTGTGGGCTGGAGGCTCTTCCAGACTCTTTGTCCTCCATGGTAATGTCCCAATCACAGTGAAGTGCTCCCAAATGTGCAAGGACTATTTAAGCTTTGTAAATGCCGTCCTCCAAAAATCACTCCACATAAATGTTTCATGTCTCTCCTCTGTGATGCACAAGCCCCAAACATTCAGCTGTGAGGGTGTTTATATTTGTGGAACTCTCTTGAACATTTGCTGTGGATTTCAAACAGCTGCTACACTGAAGCACTGGGAATAGTAAGATCATGAATATTCAGGTGAAGCCACTGGAATGAACAGCCGTTAATAGAATAAATGCCTAAACAGTTGTGTAAGGCTTATTAAGACCTATTGGGGCTGAGATAATAAATTCCCTCTTTGACATGTTGCAACTACTGTAGTTTAAACATTTTGGACCACCTTTTCGGAACTGAAAGAAAAAATTATGTTAGTTCTGTGTGATAACACAATGAAACACCTGGAAGGCTTGGCGCTTGCATTAGATTTGGCAGCAAGATTTTAACATGCTATCTCATCCTCACTTAAAATCATGGCACTGTTTATTGTGTTAGTTGTCAAGGTTATCCAAGTTACATACAGTCTGGAGTGAGCACAGCTCCATCACTAGAGAGAATATTTTTTTCCTATGTTCCTTTCAAATTTGGAGCTCATCAGTAATATTACACTTTTGCACTGGAGCAAGAAATGGCCAAAACTCTATCGCACAAAAGATGATACTTAGCAGAACATTAGAAAAAAAAAGTGTAGTCAAGCTGTCTTACAGCAGAAACCCGACAAAGTTCAGGAAACCTGCAGGCATTGGTCTAACTGAGCATGCTGAAAGAAAGATCAGTGCTTCTGCAGGTGACGTCCCTGTTAGGAGGACACCTGGCTGGCTGCAGCAAGCACAAAGCACTGGATTTGAGCTCGGAGTATCAAGAGTGCTTAATTGTTGCAGGAGAACTGTCTTTTCCTTTGAATTTAGCTGTCACGTTGCATTATGCTGTGCTGTTTTGCCTGGTTCTGGCATACTGTGTCATGAAACATAAAATCCGACAGGATGCAGTGTATAACTCTCGCAGGTTAAATTTTAAAGGCAAACTCAGTAATATTTGATCAGTTACCTGCTGTCAGTTCAGATAAAGGGCATTTGATCTACAATAGCAGAGCTAACTTGTGAGAAGCAAACCCGCACATGGCAACACAGTGCTGCATTCAGCCCTGCAGCAGCTGTGAGCTGGTGAGCCTCAGCAATGCAGTTCAGGTGCACTTTGAACTTTTGAGAATTAACCCATTCAGTGTTTTAAGGATCAAACTGTTTACTAGTATCTGTGAGAGACAAGCAGATCCTAGTAACTGTTTTGAAAGGAAATTCACAGGTTACATGAAATACTCAAATAAGTGACTTAATTCCACTGAAACTGGTACAAAATGTTTTATACGCTGTACTTTCTGAGGCCTTTTTGCAAGCAGTGAGTAACCTTTCTCATCCAGTTGCACAAATGATCTCAGACGTGTTTGCTGACTGCCCTGATGTATGCAGTGTACTGTATAAATTAGCCTCCTACAAGAAGGAGTCAGAAGCAAGCCAGGATGAAATAAAAGCTAAATTCCCAGCGTTTCCATTCATCCCCTTCCCCACTCTCCCATTTTTCTGTGACCTGTTTATCAATATGAGAACCAAATCTGTTTCGGAAACTTCTGTGTCATGGTTACATTTTGGGAGGAAGGAACAGATGGAATAGATTAATTAGTCAAACTATGTTTAAGTAGAAAGGCATTTCTTTCCATGAGTAGCCACAGGCTAGAAAGAACATATAAGGGACAAGGAGAAGTGCCTCAGGACTTCTTGCTTGCTGGAACAGCTTCCCAGTTTAAGGCTCTCAGCATCATAAAGGGCCTTTGATTTCAGCTGCTATTAAGAAGTAGGTCAGGAGGTGCCTGGTTTGCAGGAAGGCAACTGCTCCCTACAGCTTGTTAAAAGTAGCCACTCCAAAACATTTTTTGCATGTTATTTTTATACAGACTTCAGCTTATAATGACTTCCACTTGCTATCCCTGAGATATGAAAGCAAGCGGTCCTGCTGCTAGTATCCATCAGTGCATGCTCTTGCTCTTCAGCAAGTGCCTGCCTAATAGGATGCACCATCATCTGGCTCCAGTTTTCCAGAGCCTCAGGCGAATACTCATTTCATCACCTCCCTATTCTTCCTGCTTGGAACAGAAAACTTGCCACCATGCTTCTGGCTCCAATGCTTCTAGCTGCCACAAAGCTAGGCTGGACATGCCACTAATTTGGAAACTTAACATGGTTTTGTTTCACTTCTACACTGATCTTTGAGTGCTCATACAAACCTGTGTGAACTAACAAAGCCCAGAGAAGCAACTGGCTTAGGAATCTCTCTACCCATGTTTTAGGAGGTTCTGTCCAGCCAGCTCCTGAGCATCTTGGCTGGGCCTCAGTCAGCCTGCCTGCGGTGAGATGCTGAAGTCAGACACCTCAGTGAAGATCACGGTCATAGAAATGTACTGTGCTATCCCACACAGAAAAATACATGCCTCCTGAATGCACTTTATCTACCTTCAAGGGCTTGTTTTTACCCTGGACTGTAGGGGGAGACAACAGGCTGATCTGGCTTAGGTACACTTCAACTGAGCACCTGGCAGATAGACTGAGCTCTTCCTCATGCTGGTTTAGTTAGACTGGAATAATGCCCACAAATAGACATGTTTGCCAACTAAAACATGCAACTGCCCTCTCTAACGAGTTTTAAAAAAAACATTTTTCTGATATTTCTATTCTTATTTTCTGTCATGGACAGAAAGGGAAGATGGGCAGGAGTTTGGGACGGAAACAGTTATTTCAAATAACTGAGATGGGAAAGATTTTGGCCATGAGGGAGGTTTAAATCTAACCCAGATGTAGCTCATCAGTGCCTGAAACAGAATGGTTGGCCCTCGTTTCAGAGTAGTACCCAGGGCTGGTGCAGGAAGAAGGGATATCTGTGCTTTGCGATATCTGTGGGCTGAGGAGATTTGGCCCCAGCCAGAGGAGATGTGCTGGGGCTGCTGTGGGCAGTGTGGTCATGGGGAGGGATAAGCTTGCTGGCAGATTCTGATGGTGTCTGGTCCTGTTGGTAAAGGTAAAGGAATGGGGCTTGGATTTACTGCTGATACGGTCCAGTGAAAGTGGGGCAATCTTTTTTCCTCCTCAACTTTATCTTCCCAAAACAAGGCAACAACTGCCTACCAGAGGGGTATTGCCGAGGGTCTGGGCCATTTCTGAGCACACAGTTACATGCACAGCTGTTCTTTTAGGTATATGCACACAGCACACCTCACACAGAGTTGGCCAGGGCTGTAAGCTGAGCAGCCGAGCTATGGGAATTAAACTCTGAATGAAGCTCAATTCTCATGAAAGTTGACAAATGACCCAGTAAGGTATCAGGTGACAGAAAAGATATGATGTAGGGCCTTCTAGAGGCTTGCCTCTTTTTGAAGTAGCTTTCTGAGATTGTTGAAAAAAATATACCCATTCTAATTCCCGTATTTGTCATGACTTTGCTACAGCTATGAGGACAGAGAAGGTAGGAAAGCAAGCAAATAGGCAGGAAAGAAAGTGCTTTTCTTGTTCTCTTGTAGTAACTCTGGACGCTATGATTTGGAATAAATCTCATAAAACAAAACACTGTGTTTACTGAAAAAATATGTTGTTTGTGGGCTTTATTCTCAGTAAGACTGAAGGAAATTAAAGAAATTACTAGAGATCTGTTTAGAAAAGCTATGTTCAAAAGATCAAAGAAACCACTCATAGATTATGTTAGATAATAAACACAACTATTTTGCAAATAGTGCTAACATATGCTGAGAAAACCTCATGGTTCCCCATATCTCACTCTAGTCACCTACATACTAGCAATGTTGAAATCATATTGTTTGAATCACTTGGCTACAAAAGAATCATTGTATCAACAAGGTGATATACAGCAACCAGAGCCATGTTGATTTGTAGGTAATGGTGCAAAATTTTGACCTGGGCTCAGAGCATCTCAAAGGTTTGGGGTACCAGAGCTGACCCCTGGGCACAACCTCATAATAAAATACAATTTAATTAAAAAAAAAGAAAAAAAAAAAAAAAAAAGGATCTGCACTGACAGGTCTTTAGAATGGAGCTATATATTGATGCAATAACCCAGTTTGAAATCAATTCTTGCATACAGCTGAAAGACAGATTTCAATCTTTAACTTAGACTGCTGTGCAGGATTTTCCACTGGAGGTACAGATCCGTGCAGATGGAATTAAAGCCTAGAGAGAATGTTCTGCTTTACTAGTTGCCTTTCATGGACCTGTCAGTGATAGTCTGTGAACCCCTCGGAGACCTCATCTCAGAGACTGTAAACTGTGGCTGCATAATTTTAGGATGGGTGTGTGGTTATTAGATGAGTAATAGCAGCAACTCGCTTCTTATTCTGTTTGTCTTGAGGAATCTGCAAAAGATACTGCACAGCCTAATGCAGCCATTCTGGAAGGTGCTGCCATTCATGAAAACTGGAAGCACTGAAATTTTAACAGCATGCTACCATTAATGTCCCTCCAGCACCAGTTCCAAATGTAGCGAATGTCTGGTGCCGTACTGCTAGAGAGCACAAAACCAAGATGAAGAAATCCCACAGCAGAAAACACCTCACGATTGAAGTACAGAGATAAATGCATACATTTGAGATATGCTTCAATAATCACATAAGCCTGGCTGTTTTGTCTTTTTCTACTAAAGGGGTATCCTTACAAGCGATTCGGGTTCCATGGATACCATGAGCAGCTCCAACTTTGTGTCTTTAATGCTTGCACTGTAAAAAACGCTGATTAAATATTCATGCTGACCTTAGAAAGCTATCCACTTGGCCATCTGGAGGACTCCCATACCCCATCCAGTACTATTTTATTTTGAAGGATATATTCTGATCACACTGACTAGACTAAATAGACTATTGGTCCATTTGTTTTGTAACTGCCATTTAGTCACCCCTCAGGATGTCAGCTCAATTTATCAGGGTGGAGGGGAATGAATGCTTCAATAAAAATATAGATAAATATGACCAAGTGCTGCGGGTGGTTAGGAGGTTACTCATTCCCACTGTCTCTGCAGTAAGTGGAAGTGACCTTGTCTGTAACTACATGACCTTGCACCTTGTGATTCACATGAAAATTCAAAGCAAAGCCCCACCAGGTCAGAGTGAGAAGCCAGCCTTGTGTTTAAGAGAAAAGAGATTTTCTTGTTACGGCAGTGCTGGGACTGAGTACCACACAGAAACACAGAGTGCATAATGCCATGGGCTAATGGGAAAATGAATGGAGAATGAAGAATGTGACAAAAGCGGGGGAATGGGCAGGAAAAGAAGGAAATGCTATGTAGAGCAGAGCATCAAAGGCAGAACTGTCACGGTCCCCCATGGGGTCTTGAAAGGAAGGGCCAGCTCTCAGGGGCTGCCATCCTCTGCTTGCTTGACATAGGAAAGGAAAAGGGTCTCACTTCCACTGCCCAAATTCCAAAAACAAACCATTTAGAGTACAGGGCAATCCTATGGCCATTGCAGTTCTTCAAGGGCAATCACACTGTTCAGTGATCTACAGTCACCTGAGCACACACGCTAACAAAAGCCATTTGCTGCACACTCCTGTTCCTGAGACACTCCACCAGCAATGCTAACCCAATATTAGGTGAATTGCTCATGACCCACAGTGTTTATTTTGGCCTTTCCTCTCCAGTTTGGGTGTGGGGGCAGTGGCGATGGTACTTTTTGGCTGATGTATTTATATGAGGAAGGAGGGTGGAAGAAGGGGGCGTATATCCATGGTCACGCTGACTTTTTCAAGCTGCTTTGGAAGAAAGTATGTGCTTAATTTGCATTCAAACTGCATCTCTGGTTCCTATCTCCCAGAAATGCTTGAATAGATTGTGGTGTGTACAGACCTGGCAATAACTCCATGCTGGACTGACAAGAGTTAGGAAGTGCTACTTAATTCTTCTGTTTCATTTTACTTTTCTGGTCTTGGAGAGATTTTATTCTTTGCTGCTTGATCATTTTCCCTGTGATTCATGTTCTTTCAGGAAATTGTAATTGACAAAAATAAAGCACTTTGGTTGTTATTTAGTGAGCTCCAGCTAAATTCACGCAGTCCTGCTTAAGAATCTATGCCCTCTGTGCTGCATTTGTTTTAAGCTTCCAGCCTCCTCTAGACAGATCTTTTTCCTGTACAGGCACAAAAGCGCTTTAGTCAGCACAAATTTGGAGGTACAACAAAAAGGCTGTAATAGCATATCTCATGCTGCTATCAATTTTCCACCGGTGGAGCACTTCAGTACATGAAGTCCTTTGTCTATATTCAGAAGTCAGCTTTGGTGACATTACATGAGCAACTACAACATTTTAGCATGTCCTGCACTGCTTTGAATTGTAACTTTAAAAAGGAAAAAAAAAAAGAAAGAAAGAAAGAAAGAAAGAAAGAAAGAAAGAAAGAAAGAAAGAAAGAAAGAAAGAAAGAAAGAAAGAAAGAAAGAAAGAAAGAAAGAAAGAAAGAAAGAAAGAAAGAAAGAAAGAAAGAAAGAAAGAAAGAAAGAAAGAAAGAAAGAAAGAAAGAAAGAAAGAAAGAAAAAGAAAGGATGCCTTGGAATATGGCCAGGGCATAATGATATCAATTCCAAAGAAATCCAACAATCTATTACCCTAAATTCAACATTTTCATGTACTGTAAGTTTAAAATCTCCTCTAATTAAATAGGGAAACCCTTTTTCCCCATTATCCTATGGTTTTAGTTACCAGTAGGCCTCTAAAAATCTGTTTCTGCTTAAAATGAAACCCTGAAAGGTTATATTTACTGTATGTATGAAAAAGGGTTGAATCATACAATTATATATTTTGGAATACTAAAGCAATGTAAAAGAGGCTAATCATGATCCCAAATTCAATTTTCAAACCTTTAATTGATCCCATCCCAAAGGTAACATTCTATCTTAATTGCCATACTGAAATGGTTGCAATTACGTAAAATAAAACTATTCACTGGTAACTGGAAAAAGTCTTCTCATTAAGCAGATGACGGCCAGCCTTGAAAATAGTTGATTGCAAAAGGATGCAACCACTTTGCTTATATTTCCTTTTCTGGTTAAACTCTCCTTCACATATGTTGAGTCAATTCCAAAAAACCACACACACACAGCAGCAAACTGAAGATAGTACTTTGGCATGTCTGTGCTCCCTGCGCCTTCTTTGGACAAAGCTGCTACCTTGTAGAGGGAAGGAAAGAAGGAAAAATGGCATCAGGACTGATGTCCCTTTTGGCAGACACAGGGGAGCACAGCAAACTGTTGTTTATGGGGTGCTTTATAGGAAGGGAGCTCCTCTGGAGGTGCTTTAAGCCATGCTCCAAACAAACTCAGGAAACAATTGCTGCAATCTGGGCAATGTGTCAGCCTTGTGAAAAGTTAAACCCCCACCACAAGGAAAGCAAGATGAAAGGTCCTTGGAACCAAGTGAGACAAATGTGATGACTTTCCCTCCTCCCTGGCAGCATGACTTTGAAATAGGTGGTGATGGTGAACCCACAGAGAACTTAATTCCCTGTTAAATTTAGAAGTTTTGCTACAAGGTACACATCAATAGTTCTGCTATAGGTGTCACACAAAGGAGGACTAGGAAAGGTTGGTGTCCTTCTTGTTTGTCTGTATAAAAGCAAAGGAAACTTACGATGTTCCAGAGGTGACAGTAGATGTTGACGAAGCAAGAAGATCAGCAGCTTTTTCATTATTGCCAAGAGAGAATGAGCCATTCTCAATTTGATATCGACACCTGTGTCACTTGGAACACTGCCTAACTGGATGCAGATATCACATAAATAGTCACGAGTGGTTATTCATTAGTATGACTATTACTGTTCAACTTCTGTAAGCTACAACTGTCTAGCAGAGACAAAGGCATGTCCGTAAGAGACAGCTAGAATTAGAAACCAGGCACAAAACGTTCAGCTGTGATGGCTGCAGGTTACTGAAACAAAGTCTTGTGAAGAAAAGTATCCTTTTTTCCTCTGATCTTTACTCAGTGAAGCAGATGTTACTCCACAGAATGCAGTCTTGGGTTGAACATACCCAACTTTATTCTGTTTGGGAATAAAAAGATGAACATCTGCAGCCTGCAGCATATAAGAGACAAGACTGCATGATTGAAAGGTCCAGCCTTAAAAACTTAACATCTCCCAAGTAACTCTAAATAAATCTTTCATGTGGAAATATTGGAAACAGCCTCTTTCTATAACACGGACATTTTCCATGGCAAGAGTCATCATCTCTCCATACGGGTGCAAATCTGGTGCTCTGTTGAGCTTGGGACTGTTAAACTCAAGGAAAAGACAGTCCGTATCTCAAACAGTCCATGATGTTTGAGTAAAAGATGAGATAGTTTAGAAACAAACAGATACAAACAGATGGGGAAACACAAGGTAAGACTGAAATGATTATATGGTTAATGGCATCAACTGCAGCATGGAAGCTGTACCTTCTTAGTCAAATTCTTGTATGTGTTGACTAAATGTGTTCTGTAGTTCAATGACAGCAAATACCAGGCCATGAGTGGTCAAGCAGTTGGAAGATCTTTGTAGGTCCATTCTAACTGCTCTATCCTGTTTACCTACACTTGTGAGATATGGTTGTGATGGTTACAGAAAATAAATCCTTTAAACATCTAGGAGACACAATAGAAGTGATGTAGGTTCCTGAGTTAGCTAACAGAACATAGCTTTCTGTGTTCTCTTAGAAAAGGGACTTAGATGTCCAATGGGGTATAACTGTTCAAGTCATTTAGGCATGCCAATGCAACCCAAATATTGCCTATATGTAACTTTAAACATCTGAGTCTTTGAATTGCAGTGCTATGCAGTGATGAATAAATGCCTACTTGGACATAGAACAAAGATACTTGACTAGCTGAATAGGCAGCATTTGAATTGTACAGAACATACAGTTATTCTGCTAAATGAATGGCTGTTCACTTACTTAATCAATAGGAAAAATTGCTTTCTGTTTCTGAGCACACAGTATTTGCAGTAAGGAGGACATGCATACAACCCCATAAAATCTATTTCACAAGCTCTTGAGTAGACTTGTGAAAATGGAACCAGTGCATCTTTTTGTCAAGAAAATCTTTAGTGGTTTGGACAGAAATCACTGCTAGCCCTACAGAAACACAGGATCTGCACTCATCCTGAAGCGTGCAGCCTGATAAAACAGAAATCCAAGTCTGACTTACTTCTGTTCCCATCTTGTTCCATCAGAACTAAGTCTTGATCCTGCATTTGGTCTCAGTAATGGTAGTGAATACAAACCATTCCAGGCACTGCTTATAGGCTCAGAAAGAGATTCAGTTACGTATTCATTTGAACCCAGTGGACTTGGAAAATTCTGCAGTCATGCAAAACATCTCCTCAAGTAAAATTGATGCATGTTTTGATAAAGTCAGCTTTGGAAGTGCTTTTTTTTTTTTTTTTTTTTCTGTGGAAGATTGCTCTTCACCCAAAGAGATGGTAAAATGCTGCATAAAATTAGGATCTGAAACTTTCTCAAACTTTACTAAAATAGAAGTGAAAATCCACACTCTTATCTTGCATAAGCTGATCAGCTATATGACAATTATCATGTAGATCAGCAAGGTTTGAGGTTGCTTAGCTGGCTGACCCACCTCTCCTATTGATCATTTTTCCAGCTGAAATCATCACAATACTGATTTTTCTGATGTAAAAAGAAAGCAAATGAAATGTCAACAACTTTAAATACAACAACAGCACAGAGCGCTATCCAGTCTGTTTTCAGTGCATTTCTAAGAATTCTCTGAGCTGTGAAAGCTGTGGGATTTGAATATAATTTCTGGTTTGCGTTTCCCTTGCATGGACAAGACTTCCTTTGGATAGGGTTGAGAAGTCTTTTGTTTTGGTGCCCTTAGTCCTAATGTCACTTGCAGATGAGCCAGCTGAACCAGCACCAAACCACGATTGATTGAAGATATACCCTTGTGAAGAGACAGGAGTTGCCTAAACTTCTGCGTCTGTTGAAGTCTGACTCGAACTAGCTTTCGGCCAAAGTCTAATTTGGGTACACAGCAATAGCCTTGTCTTCTCTGTCAGGTAGAAGTTTGAGCTAACATTTTCATTAGGTATGGACTTTCAGGAAAGTTTGTTGCCTGATATAAACTGCATCAAAAATATGCAAAGCTCAGCCTGAGCAAATGAGAGGAAAAAAAACAGATAAAGAATGTTGCTAGTGGATGGAGCAATGTGCCTGACTTACCTTCAATACGAGATCTGGTAGGCAATATTTAAAGGAGATATTTGGGGACTGGGAGGAGATCAGTGCTGTCTTAGATCAGAAAGAGGATTTTCTTTTTCACTACAAACTACTTGTCAAAATGCCTAAACTACTGCTCTGGCAATGTGACTTTCTAGTATCTGACCGAAGTTGCAGAGTATTCAGTAACTCACACACTGGACTGCGTTCTATGGCTTTCATCCTTCCCCCTTTCTTCCCTTCTCCAGCTATCAGAAACAGAAATACAGGGGGAAAGAACGTAAGTGAGGAAGACAGAGGAGGGGGAGATGTTCAGATTTGCTGGACAGCCTCTGATGATCTGTCTCTCATCCTTCTGTACCAATGCAGAACTGGAAGAACAGTGTAGATACAGTATTAACAAAACAGAGAATATACTAATGCTCTGCGCTTCTATGATCCATTTACCCACAAGTGTTATTAATTTCAGGCAAATGGAAGAGTGAGAAGCAGCAAGCAATTTGCTCACAGTAGTAGTGGGCAGCTCAGCACAGGCCTGTATTACTCCAGGAAGCCAATGGCAGAGCTGGTGCTAGACCACAGCCACACCAATTGCAAACCTCCTTTTCTTGCATTGCTGAGTCTTTTATCTTAAGTCTTTTTCGATGTCTTGAAATTGCAATTTGATAGCACTGATCTGGAAACTTTGGACATGTAGGGGTCCAAATACCACATAATAAAGGAGATATTTACATTTCTTTAGTAGAAAGAAGTTAATAATGATCACCAGAAACACCGTTAAGCTTCAGCACACAAAGCAGTTTGCTCCATTTGGAGTGTAAATTACATAGTACTCTAAGATGAACGCATGTTGTATTTCTTTCATGGTTATATTTAAATCTGTGTTTTCTTTAATTTGAATCTGCTCTATAAGGATCTCAGCAATTTGAAACAAAAGTATGCTTTAAAAAAAGAAAAAAAAATTGACATGATAGCATCCTTCATGCCAGGCTGGCCCTGTTGTGTTTTTACATTGAGGGTGCATTTTAATTGATGAAATGTGCTACACAGCACAACTTGAAAAAGTAACAACCTTTAGTTACCATTTGGAAATGTGATGGAGGTGCCAGAAGTTAAACTCCTAGGACTAAATGAAATAACAGAAGCTCCCTATCCTTTCTTGAAGACGCTCATTAGTTTTCACTTTCTCACATTCTGTTTGCCATGGATTTCATCCAAGAATGACGGATGTAGAGTTATTAAGCAAGTGATAGTTTCAAAACTCCGAGTGTCAGTGCTCAGTGTGGAAGCTCAGTTACCTTGCAAAGGACAAGAGGTTTAAGTACCAGTACCCTGAAGCTGGTGTAGTAGAGGGAACGATCACACGAAAATGTACTGTCAGAACAGACTGAAAGACGCAAATCAGTTACAGGAAAGGACAAATAAGTAAGGAATGTTTGGGGAATAACCTGGTATTTGAATGCTTCAGCACAGACAGGAAACAAAACAAAACCAAAAAGGAAATAAAAAAAGGAAGAACTATGAATATGCAGAAGGCAATGGAACAAGTACCTTTTCTTATATTCGGTCCAAGGGCCAAGATGCAGGGGGATCTCAGATCCCACAAGGCCTCTTGGGGGGAAGAGGAGAATCAGTGATGTTTCTAGCTATGGGCTTAGAGAGATCTGTGTGTACAGGTCACACATCTGGACCTGCTGACATGGACTGACACTCTCCACAGATGAAGCATCAAGGGCTACCCATAAAGAACCTGCTGGAGAACGTGGAAGGCAAAAGCCACAATCTGAGCAACAGAAAATCAAGTTGCACATCCGCTTTCTCCTTATTTTACTTTCCAAGTGACTTCACTGCCCCAACTCCCTTTCTTACTAAAGATTTATCCACTCCCAGACTTAGACAGATATTTCATCTGGCTCTGTTCACTTCTATTTCCTGATGCACTCTGACACCAAATGACTCATGCCCATGTATTAAAGTAGACCCAACCCAATTCCATTCTTTTTTAATATTCCTTTTCCTCATCCTTCTGCACTTGATGGTTTTGCTTGCAAACTAAAAAATAACGCTTGAAAGAGCTGTTTATGTACTTTATCTTCTATCCTAGATGCAATAAAATCAGAACAGGGGTCCACATGAGAAGTCTGCTACACAACTCCTTCTTTGATATCCAGGCTCATGACTTGGCGTGTATCAGCTGAAATCAGACTGTGCAGATCTAGAAATCTACCCGCTTGTGGTGGGCAGCTTATTTTCTGTATCAACCTGAAAGCCATCAGTCATATTTAAAACTGATGTATGACCTCTTCTTCTGTAAGTGTGTGCTTCTTTGTTCAACTACATAATTCAGAATTATTTGCAAATATTATATTTTATTTCTGAGTCAACTTAGAGATTCATTGCTAACATCCAGCCTGGCAATGGATAAGACTGGAAAAAACCTTTCAAAACAGTGGCTCTTCCTAGGTTCCCATTGCTCACAGCTATAGGAGGGCTTGCAAGAATTTTCCTACATAGGAGCTGAGCAAGGGGAGCAGTAGAGAGGACTTCAGGAGAGACTGGAGGGCTTGAACATCAGCTGTGAAGTACTGAAGTAGGTCACGGTAAGGTGAAATAAAACAAAGATGGTGACAGATATTCAAAAGGTTATTTATGAGGAAAAATTCACCAATATGGATGCCTTTGCTGGGAAATGCTGAGGCAATCTCCACCACAGAGCAATCTCCAAGAGATGCTGCCTCAGTGATGGTCAGCCCTTAAATGAGGTCTAGAGGAGGTGGAGTCAAGCTCCACCCCTTCCAGGAGCACAGTTAAATTACTCTCACCTGTGCTCCCACAGCTGACCCGACACTTGCCTCAGCTGATTAATCAGAGGTTCAGGCTGTGATTACCAATTTCCCATACAGTCACATACTCTTCATCACAGGAGGTTCTGCAGATCATACCTGACAACATCAGAAAGCTGACTGTGCTTCTGAATAGCTGAACATGCTAGGTGACCTCTCATGTTCTTTTGCCAGCAAAATTTGTGGCATGTTTGGAGAATTTTTTTCAAAATTAGAATTCTTCAACATTTGCCACGAGGCTGAGAAGACCTTTTTGGTGATCTTTTCTGGATGCAAAAAAACTGATTAAGTGTACTGGATTGCATATTAGTTATTTTCATTCTCAGGAGAACTTGAAGCTGGTTTATCTCTGCACTACCAATTATATCAGTCAGAATTTTTAATATACAGTTCGCTGATGAGTTCATGACAGCAGGGCTGGTCTGCACCCTGAGAATTTCCCTGTGAGATCCTCTGTCCAAAGGCAGAGATTTATTGTGGCTGCGGTTTGTCTGGTGAGCTCCTCAGCATGCTCCCTTACAGCAGGAAACAACATCCCAGCCATGTCTTAAGGAGGTTTTTAATGAATGAAAGTCAAGAGTCTTTCAAGAAAAGAGTCTGGAACAAGAATATGAACAACAATAACATCCCATTGAGAACAGAAATATTTCACAGCCTCCAGTGTCACATTCCTAACAGTAGTAAGAGATGGTGCAGATTAATAAGGGTGGATCTTCACTTGAAGTATAGATAGAAGAAAGAACTTCTGTCCCAAAAAGCTTAAAACAGGGATAAGCAATTTTTTTGTTACCCATTTCTGCCTGACATTTTTCTAGACTTTGTGATTTGTTTTGAACCTGAATTGATTCGTCCATCTTAAATACTGCTCAAAAATACAGGAAGAATATGCATGACCCCGGTAAATGCTATTGAAAATTGCTAAATGTGAGTTGCAGAATGACCCACTGATCTTCCTCAGCCTGGGATAGGATCACATCTGCCAGGTCAGTATGATTCTAGCCTAAAAGATATATTTAGATTGAATGCATATTCAGATTAATTCTAACTCTGCTGTAATGCACAACTTCTACAGATAAAACGTGTCCACCCATGGTTAACATTAAGATAATTTTCATTTCAAAACAGCCCACTAACGTCTTCACTATCTCCATTCCTTCTGTTCTGCAGGTGAGACAGAGTGCATGGAAGGACTGCTTTCAGGCTCTATTGTAAAACACAGAAAAACTCACACTGACATCACATACAGTCAGATCAAGTTCCAAGGTTGCATGTCAACATTTTTCTGAGTGGTGCTGGCTGTGCACAGAGGCCCCCACATTACATTACATTCTTCTGTAGAAAAAAGGATGCGGGATTTTTTTACCCTTTCAGAGACAGATCTCTTTGGAAATCACATTTGTTTTCTCTGTAAGTACTGGAAATAAATGGATGTGAAAAGCTCAACAGTTGACTTTAAACTGCCTCTTATGCTGGTATCATTTTTTAGTGGGGGAGGGAGCATGCATGCACATGCACTCACAGCTAAGGTCTTAATTCTATCTCCAGATGCTGTGCATAATCTAGAGGTTTATCTTAATGAATTATTTCTGTTATTACTACAGGCAAAGTGAGATTTAATTTGATGTGTGATATATCCCTGGATTAACTACCCTTTGGTTTTATTTGCTCCATAATGGTGAATTTTTGTTTATAGACCCATTTTTGTAATTACATCCCTCAGCTCAGAAGGGCTACAGCAATGCTGCTCTGTCCTATGGGAGATCAGGAACCAATTCCCTTCTCCCAGTCCTGTTATCAGCTGGGGATGGAACAGAAGCTGCACAATATGATGCGCACCATTTTGTCTTGCTTAATAGCAGGATTACAGGACAACGTATGTCGAATCAAGAGACTCTCCTTGGCAGAGAAGACTGCAGTTACCACTTGAGAGATGTATGCAAGTGGCAGAGAAGCTTCACCTTGAAAATAACAATAGTGTATGTTGTAATGGGAAGCCAAGCCTTCACTCCATCCTGAAAGACGCCACGCAGGCTGGTAGTCATGGCATTGAGACACTCTTCTCCCTTTCTCCCATTGAAGCTCTGGATTTTCTGATCCATCTAGTCCAACCCCTTCCCTTATCTCCTAGCTGAAAGGTTTGGGACCACCATACCCACTCTGGCTTATATTTACAGCACCTCTTTAGAAGCTGCAAAAGAAAGAGGAGCATACCCCACATCCAGATCATCCTATCCTAGATAGCCCATCCCCATTGTGGGGGAAGGCAGAAGAAGAAGGGCTGGGAGCTGCACAGCACAGAGCAGGACATAATGTTGCAGTTACAGGAACTGTGACAGACCCTTACCTCATCCCCTGAGAGCATATGATACGGCACACATACAGAAATGTGTTTCATTGCAGTCATAGTAATCTTAATTAACACTGCTGATAAGAACAGAAGAAGTCAGTGTAAGCACTAGGAGAAGTAAGTGAAAGCAAACAAACCCATCTGGGCCTTAGCACACCCCTTGAAGATGATTTTCTTTGGACTTCAGATTTAAAGGAGAGTGCCTCCAAGTCACAATGGAGCCTCCATGCATGACCTGCAGTGGGCAGCTACATGAGACCAGCCTGAAACTACAAAGCTCAAGCAGCAGGTCAGGCTTCTCAGGGGGTAAGGTGTTGGGTTCCATCTCTACTCAGTCATGCTTATAATACTCATAATTCCTAGATATACATCACGCTGAAGACAAAATGTTTTCTTACTAACAGACAAGGATGTTTGAGTCCATTAAACAGCACTGTGCCAAAGCCTCCAGTTCATAAAAAGTATCAGCAGATTTAGGTCATATGGAATGTACTGTAGTGGTTCCTGTTTTCACACATTTCCATTGCAAGTATATTTCCACTTTTTTTTTTTTTTTTTTTTTTTTTTTTTTTTTTTTTATTCCTTCCCAGCTATTAAAATCAAATGTAGGGAAGTGTAAGTAAAAAAATCAAATCAGTTTGGATCAGTACAAGACGCATTCAGAGCTGACACCGAAGCTGTCTTCAGAATCACCTAATGGACTAAAACTCAGCTTCCTGCTTTTTGCCAGTTTAAACCAAAGCTACAGTGTTGTTTTACTGCCCTGGGAGTGTGAATTTCAAATGGACCTTAAAGGTGGGAGCTGATTTAAAAATATTATTCTAAGAAACCCCAAAACACAAACAGCATTTTTATGAGTGAGAATCCAGAAGTATGTGTCAACATTTGCAAACATTTCTGAGGGATGCAAGCAACATAAATTCTAGGACTTTAAAGTTGTCAGGAGTCCAAAGCCATGTTTCCTTTTCCCATATGAGTAGTCTTCTTCAAGTCAATGGCTGTAAATAAAGCAAGCTAGACTTAGCCTGAAGTCTATGGCAAATAACTTGAGCAGTTTCTTTCCCCCCAGGAGAAAAAGCTGAGGCAGGATCAGCCATGCCCTTCCCCTGTTTCTCCTCGTGTTCCATCTCAGCACCACGGGATGTAGTGGCCCTTCTACTGTTGGTTTGCTGTGTCCAAGACGCTGCCCCTCTTCGGCCCTTTCCCAGCAGCAGTGCTGGGATCCTCAGCCTGGTCTTTGCATAGAGAAGGAAAGGATGCACTCCAGGAAGGATGGCAGCAGGGCAGGAGTCTTGCCACATGTTCCTGTTATCTGCACATTGAGATAAGGCATGGGGACTGTCAGGCCCTTTTAAGATTGGCTTTGGTTTTTTAAGTCTGGAGAGGACTGTTATAATGCAGTTTGACCTCACCCAGTACCAAAAGGAACAGAGTAACCATACTAACAAAACTAAACAGGTCTTCTATGGATTTTAAAAGTTACTGTAGAGCATTTATGCAGATGATAATATTCCAGCTACAAATTTCTGGAGAAAAAATGATTTTTTAATTTTCAGTCTAGAGTGCTATTTTTGCAAGGAGTGGAGGCTTTGCCGGCCTCTTGCCTTCTGCTGCGGGAGGTCACTCACTGATCCTTTTTTCTATGCTAATAAGCTTAAATAAATTCAACACCACTCAAGAAACTATGAAGATTTGAAGACCATTATTGCAGATTTTGTATGTGCAGTGAAAGGCAAATTGTTTGCAGCTACTGTTCATCAGGGAAAGCTGAGTTAATGCAATTGCAGAACATAAAATGAGGAAATATAATAATAATAATAATAATAATAAAATTAATAAACCAGTCACAGAATCTGAACTCAAAAAGCCACTGAATGACAGATAATAAAGCACTCCAGAGAAATGAATCTCTGTCACAGTGAATATCAGAAGTGCAGAAATCAACTAAGGCTTGGACCTTTAGGAAGTTCTGTCTCTGCTTACTGCTTTACAGAATTACTAGCTGCAGTTGAAACCGTGTTTCCCTGATTGTGAAGTGTCAGCAAGGTCTTCACCTGCCCTGCAGTGGAAATGCATCTTTGAAGTCATGTTCTTTGCTGCAGAGTAAGGAATCTGAAAAGTTTTTGCAGGAGGAAATTGCTGGTGTCATCAGCCTATGGACAGAACAGCTAAAAATGGAAAGTTTCACAGGGAGCTGGGGTCCAGTTACACAGTGATGCAAGATGTCCTCAAACAAGGTACCCATTTTAACAGTACCCTGTTGTGAGAACAGCAGTGTTATCAGTGTCAAAAACCATGAGTCAGACCCCACAGAAATCACAACACTGACCGAAGAATCAAGAGACTAAGCAAGAAATTAAACTTTAGTCCTTTGTGTTTGTTACATGAAATTTTGACTTCAGGGTTCTTATGGTTCTTATTTTCAAGCTTTGCTCTGTTTCCATGAAGACCTGAATTGCATTTTGTTTTGTTCCAAAGCTCAACCTTAGGTAACTCTTGCCTTGAGTAGAGTCTGCTACTCCAGGCTGCATGGGCTAAGGCAGAAGTTTGTGTCAAATGAGATAAAAAAAGGCGATGCTCTTACTCCTCAAGATATGCAGGTCAATGAATTTAGAATCGTATAATCATAGAATCCTTAGAGTTGAAACGGACATTTAAAGGTCATTTAGTCCAAATTCCCTGCAGTCAACAGGAACAGTCACAGCTAGATCGGGTTGTCTAGAGATTCAGCAACAGGTTTTGTTAAGTACTATATGAAGGGAAAAAAAAATTCCCCCACTTTTCACAATGCAATTTCTTCCCAAGCCCTTGGACAGGATGGATTTCAGCAACTGCTCTGAAAGATGCTCTGGCCTCTGGCATAGGCTGGAGGTAGAAGCCTTATTAGCAATAAATAAAGAAAGCAAAGTCACTGCTAAATGTGCACTTACGTTTTCGTCCTGTACAACAGGATTTTCTTAGCACTTTTAATCCAGACTGGGAACCAAGAACATCCTTTTAAAGTGTCCATCCAAAAAAAAAGAGATAAAACATATTTCTTTCATAGGCTATATATTTAGCAAAAGAAATGATGCTTTTAAAATGGGATGTCCAATATCTGGTGACTAATGGATGACAAAGGGGTTGCAGGGTACTTTATTAAATGTCTCTAGAGATAAAGAAGTCAATTGCTACTCACCAAGTTGATTTACAATGATAAAGATTTCTTTTTGTAGGAACCACTCTGGCTTCTCACACCTCCTCTTGCTGCTCAGGGCACACAAACAGAATGCTCTGCTTTTTTCTCAAGAGGAAAGAATTTCTCTCTGAGCTAGGGCTGAAAGAATTTTCTGGTTATCCTGACAATCCCATTAAACCAATAGGCTGCTGGTACCAGAACGCTGCTTTTCAGGGGGGGGAATGATTAGACCCCCAAGAAGCATTATGTCAGATTTGGTAGGAGCTATGTTTTATTGGTATCAATCTCTGTAGTTAAACCATTCAAAAATGAAACAAAATAAAATGTTTCTCTGTATTACTTAGTTGTGTGAGGGGAGAATGCACAATTTCATAGGAATTGTCACTAATGAAGGAGAGCAATGAAGCTGGGACAGAGCTGGGGGGCAGGGGAAGCATAATGGAATACCTGGATCAGTGACTGTTGCGTATCAGTGTTAGATCAGAAGCCCCAAATGGCCTAAGCAGAAATAATTGCTTGCTTCTATGACACTACTTGCTACTTGTGCTTTGCCTCTTCTTTGTGGTTTTCAGTGGCACAACCTACTTCATGGTGCTGATTCTCAGCCTGAGCCTAGGACAAAATTTCCATTTGTTTCACCCTGTCCCAAACTCTCTGTTAAGTAGAGTGCTCAGCATTTACTGCAACAAAACCCATTATCCTGTGTCTGAAGCTCAGACTACAAACACTATATAAGTGAATCCCCTAAGTCCAACTTTATTACTACTGTGACTTGGGAGAGAGATGCTGGGAGTACGGCAAAGACCAATTTAAAACAATCAAAATCAGATAAAGAAGCAAAACAGATAAAGGAAATCAGAGATACAGTTGCTGATTTGCAAAGCCCTGTCGTTTCACAGCCTTGTGGTGTGCTAAAAACTAAGCTCATTGAGCAGTACTCTTGCTGATGCAATACTGGAGGTGGACAAAACAACTGTACTCAGGGAAAGCTACATAAAGAGGAATTGCATCTTCAAAGAAAAGAACTTGTGACGTGAAACTTGTGATGGGCTTGTGAGGGTGTCAGTGTGACAGAAGCCCTGGGGTTTTCGACAGGCTGCCCATTGATACGAACGGAGAGGTCACGATGGATCTCAGGGATCCATCAATCACTGGGGCACAGACTGCAGGCATGGCATAGCTGAAGAGACACAACCACTACCATGGCACTAGCTGGGCTACATAGACTCTCATGCTTTTAAATAGAAGCAAATTAATACAGACAGAGCTCAGAAATGTTGTAGCATTACAAAGGTATATTAGATCTCATTGCACCAAGTCTTCCACACGCCTTTTCCTCAAAAAACACAGAAATTTACATAGCAGCTAACTCATCACTTCTTTGCTTTAAGATGGCTAGCAAATTTAACAAGAGGAGTTATTTTAAGGCTGTCATTGTAGAGGATGAAGTTATCAATTCTCTATCTTTCCACAGATAATCCTGTTATGGGATAACGTGATTTTAGGGCAGTCCATTTCTAAGGACGATCTTTTCAGGATTGTCTGACAGAAGTTTCTATGTCCTTCATAACTTTTCTCATGCAAAGAAAATGGGAAAATCCTAATTTTCTATTACAGCTGTTGACTTATACCTCAGCTAACTTCAGCTAAATAAAATGCCAATACATTGCACATCATCTGTATCTTTAACTGAGATTCTCAGTTTAACTGAATTATGCAAATATATATACAGCAATGCATCCCTGCCCATACCACTGCATTCACCTGCTGCTGTTCCCACTGGCTTTTCCTTCACAGCATCCTCAGAAAGCAGCAAAGTGTTATTTCTGTTTTAAATGTGGGGAAAGTGGGGCACAAACAGACGAATTCCCTGGTCACAGGGGAAGGAGAAAGTCAAGGACAGAACCCACGCGATGATCCAGAGCAGCAGTAAAAAATCCCTGCCTCCCCGCTTTTTCTCCTTTCATTTGCACAAAGATTCACAACGAAGGTGTTCAGTGAAAATTTTACATTGATTTTCTAGCTAGAATGCAGGCATTCAGCTTGGGCCCTTGCTACAGAATATCAGCACACTGAAACTGGAAGGTATTTCAGATTATGACAAATTAACTAAGATCTTGCAGGTCAGTGGGGCTCTCCAGAAGCAGATTGCCATTTCCCCTTTGTTTGCTTTCTGGAAACAAAACCTTAGATCTTTTGATCCAGAAAAAGTCTAGTTTGTATCTCAGCAAGAGGAGATACTTATACAACTGATGTTGAAATTCAGTGCTATAATTTGTATTTATTACAACAGCATTTAGAAGCCTGGAGTATGGACCAGCAGCTGACTGTGATAATTGCTGCATGGTAAGTAAAAAGGACAGCCCCAACTTCAGAAATGCTGGGTAGGGAGCAGAGCAAACACTGAAACAGCAAAATCTGGGGATCGATATGTTTCCACATGTTATCTGGCAATGAACTGCAACAGACACATCACATTTTCAAAATGCACAACGGTATCTCAGTACTGAGGACTTCCTGCTCATTCTCACCTTCATCTTTCAAAATCCAGCACTTGGCTGCTTACAAAGCATTTTCCCCACCCTAAAAGAAACCTCAGTTATTTTCTTCAATCTACATGAACAAATGGCTCAGTGTACATTCTGCACTCCAACAAGGTCAAAATCTATGTGTCCAAATGATTTTGACTCAATGATAACATATTCATGTCCTGTCTGGGGAATCACACTGATATTTTCTGCAATAAAGCAGGAGGTGAATTTTTCTAAGTCAGTTTATGTTTCAAACTATTCCCTTCTATTTCAATGTTCCTTCAAAGGAAAGCCAGCTCATTTCCTTAAGAAACTGTATCCATCCACCAAATGTTATTTCTCACTGTACATAAGTAATGGGAGATTTCCTAATTTTTGCCCACTGCTGCCCTACAGATTTAATGTGTAAACTGGGAATGTCCAGAATATATTGCTTGGCACAAGTCAGTGAAGTTTCACCTGTGAGAACACAGTATGAATTCAACCTCTGGCTGCCTGTATTAAACCACAGGGAGAATCTACACTTAAGTGATGTGAAGTTCGTAGATTAGATACAAACCCACAAAACCAAACCCAGGGAGCACTGTGTAGGCTTGCAGAGCTCTCTGCCTCCCCTCCCCTCACCCCCATACCGACTTTATCTCACTTGAGCCATTACTGGAGAGTACCCTGCCCTGGGGCAAAGATGCTCCAGGCAGAGGAAGGGCAATTGCTGGGATGCAGCACACAGCAGGTTTTAGCCCCTACCTGTCCCATCCATACAAAGTAGGACAGCCTGTGATGCTGCCATTGTATGCTTCCTACCAGCCCCAGGTTCCTGACTCTACAACAGAGCAACAACTGGGAAAGAATGATGAAGAACAAACTCTCTATCAGAAGCCTGATTGAAAGAGGATCATTCAATCTGTTTGAGGGGAAATGCAGTGAAAAAAAATGACTGATACTCTGGAAGTCAGCATGCAGGGCATGAAGAAAGCATATTTGTTCTCACATTTTCTAGCAAAACTTCCTTTTGCAATTTAAAGTTACGCTTAAGCATTCAGTTAAGCTTAATGTACAAAGCACCTGATATTCCTTGCTGTGCCCTGCAGCGAATCCCCAGGATTCACTTCCATAACCTCAGTGTAGCCCTGATCTCAGCTCCACAACAGGTGAGTGAAATTTATACCACAGTTTGCCCTTTCAATTTCACACATTTCTTTGTGATCTTGAGAGCTGGAAGGAGAATTATTCCTGGTTCATATGCGATTTCAATTCTCACTTTTCTTTTTTCTTTTTTTCTTTTGGCCATGGATTTGTTTCCATGGATCAGTTTGGGTTCCAGATGATCCAGATCTCAAGTCATTATTTTCTTGTTGTCACGGGTCAGATCTTACCTTACCTCATTTAAAATGTGAGGCAAGATGCACTGCTCTAAACTTGAAAAAACAGCTCCTACTATCTCTGCTAGGAGTGGAGTGATAGCCAAAGTTCTGATTAACTTCACCTCTTCTGTGGCTTCTGCAACAAACACAAACTGCTGTGAAATCTTTTCCAGCAGGGTAATGGAGGGAGGAAAACGGTTGGCTGTAAGTTTGAGAGTTATTATTCATATAAACCCATTCACACACCTATCACTTGGGACAAGAGAAAGGCCAAAGACATGCCAAGCAATTACACAGCTACATAGGTCCGCGCACAAGATATTCCACCTCACGTTGGCTGTAATTTGCACTCACTAGGTTGGCACTAGCTCTACCTGTGTCAGATGGCAGCAGAGAAAACAACTTTTCTGGGAGACTAAACCCATTTCAGCTTTGGCCAAGCCATGTCCTTATTTTGAAAAGTCTGATCATCAACAGCAGCACCTGTCAGTTTAAAGTGGGAAAAAGGTTTACAAAACTCAGACTCCTTAGTCCTGAATTCCCACGTCACTTCCAGGACCCTGAGCAGAATCAAATGCCCAGAGACCGGTGGTGACATCGCTGCAACCGCCTGCAGCTACCAGGGGATTCCTGGGGAGTAATGCTTGGTCCTAATCCTGACCTTAAACAAGAAAAGGTTTTTAAGTAGGTTTGTATTTTCCCTCATTACGCATTGGAGTTGAAAAGAACTGGGAAACCAACTGTTTCCTAGTTCAGCTCCAAGGATAGAAGAGCCACCATTCTCAGATCACTGAACTTCACAGCAGGAAAGATCTTAGTGAAGCAGGAAGAGAAGTCAAGAGCATTATTCATCTCACACAATGCGTTTGCAGATGCTTAAGGGCCTACAAATGGGCTGAGGTGGCTGCAGAGTAAGTCCTGGTGTTGTATGGGCCAGCCTTCAGCACTGGACGTGTCAATCAGCCTTTTTTTTCCCTACTGGTAAACTGAAGGCTGCAGTTCCCTGCCAAACAAAAGTGACTTGCTTCATTCTTTTTCACATTGTATTTTCAAGTCTTCATTTCGCTTTGTAGAGCACTAAAGCCCATTGATGCTGTAAAACAGGTGACAGAAAAGGACACGACAAGACAGACAGACATATTCTGAAGGGTTCCTGAAGTCTAAATAATTCAACACCAATAATAACATAGACAAGGGCCTGCTGGACTGTCTTGATTTCAACATTTTTATTTTTATTTTTAATAAATATTCAGTTACTTGAATACTTTGACTTGACGCACTAGAAGCCAAGAGAGCAAATCAGCAGTGCCTCTGTTCTCTGTAACCAAAAAAGCATGTATGTTTACCTGCAGTAAGTGTGTGTTGTCCACAGTACTGAGCTGTCCAAGGGGCTTTTAAACATACCTCTATGCTCCAAAACTGACCTATAATGACTGACCTATAATTCTGTGAGCAGATTGCAGAAAGGACAGAGGAGACTCCTCACTTTAATTGCAGTATAAACTTTGGCTATAGATTTCAGTCCTAGATGTCTATAGCTGCATTCTTGAAAATCAAACCTCCTGTTGGATGAGGCTGCAGATTTGGAGCAGTATGAACGCGACTGTTAAAAAAATTAGCTATTGCAAACACAAAGTCCCACAGGACTAGTCTGGCACAGCACTGTAGCTGCTTTCTGCTCTTTGCTTGCCCCAAGAGGACAGACAGTTCACAAGCACATCTCCCTCTCCCAGTAATGTTCTGTTTTGTGCTGCTGCCTCCACTTTGCCATGTATCTGCCAAATGCTGCAGGTGCTGAAAAACAAAGGTGAAAGCACCCATATGGTGTGTTCAGATCACAAAATCAACTCACAGTTTCAAAAGCCCAAAAGGACCTGTTATTTTTCCCCTCATAGAAAAACCTACCAGGGAATCGATGGAGTTACATCCAAGTGCCAAGGCTTATGAAAGGATATATTGTGAATCTCTTTTACAAGATTCCTTACTTGACGGAGATAGGTCCTTTGGGATTCCCCTTCCTAATACTGCTAATCCCATGTATTTAAAATTTATGATGCACATACCCTAGAATATCGAGATGACTTCAAGAACACAGTGTGGATTGTTGTGCTAGTTTTGTTGTGATATTCTTTTTAAGATTCCTGAACTCAAGCACTGACTGTGCTCAGGCTTCCTTTTTCGAACAGGAGAGATAGGAAACCCGAGTTATTTGTACATAACATTGTGTTCTCCGCTCATGTTTCCTAATGCTCTTGTACAGTTCTGGGGTCCAGGGCTTCTACTGGGATCAGCTGTGCCAAGACTCAGGAGTGGATGGAAAAGGAATTTTATGTAAGCTCTGTGTGTGCATGTGAAATGCTTAGTTCATATGCGTGGTGTTTTCCCGACCGCTCTTTCTACATTCAATTACTTTTTTAGGAATCAAAATCAAGCTGAAAATATTTTTTCCTTTCTACACGCACAAAAGGTAACTGCAAACATAATATTTCCCTTACGTTTTTATTTCTGGTCATATTTCTCTGCAAATTCCAATATCTGGAAATTAATGTGCAGCTGCTCTGCTGTTCCCTGCTGATATACTTAGGAGGAAGAGATGGGGGTGCACCCCAGCTGCCCCAAACATCCCTCCCTTGGAATAAAAACTTCCTTTCAAACATGCCAGTTCCCTTTGCCTCTGGCATCCGTATTGCTTTCAGTGATAAGCTACAGAGGGCTTCCAAACATGTGTTCAGCTGAGGCAAAAATGGTAGGGCAGTGAGAGACAAGCTGTTCTAGGCAATATTCACCTCCAATGGAAAACACACACTGAGAGCTTTTGTTTTAAAATATCATATTATGTTTTACCACGCCATCTTCCGGGATGAGTTTAATTTGATTTGGTGCAATAAATAAATAAATAAATAAATAAATAAATAAATAAATAAATATATCCAAACAACACAAGATACACGATGCCTTCTTTGTGTCAGAAACATTTTTGTTTCTACTTTGTTTCTGTTTCTACTTCCAAAAAACTACAAATGTATCTCAAACCGAACATATTTTTCTTCCTTCTTTTTGCCTTCTACACTTTCTCTATGGAGTATGGCCTCTTTTTAAGTCTGAAGGCACAGATTTACATCTCATCTCTGAGACTCTGTGGTGTCTCCTGAGCACAGCAAGGGCAGGTTCACAGGACGGTTTCAAAACAGCATTTAGAAATGGAAACCCACCCCCAACTCTTCTGATGAATAATCCAGTCAATCCTTAGGAGTATCAGGAAATACAGGAAAACGATAGCACTAATAATAAAAACAAGAGCTGCCATTATTAACAGTGCAGCTATACAAAGTGCATGTTAAACAAAGCTCATTTAAACATGCTCTACTTCAATTAGATTTACTTTAGCCACCTAAAAAAAAATCCCACAGAAGTGGGGGGGGGGGTCCCTCTGCGACTCCCTGCTGGGTGCCCACCTGTCTCTGCCAGCCTCGTAGCCCTTAGTAGCAAAATCCCAGTGGCAGCCTGGTGGGCTGGGGTAGGTCAGGGGATGGGCTGCCAGGCCACCAGCACATCTCACTGCAGGGAAAAGGGTACCGAGCAAAAGAAGCTGGCTTTGCCCAGGATTTGCCATGCTAAGAAAAAAAAAGAAATAAGTACTACTTAGAATTTTTTTTAATGAACCGAAACAACAGGCTTCACAGCAGGGAGGAAACCTGTTATTCCGAGTAGTGTTTCATACTCTTGCTTGAATGATATTAAAAAAAAAAAAAAAAAGGACACTGTTTCTCAGATAATCCCCAACATAATGATCTTGCATATATGTATATTTAAAAAAACCCAACCATACAGAGATGCAGAATACATCAGGAGCTTGGCTGTCTATTTGCACATGGGACATGTCTCCTCCCTGGCACAATCTCAGCCCTGGGTGTGCTTGGAGTTTGGCCTGCATCCCAAGGCAGTGGCAGAGCACCTCCGGCAGCACGGTGGCCCCCACGAGCAGGGTCTGTTTCTACACAAACAAGCCCGGGATCAGCTAAAGTTGCCTCTCACTGGCAAATGAAAATAAAGAGACAATTCAGAATCAAAGGTGAGTCAAAGAAAAAATATGTCCAATAAGAGGAGGCAGCCCAGACATCAGTCAGATGCCAAAACATGTGACAGACCCAGAGGCAACTCCAAAACAACCAAACCAACTGCCTGTGGAGTCTGCCAAGGAGCCAGATGCTCCTGCTTAAAAATATCTTCCGCTGCCTTGGCATCTGCATTTTCTGCCTCCCGTCAAAAGAGGAGGGAGGGGAAATGGGAAAGGGATGCAGGAATAGGAGTGGGGGGACAGCAACTAATAATATTTTTTGCCATTTTAATTCTAACAAATTCTGGTTATTCATTTGCAGTTTGTCATCATGTCACCCGAGAGCAAAACAAAACCTCATCCTGGCACAGACTGGGAAGGGAAAATCAGACAAAATCTTCCATGCAGAAAGAAAAAAATGATGAGAAAGACTCAATTCCACATTGCTGCTGGTGGCAGGGTGAGAAAAAGCCAAAATGTGCATTTCCACCTAAGGAAGTGCCCATGTACGCAGGCTCAGAGCTGGGCAGGGAATGCTCCAGTTCCAGCCATGTAAGAGGGAATCGCTGCATCCACACTGAATGGGGTATTCCCGGGGTGCCCCACACTGCACAGCGGGGCCGGGCAGGAGAGAGCTGTGTCAAACACAAGTATTGCTGCCCCCAGCCACAGCAGCAGGGTCTGGTTCACAGAGGCTGTGGCCATGCAACGGCTTAAAGCCCTGCGTCACAAAAGTGATGTTAACTTACTGATCCTTTGTTGCCGTGGTTGTTGATTAAAAACAGCAAATAAAGCATATATTCTGGAAATGTTAAAGTCTTCAATGTCAGGAAAAAGAACTGTCAGAAAGGAGGAATCTGCACAGTGTCTGTTCTGGGAGGAACTATAATGCAAGAGGTATTATTACTTTTCATTTTAACTGCAGGTCTTTCTCTCTTGTACAGAACTTTTCATCGGAGAATAAGCCCCTTCAGAAATTAAATTGCAAAATGGATTTGTTTGCATTTCCTGAGGCTCTAAGTGGGAACAGGGAGCCCCACTCATGGTGTCCCACTGCCATCAACCCACCCAAATGGCTGTGATGCTGGCTGGAAAGCAGCAGTGATAGTCAAGTAGGGTTGTTGTAAAATAAACACTCCATCCTGTGCTCTTGTAACTGAACCAGCAGATTTTTGTTCAGTACTTGACTCATTTTCCCTCAGCTGCACAAGGAGTCTCAGGCCTCTGATGCCCATAGAACAAAGAGAGAAGGGCAAAGCTTCCTGATACAGGCAGGGCACATGGTGGTCTCATGGACCCTCTCTGTCCCTTGACCAACCTGGCACCTCTGGCGCTGCCTCCAGCTCTTCTGTACCAAAGGTCTGAATCCCCAGCTGAGGAGCTGCATTGCACCCCACATGCTGAATTTTGTGCACTGAACTAATTTGTGGTGAAATGTGATCACAGTAAATAGATGAGCAACAGGAGCCAGAGCAGCAGCATGGCAGATCAGCACGCTTATTGCAGATAAATGGGAAGAACTCACAGCAATGAACATCTCGTGGGGGTCTGGAACTGACAATGTAAGGATTCTGAAGGTCTACGCAAACTGACTGATAGCAAAGGAGTTTCTAGTCCCCCTCATGGCATACACAAATGTCTGTAAAAGACATAAATATTTAAAAACAACAGCTAGACTAAGAGGGTTAGCTTTCATTTCATCTAATTTGGCAAGCACTGGATACACCCACCAGAAATCATTTTATTTGGTGTAATTTAATAGCAGTTCGATTGTAGCTTTGCAGCTTCTGACATACCGAAACAAATCAATGTGGCCTTTTTAAAATTTCAGAATTAATATAGAGCTGTATCTGAAATGTTAGATGGAAATCAGTGAAGATTAAAATCTGTCATTCGCTTGTTTCCAACCTCGGCTGCAAAATTTATTTGCTTTCCTGCCTGTAATGCAGACTTTGATCCTTGTTCAAATATCTCTGATTTTTTCCTTCCCTCGTGTTTGGTCTGGTTCTCAGGTGAGAAATATTGGCAAAACTTGTTAGAATTACACCTGCCAACAGTAGCATACAGGCAAGCAACATGGAACTATATAAACTGTACTATGCATGCCATTTGGGTTATTACACGTCAGAATAGTATTCCCACAGAAATCAATCTCAGATTTTAATTTATTAAATCTCCCCCCCCCCCCCCCCCCCCAAACACACACTTCCTTAAAGAGATAGATGGAGACACAGCAGAAGAAGTCCAGGCAACATCAAATAAAACAGGTTCAGAATGGTCATGGATGACCTTCACAATATGTGTTTTGCAATTTTGGGTGGATTAGAGGAAACTAATGATGGCTTTGAAATGAGCTTTTGGATAAAGCTCGGGAAACTCTAATCATTACAAATCCACTACTTAAAGGAACAATTCTGTATAGCACATTGCAGCTTTAAAGTATACATGTCTTCATTAAAGTATACATGTCTTCATTTCTTTCCTCCTCTGAACAAGCCTATTTTGCTTTCACTTACTCTAGCCTTCTTATAGGAGCTCTGCCACTGTTTTCATTTTCTGCCCTGCCTTTTAATTTAAGGGAGCCTATTGTTTTTCAGCATCATGTTGCCACTATGGTGCCTTCTGTGTTTGGTTTAGGACTCATAGAGTTAACAGGCTGGGGAAGAGAGAGAGGAAAAAAAAAAACCCACTTGCATTAAGCCTGAAGCCTGTCACCTTTTCTTGGCAATTACACTGCTAATGGCTGGGTCCCAAGCAAAGTGGCAAAGAATATCTCTTCTCACGTTCCCAACTCACAGTGCATTCCCAAATACCAGATGGTGTTTTTGGAATCCATTTCACTATGTTTGATATGACAATACTTTTGTATAATGTTAAATTATATATAACTATTTCAAATAGCCGCTATCAGAACAAGGCAAGAAAAGGAATATTAGATGCAAGGAGGAAAGAGAGAAACTGAAGACTGAAGGTTCTCATCTACTCCTGTTGTATCTGGTGTCTCAGATTTTTGTGTAATTTAAACAAAGGAGGAAATAAACGTGGTTCAACAGACTAGTTCTCACAACAGTATTGTGCAGAAATGGTGCTGTTTCCCTCCCAGAATTTGGTGTACATCTTAGGACACTTGCCAACTCTACAGGAGGCAAGTGCAAGATCATAAATAGTGCAGTGAAAGCAGGAGAAAAGGGGGGGCGGGGGGGTGGAGGGGGGAAACCATCATGAATAAACAAGTCTCACCATTTTCTAAACTGACTTTTTTCTTGAAATTTGTGGAAAAGCAAAGTGCAAAAAATTCAGCAGAGGTACATTGGTACAACTCCATTAGCTTTAGTGGAGCCATGCCAGGCAGGAGCTAAGCGTTTGGCCCAGATTATTTAAGTTAACGCACCTTGCAACTATGCATTAAGTCAGCTATCTGTCCACTGAGGGTTAGTCTACACTGATGGACTGATAGGAGTTGGAAAACATCACTGGAAACAGGCCTGCAGATTTAGTTGCATTACAATTCATAACAGAAGTACCTTGGCCATTCCTCAAGAGACAAGCAGGACCTTAGCCTCAGGAGGCACCAGGGCTGTCCTTCTGCTGGCCACGCTTCAAACAATTTCTTAAGAACAGGAGGAAAACGCACTACTGAGGGAAAAATGCATTTGGGATGATGACTGTCACTTCAATCTACCACTGCTGCCACTGTATCAGAATCCCATCATTCAAACACAGGTTAGTGTCATGATTTCTAAACTGAGATTGTTTATTTTAATGTAGCCAAAAAGTTTGTTTTCTTCCATCTCAGTTTCAGCTCAAGGCACATTTTAACAACCATCAAGCTTTCAGGATAAATGCTTACTAACAAAAACACTTTCCAAGCTTAACTGTAACATGAATATTGAAGCTATAAGGACACAACTTCACAAGTAATTTGTCTAGTTCAATCAACTTTTTTCCTGCATATGCTGCAAACCTGTGGTGTACACAATCCAAATGAAGGTTTCATTCATATGGCTATGCATAAGCATCTTACCACATTAGTGCTTACGTTTTACACAACAAAATACTGATTTTCCCTCTTGATTACTTATACTGCCAGCACACAGAAAAGATTATCAGCCCCTTAAAGGATCATACAGATCCAGTGACTACTACATAATTAACAATAACTTGCAGTGATGCAATTTAAGAGTCTTTTTAATGGGTATAGATGGCAGAATGTATAGCCCATCTTTCTTTGTCATCCTAGAAAAGGAGCCCCATGCGGAGCTGCTGGTTGCTGAGTGATGCTTTGTAGTCTGTACCAGACAGTTGCACAGTACCAGCTGCATTGGCAGGTAGCCGAAGTGCAAAGAGATAGCTGCCAAGCTATGCTATACAAAGGAAGTGGTGCCAGAGAGAAAGAGACCTTTGCATGAAATCACCTTTGACCCTGAAGCCAGCATGGATCCCATATTCATCAATTCCAGACAATTGCATCTTTCATTCCACCACAAACTATGATTAGAAAGGGCCCATTTGTGATAGTGATTGTTAGTTTACAGTTCCCAGAGATTGGATTATTTAATCTTTAGTTCTGTTGGCGGCAATATTTTCCCTAACCTTTTGTAATGGCATGCTAGTGATAATCTAACATATGTATATAGGGAGATATACAGACAGGCACTTCCCGTCATCACCAAAACTGGGTGAATAGAGAAACATGCAGAGAAAAGCGAAACACCGCAGCACATGAGATTCATGTTGAGTTGCAAACGTTGTGCTAATGTAGATTTTCCAGAATTTAGTCTGGAAGGTGCAATCAGAGCACAGCCGTATCTCAACTTCTGGCCACAGAAGTCTGACTTCACTACAGTTCTTTCCTTGAAGTAGAAAAACTTTTGCTTTAGACAACTGAGAAATACCAGAGGTACTATTTTGAGACCAGAGCAGTTAGAACCTCAGAATTTCAGTTCCAGGTTCCAGGTTACTTTATTTCTACACGCATTGACTGCTTGTAGCTCACACAAAAAGAAGTGGAACATTAAAGAAATTTCACACATTCTCCTGAGAAAAATACTAATGATAAGCAAAAGCAGCATTTGGGGGGTAAGGAGGAGACAGTGCACAGCATGAACGCAGCAGGGGAGTGTCTAGGCCCGCTCCCTGCTACTGCTCTCCTGTGTGCTTGGCTTTGACATGGCGAGTCCTGTTGAAATCAATGCAAGTGCTCCCAAGGTACACATGTACATCAGCAATTGCATGACTGGCATCTTAGCAAATGGGCCTGGAGCAGCCAACTCACTCCCAAGCTTTGCACAGCATTTCCTTGAGAAAGAAAACAACTTGTTGGTATAATCAACAGATAGGTAAAGAAATTAAGATGTCTGAGAATATAACTCCTAGCAATGACTTTCCATAGAACACAGCAGAAAAAGAGTAAAACACCCCAGCAGAATCAAATTATAACTGGACTGGAAAGATAAGGGGAAAAAACCGCAACAACAACAAAAAAAGGCAGCTATAAAACTTGTATGAAAATCGTTTTTTTGATCTGCTCCTTGTCTAATCCTAGAGATGTTAGCTGAAGGGAAAAAACGCCTCTACCTGAAGGCTGGCCGTCTTGTGCTGCACCTGACTTCTGGCTCGCCTGCGAGACCGTCTGTTCTTTATTTTCACTCTGTATGAAGCTAATGGAATTTGCAGTTGATTAACCTCAAATCTGGAGTAATGATCCAGCCTGGGACTGCAGCTGGCAATGCTGGGGCTATTTGTACTTCTTAACTGAGTAAGACAGCAACAAGTCTAATGGCACAAAGGTAAAGAACCCAGGCAGAGAGGTAAATGTCAGAAGTGCATTAAAGTACTTGGGAATATAACCTCTGAAAGCATGGACAATTTCTCCCCTCTCAGTAAAGGGGTGGGAGTACCAACACCTATGGAAATTAATCACAAGATAATATAATAAAAAGTATATGGCTGCACTTATTCCATGTTATTCTACAGGGGACACTCACGGCAACAGATTTACCCTTTCTGCAAATCAAATCCCTGCATTAGAAAAAGGTCAGCCACCGAGGAACAGCCTCTGTGCAAAATTTAGGAGACAGAGTCCTGAAACTCATCTACAATTTCTGCTCGTATGAGGGAAGGCAAAGTCTTCATAAGATCAATGCCACAACATAGAATTTGCAGTAGTTTTACAGTGTTATTTGTATTTATTTGTGCAGACTTATTATTCTGTCTGAAATACGTGAAATGGCAGCTGAATGGCTGCAGATAAACACCACGAGCAAGCGATTCAAGCTTTTTTCTTAATAGATTCGTTGCTGTTTTTCCTTCACAATTGTTCAAAGCCTCAATGAACAGAATTACACAAATGTGCACCAAACCTCGGAACTAATTTAGTTTAGCAAATGCTTCACACATCTTCGTTTACTGAACAATGTTACTTTCAAATCATGACAACATTCTTCCTTCCTTGCCTCATGACTAATACAGTGTTATTCAAGCCATTCCTCTTCAGACACTTCAGATCTTTACAATTTTTTTCCCCAGCATTACCACCTGATTTCTAATTAAAATCAAACTGAGGAAGTTCCTTCCACAGATGTAAATCCCAAAGCCCCAGGCCAGTGACAGTTGCTACAGAAAAAGGCTTTGTGCAGCTTCCCTCCCGCAGCATCATTTGGAAAAGAAACTTCTTCAATGAGTTAGAGCAGAGGGCTGGGCTGAGTGAGAAACTCTGATGCTGTTCACTGGATAAATAATTATTAATGTGGCGTAGTGAAAACAGTTTTTCATTCTGAGAAAGATCGCTCTTTCCATCCTATACAGAACTCCTCAAATCAATGACTACCAGTGGACTTTACTAACACTGCATTACTGTCTGTATTTTATTTATATATCGTGCATGTAAATATACATGTGCACACACACACACTGTGTGTACTATATGTCAACAACTAATCAAAAGTTGTTTGCCCACAAGCATATGTGAAAAATTCATCTAAATAATTGTACATTTAATTTTTAATGAAATCCCAGTAATCCACTCATTCTACTGAATTCCTACTTAATATGGAACAGCAGCATGCAAGAGACTGGAAAGAGACACAGATCTCTCTGTCTTACACAGACTGAGCATACATACCACCAGCCTTCCCCAGTCAGGTCTTATTATATTATTATCTTGATTTCGAGAGAGCAATTCAGCGATTAATCACTGAACACTGCTTTTACTTGTGCTCATAGCATATGCCTTATAAGTAGCCCATAGTGTTTGGCTTAAAGGCAATATAAAAGTCAGCAATAAATAAACAGTAAGAACAGACTGTTGATAGATGGAAAGACTCCACAGCCTGTTAGGTCTTCCCTGTTTTTAATTTCTCTCATTCTGCAGAAATTTATGTTCACAAAATAATGTTTTAATAAAACAACATATTACAACTACAGCACCTGCATTCTGATAATGTTGAAAACCCACTAATTAACATCTAACAGCCTTTTTGAGGTGAGTTTTATTATTCTCCTCCATAGATGGGGAAGCTGAGACATAAAGAAGCTAAAGCGATAGATTTGGCAGATCTCTACAGAAACCAAGGGGAACACATTGCATATCTGCTTGTAATAGCACAGACTTTAGTAGGCACCTGCATTTTGCAGGTGCAAATACCTTCAGCATGCAAATAATAATTCTATACCATGCTCACACACACCCGTCCTGGAACGTGCACCCAGAAAACTCATTAGAACAAAGGAATTTGCAAGCATGAACACATATGTGGAAGTACAGGTGTTTGATTATTTCAATCCAAAGCGCATGAACAGATGTTTGCATCAAATTGAAATTGTCACCATCCTTAAAACTCTGCAGCTCTGTCATTCCCCCCTTATCAGTCTGTTTATTTCTCATATTCCAGAAGGCCTCATCTCACACTGTATTTCATGGTACAGCTTCCACCCATTTTGTCTCCAGTGCCTTCTCCTGTCTAAAGGGAAAATGAAAATTCCCAGCCCATTGATCTTTCCATTGCTAGGCACCCAATCATTCACTTTTTGCCTAGATAAACATTTCTAATGGATCACAGTTAAGGTTTTACTGTCCCCAATATACCTGTGCACTACTGAGATATCTCATTTTTGAAGCATCAGTTTTCAAGCAGGACAAGTTCTGCAATCAAACCAGATGTGCCGAGAGACAAGTAGCAGAAAGGTGGACCGCACCATGCACAGAGAGGAACAACTGATGAGAGGAACACGAAAGGGAGAGAAAGTGAAAATACTACAAAGGCATGCGGTTCTGGAGGTTAACGTGCTGTGAAACTCCTGACTTTGTTCAAAATGCAGGTGGGAGACACCAGGATGCAAGGCTGCAGGTTCTGATGCACAACTGTGCTTTAGACATCTGAATCCAGCACCATAGGGGTGCTTTGAGCCTGGGATCCTCTCTTTTTCATGTTTTCCTTTCTCAGTTTTCAACAAAGTTTACAGCAGAATCCCTTAAAATACTAAAATACTACATTGAGCAGATGCAGTCAAAAGTGGCAGCGCTGCTGACTGGAGGGACATCTCACGAAGTTGGCATGGAGCCTTATTTTGTTCAGCCAGTGCTGTCATCCTATGACTCTTCGGCTTCCTGCTATGGAGTTGCCTCAGCGCAGAAGAGTTTGAGCAAATGAGCTCCTAATCTGCAATTCAAACCGTGCCCATGCCTCTGAAGAGGGGAAAATAAACCCAAGTTGTCTGTCTGTGCAGTGGTCCAGTTACTGGAGGACCACAGCAGTTGGTAGCCCATATGTTACTGAACCAGATTTTAAGTAATGAAAAAGAAACAACTTCAAAGCAAGATCTGAAGGGCAGCAAGAAAAAGTCTTGTGATTAACTGCCTCTATACAGGTGTGATTTCTTTGCCACTCTTCTTCATAATGCTGGAAAACACATTCACAAAGCCTTCCTTCCTTCCTTCCTTCCCATCCTTTACAGTACCTGTGTTGTACAACCATGCTTTTGGCCAATTCTCCTCTTCAGACTTTCTCATTTCACCACAAACTTACATCAGAAATCAGGCAGCACCATCTTTGAAGCCTAATTTCCTTGGGAAATATGGATAAAAGGAGAGGAAGTAGCAAGTCAACGCATTGCTAATAAGCATTGCAATTTATATAAACTGTAAGTTCTCATTACAGTGACATTCTCTCCCAGTGACAAGGCAAGAGGCGCTGGGTACAAACTGAAACACAGGAAGTTCCATTTGACCATTAGGAAATGTTTCTTTCCTCTGAGAGGGTGGCCAAGCACAGGCTGCTCAGCAGTGGTAGTCTTTCCCCCTTTGGAGATCTCCAGGAGCTGCCTGGACATGGGCCTGGCACCCTGCTCTGCATGGCCTGGCTTGGGCAGGGGTGGGATCAGACAGACACAGAGATCCTTTCCCACTTCAGCATGATGCTATGGTAACTTACAAGCATAGAACATCAGTTAGTTTCAGTTTCACTTCTCGTAGTCTACAACCCTTGAAAATTTGTTCTTCTGCTGGTCTAAAATCCTTGATGAATCACCTTTCTGCAACTACACAAAACCCACACTTAACGTGTACCTCTTAACCAAATCAGAGAAAACATTTTTAGTCAAAAGATCACTAGCGAGCAGAAATGCACAGGCTTGTTTCTATTTGTTCCTGCAAGTAAAATAAATGTTAACTGAATCAACAATCAAATGGAGCAGTTTTTCTTCTTTCTTACTGAATATAAAAGGTTAATTTGGGTCACTTTTAATGTTTCCTTTACGTAAATCATTAAGCCATGCTCTACTTCCTATTTCTGTTACAGCAGTAAGGACAACCACACATTAGCACATTTCCATGCAGCATCAGGTCCATTTGCTCCAGCACAAATAAATTCTAAATAAGTATTAAAAACACATACCGAACAACTTCCCTCTGAGATACGAACGTTCAAAAGTCTGTTTGTGACCACATACATAGAGTGTCTTCTGAGTTATTCAAGTTTAAAGTGAAGGTCTCTGTGGCTTATCCCAGAGCACTGAATTCCCACACTGCTCCTCCTGACAACCCTATTTTGTGTATGTGATTCCAATTGGGCTGTGAAATTAATATGGTTGTTTGTGTACATCAAGGGCAACCTGCACTCATTTGAAAGCAAGGGCATTGCAATTATTGGTAGTAAAAGTCTACAAGCTTATAGTGCCATCTGTACCATCCAACACTCCCACCCATATCTAGTTGTATTGCTAACTTTGTGTTTCACAGCCTCTGAAAAGAAAAACAACAACCAAAGAACAAGACATGCTTATGGAAGCAAAATATTTTGAATCTCACTCCATTAGCCAATGCTTTTATTTCATCTGTTCTAATGACTTTTCAGCTTACTGAGAACTACTTTCTAGTAATCAACTGTGTGGAAAATAGATACGGAGATTTTTGTCATAGAGATTCTAAATTCAAAGACCTTTGTGAGGAAGAGCTGTTCTGGGTTTGTCTGATGCCAGCTCCAAAGGCACCTCACCCGGATCAGCTCCTGCTGCTCTGGGAGTTGTTGGATTCCTTGAGAATGCAGCAGGGCCTGTACTTTCTGAGACTGGATAAAGTGTGAGAGTGTGTGTATGTGCATGTAAAAAGCTCCAGCGTTTGTAATGAGTAATGTAACTATTACTAGAGAAATCCAGCATAAGAGAAGTTCCTAGTGAGGTTGATGGAAATAGCAATTGAAGTTATCATCAAGTAAAAACATGCAATTAAAAACTAGCATTTCTTTGTTGATTTGGAAGAAGAAAACAACTTGATTCATCCTGAAATCATCTTTTAATATATTAATGTCAGTGGTCACATCTGAGGGAGAGGAGTGAAGCATGCCTCTAGCAGCACGGTGAGACTCTTCACGCTGTGATTAGAACTCAGGGAACCTCTCAACAAGCAGAAAATGTTACCTTTTTCCTTTCATCCAAAAGTAGAGAAAGCAGATATTAACAAGTTAATTACTACAAGTTTCAGATTGTTCTTCCTTCTTACAGAAAACACTTGGACTTTGCCTGCAAAATCTCTCAGAATATTTTTTACTTCCTTTCTGCTTCTGATTTCTCTAACAGCTGAGGGCTTGCTTAATGTACGAGTAGTACGCTGACAGAAAGCCTCAGAAGCATCCCCATCAATTTAAAGATCTGGTGCTGATGTTTAAACTCATGTGCATTATCAGCCTTGCAACCTTTGGATTCAGATCAGAGAGTGTTAGACCTCTCAAGGCACTGTCTATTTTTTTTGCTTCATAGTCAAGCATTCACTGAAGTTTTGATACTTCAGATCTCGACCCAAAGCTGATTAAGTGTGTAGAATTAAAAGGATGGTGAACAGTGAGTGACAGCAGAGAAGTACCTTAAGTACAGCACAGCTTCAGATTAGAAGTCCACAAGATAGTTGGAAAAGTAATAGTCAGGAGGACCTGTCACAATAATTTCGCCACTAGATGCTACGGCAGGTTCTGGAAACAATATATGAACATCACCAGAGAGACTGAGCAGGCCCCTAAGGGTAAAGAGCAATGCTCTTCCTTCTTTGGTTCAGAATGCTGTCTACACAGCATCCTTCTGCCCTCTGGACACCAACGGGGACAGTAGAGCCCTGGCTCCTGGCTCACAGGATAGCACCACAAGTTCTGATGAAGCTTTTGGGACAGCTGCATTTACTCTGTGGCAGTTCCTTGGGATGTGCAATGGCAGTGCCGTTGCATTACAACAAACCAGGAAGTTCCCGAGGGGTTGAACAAGGGTTAACATGGCGCATTCCCTTCTTACTAAAATGATGTCATTTCCCTCCCCCTTCCTGAAAGTATCTCTTGCTTGGTTGTTTACATACGAAAGTTAATATAAAGTGTATATTATAAATCTGAATAGCTTAAAAAACAGAACACATTTTCATATCTGAAGGCTTTGATATACATTTAGATTAAACGTATGGTGTTTCAGTGCTACAAAAAAGCACTGTTTGTTTGGGTTTTTTTTTGCCACAAACTACCCTTCTCTCATTTTTCATACATTCTCCAGAAGAATAAAGATTAAGAAAACAGAAGTACCAATACATTGTAGAAATTGTCCCAACGAGTTTCTAATCCAGTGTCAGTTACACGGGACTGATAAGTAAAGGAAGTTCAACCAGACAGTTTAATCCTCCAATTTCCTGTCTTCTAATCAGCCACTGACTCCTCTGGCTTTAAATTAGAAACATCCATGGCAATATTCGGGACAGGTGAAGGAAAAAAGAGTGGAAAACAACTAGGGGAAATGTTTGTAGGCATAAGGAGGACAAACACAGAGAATAAAGTCGTTATAAAGTAGTAGAAGTATGTAGAATGAAGCACTGAATGTAAGCACTGAAGTTATAGATGGAATTTAGCAACTCCGACAGGAAAGGAATAACTTTAATTAAAGCATTTATACAGTGGTTGAGCAGTGTGTGAGCATACAAGAACTACGGCATAAAACAAGGAAAATCCATGCTACAATATTGTACTTCGGTGCACTTGGTTGTTTTGATAGAGGCAGGTCTGGGCTAATAATAAATACAAGTATGCTTTTTAATATTCTGCAAATGATAAGCACAAATCAGCAAAGCCACAAACAGCACAACAGCACGAGGTGATTATCATGATAAACTTCTATCAGAGTATGTAAATGCGTTCATGTATAGATGCATTCAGTGATTTAAATGATAAACACTACTTTTGAGTATTTTGTGCTTCTGGACTTTCTTAGCTTTCATAGGACTAGCTAGCCTTCCATATGACAAATCTGAATATTTATTAGACGTGCCATTATTTTTAATCTCACTTGTAATAAAATTCATAGTGAGAATTCCATTAGTTCTTAATTGAGAGAAATGCCTCTAACAGTTTGCAATTGCTTATGACCTGAGTAAGTTCAGTTATTCCTCTAAATATTTTGCACAGTGGCATGAGAGAAAGAAGTGTTTTCAGTTCAAATACAATGACCACAGGTGAAGTCCTGTATCTTTAATAAATTATCTTTTAACTTAGGGCATCTAATTAAAAAAAAAGGTCTATACACTAAAATGTGTATTGATAGTTTGATAACAAAACTCAAAACAGTTATTTTGGCAGATGACTGAAAGATCTGCATTAACTGTCACGTTCAGTCACAGCAGTTTGCATGCTAACTCATACATGGAGTCACTGAAATACCTTCTCATTTATTAATAAAGCTTTCTTCTTTTCCTTTTTCTTTCCTATTTTTTGGCAGGTACTTCCACAACAGAAAGCACTTTGGGATTTGGGTCTTGAAGCTGCCTGGGCTGAGATTCTCAAACTGTGAGTGGCTCCCAGGCACTCAGGGGGAGAACCTGGCTCACTCCGCTCCTCTAAACGCAGTGACTCCAGGCTGACAGCAGTGAAATTCAGAGCAGAATTGGGCCCAGGGTCTTTACTTTTGTGCTGTCATTCAGAATTTTCTACCAGTTATATGTTTGCTACATGTGTATTCTAATAACCTGGCGCAGAAGAAATCTGAAGACCAGCCCTTATTGAAGACATATAAAAGTCACATCACAACATCATATAGGCTTGCTAGAGCAAATAATTAAAAAAAAAATAATCAGCTTGAGATAAATGTTTATAAAAGTAGCACAGCTGCACATATTTGTTACAAATGTAAGACAGTACTGAAACTTTGCTAGGACTAACCCTTTAGTGTCTCTGTGACAGCATCAAATTTAAATAAAAAGTGTCAAAATTATGATTATTTTTTCAACAAGTCAATTCTTGTCACATCTTCAGACTGTGATACTGCTTAGAGTATTTGGTACCTATCTGAAAATATGTATATATTCCTTCCCATGCAAAGCTACAGCATTTTGGGAAGTTTTCTGCTAAGACACCACATTACAATATAGTCAAATAACAACTGCTCATGCATTTTTTTATTTTTATTTTTATTACAGCATGAGAAAAAAAAAATAGATTAGATATCAGAAGAATGCCTTAAAACTGTGGTGAGAAAGGCAATTATTGTTAAAACGCACAAATCCTGTGGGTTTTTTTAAGCAGTCTGAAACATTACTTACTGTCTGCAAGAAAGAAAAATAGTATTTTTCTTTTTACTATGGCATCTTGCTATTCTGGCAAGTAAGATAAAATATATTAGCCATTCCATCAGATGGCTTGAGAGAAAAACTAACTGCGATCAGGCAAAACGAATTAGAGGAGCATTAATAAAGATTATCAGCGAAAGAAAATAAGGTCAAAATTAGAACTCTGCATTTTAAAGCCACCTCTCAAAAATGCAAGCTGCTTTGCCCAACGATAAAATCCATTCATTTTCCTAATCATGCAATCTACCAATCTCCATTATCTCCAGCTAGCTAGCTATAAACATGCTATAGACCAGAGTGAAAGAGGGAGAGTGTGAGGTTGAGAGACGGAGAGAGAGAGAGAGAGAGAGAAAGAAAGAAAGAGAGATTACTACACCCAGCCTTTTATAAAGCCGTTTCTTTCATTATAACAGGTCTTTTCATCAAAATGACACAGAACCTTTAAATTTGGGCATAATAGTCCAGTACAGTACACAGCTATAGCTTAAACCTGATTTAGAACCTGCTCCAGAAAGAAAACAAACTCCCTCATTTGACACACAAATTGTTTACGATTCATTAAAAAGCAAAATTGCATATCACAGTGCTGGCAGCTGAGTCCATATGGGTGCAAGGGGTATTCACTCATCTCTTTGTATGCTGGCAGTACCAAACCGAAGTTTAGCACTATGCAGCTGAGATTTTGTGCAGCCAGACGATGCATGAGGTAATTTTAAAAGCTTTATTTGTCTTTAAAACATTAAGATCGGCTCTCTAGCTTACTTTTGATTAAAAGAATGTGGCAAATGTGAAGAGGTTTGGGGGTAAGGAACATAAGATGTATCTACTTTTTGTTGTACGTTTTAGATTCATTGACTGCATGAAAAACTGCTTATTACTCCATCAATAATTGAAACTTTGTATGAAAATTATTTGCAATTAACGCATCTATTGTAAAGATCTTGAATTATTCATTTTGGTTAAAAATAACATCTCTTTCATCTGGCGCAACTCCTACCACAAAAACAAGGCTATTTTAGTGGGGGTTTTGTTCTCTTAGAAAATAAATGGTGTGACGTTCAAGTTTAAGAAGAACTTTTCGGCAATGTTTAATCTAAACAACAGCATGTGTGGTTATAAAACTGTTTATTTTTAGGCAAGTGCATTACTAAATGTTTCCAGCATTTTTACATATTATATTCACGGTACTAAAACATCTGTGAAATAAATGTGACCGAAATGAAACTTCCTCAGGTCTTTTCTAAAGGGTGACAATAACTGCCTAGTAGCATTCGAGGATACTTATTAAATAATAAACATTGACGTACCTCATCATAAAAGCAGACGATAGACAATAAAAGGAGCGGTAATAAAATATACAGATAGCTTAGAATAAGGCAAAATCACAGCACAAGTTAAACGTTGGGGTTAAAACAGGCAGTCTAAAACTTTGCTTTGAAAATGATAACTGAGAATCAATAGACTTATTTACAGGGGTTTAACGAGCTAAAAAAAGTCACATGAATAGTCAACAGTTTATGTGCATGCAAATACCCCTTCCCCCTCCAACTTCCCCTGGCAGAAAGTCTAATTGGAAAATCAGTACTATAAGAAAGTGGTTAGCCTCCCCTATTCCTGTTAACCAAAAGCTGCATGTTACATTTCTCTGGCAACCGCTGGCAAACCTCTAATAACCGGTTAAAAAATTAAGACTTTAGACAAAACAAAACTGACAAACCCGAGCCCAAACACCTTTAAATACAAGCCACATGATATACACAATGGCCACCACCAAGCTGCAGAATAAAAACCTTCCGGATCTCACTTTTAAAAGTCTTTCAAGTCCTCAGAGGTCTTAAACTTTCCAAATGATACCAAAATTGGTCCGGGGCGGCGAGGGGGAGGGAGAGACCCGACTTGTTTCAGCGTATCATACAATGAAAGTGATCATGCCTTGTTTTGTAATTCCACTCGCCGGTCCTTTTTTAACTGATATCTATGTGAAATGAGCTGAGGTTCACGGTCCAGTTAGGAGCGGATAATACACTCATTGTCCTGGCAGCAAACTTTTCCTCTCACTGGAAGAATTCACGCTTGCCACAAGAATAATAATTACAGAAAACTAAAAATGCGCTGCTAACGAATTAATCCCTAACGGACAAGACGCTAACGAGGGCAGTAATGATTTGAGGACTCTCTTCCTCGCAACAGGACTTGCATCTTCTGCCACAATGGGCTATTGTGCATCCTCCCAACTCACCCTACCTCTTATAGATTCAAGATGTCAAAGGTTGTCTGGCCCGGCTGACCATGACATGCTAGTTAACTCGTTCTACGGAGCACGTTGGGACTTTATTGAAACTTTAATTGCGCCCCAAAGCAGTCTGAGCTGGGCTCAGTGGGATCTGTGACACATGGCTCCAGGTCAGCGCAGCCCCGTAACCTGTTCTCACGTAAACAAGCGGAGGGAGAAGTGAGAGCGGGGTCTGTGGCAGCACCTCGCAAAACGCGCTCCCCGCACACGTGATGGTTTTACACCACGACACTCCCGCACCGGTCCAGGCTTTTGCAGCCATCAACTTGCTCTGCAGCGGAATGAACTTTCCACCTCCCCTCTTTACAAAATATTGCACGGTAAAAAACGCACATGCACACGGACGCTTGAAAGCAGCAGATAAAGTAAAACAAAGTGAGTGCTAGGCAGCCGGCTGTGACTAGTTACTCTGCACAAGGCTTTTTCAAACTACTTCTTTGCATGTTTGTTGTGGTATTTTTTTTTCTTTTTTTTCTTTTTTTTTTCTTTTTTTTCTTTTTTTTTTTTTTTTTCTTTTTTTTTTTTCTTTTTTTCTCCTCTTTAAGGAGAATTGAAAAAGCTTCCCTGTGGAAACTGTAGTGCACATTAACGATCTCCTGTTACACAGGGGAAAGCACACAAGTGGGACAAGTGTGAGGCTGCTCTACTGAAGAGTGTGAAAAAAATCAAATGTTAATTTGATAAATGTGAGGTCTGGGACATTTTGTCAAAGAGGGAGGGAAAGTAGAAAAGGGAGAAAAAAAAAGCAGCCCTGCTGCCAACTCACCATCCACCAAGTTCTGGCCGAGATGTCGTAGCAGAGCTGCCATTTGATGGAGCCGTCGGAGGTTTTCCCTGCCATTATGCTGTCAGCAAGCTTCATCTGATGCTAACTCACGGGAGATAAGACACCTAATTGAGAAAACATTTGCACTGGCATGTTGGGCAACATGTAGCCCGGTCCATACCATATGGAATCATGGGTAAAAAAAAAAAATCTCCTTGACAATGAACCAATCTCTCACAGACCCAGTGGCAAGGTGAAGTGGAGATGAAAAGTCATCTGCTCCCAGCACTGTCTTCTCCTCTCTCTCGCTCCCTCTCTCTCCCCCTCTCTCTCTCTCTCTCTTTTTTTTTTTTTAAATAAGAACCCACTGCTCAACATCAAAGAGAGGCGGTCAAAATTAGGGCTTCATCACTCAGATGATTTTGGTCTGCAAGGTTTTTCTTTCCTTTCCCCCTTTTCCTTTTTTTAAGAAGAATAAAGAGATTTAATAGGACAAAGGCAGGTAGTGGACTGCGGAGGGAGATCGCCACAGGCTATTAGCCTAAAATTTCTGCTTGACAGATGGAACTGCTTAGAGACTATCATGCAATGTTTGGGGTATTTTTTTTCTTTTTTTTCTTTTTTTTCTTTTTTTTTTTTTTGAGTGTGTGTGTGTGTTAAAAAAGAATTTCAGTCTGATTCAGTATCTGTTTATCGCAGCTACTTTTCTCATCTATGTGAACAGGCAAAAAAAAAAAAAAAAAAAAAAAAAAAAAAAGACTGAGCAGAAAATAATTGCATCTTTTTCATTCTTTCATAACTGTGCATATAATCATTTAACCAAAACAAAAGTAGAAACTGCTCAAGTTTATTTCTTGATTGAGAGGAGCTTTCTGAAGAAATCAATTGC